>NC_090828.1:58681879-58984910 GCF_028021215.1 Eschrichtius robustus
CTCTTACTATTAGTGTGTCCTGACATTCAGTAATTGGAGATTTATTCTTTTGGCTTAAGTCTTGCTCCCATACTAAAAACCAGTTATTCATGGAGAAGGAAGTGTAATCAGTCATTTGCACCTTAGTGTAAGTGAGTTGATAAGACCCTTCCCTGTAAGCAGGGTTTGAGGCAGGAAGGAGGAGAGGACAGGGATTACTCAGAGTTTGAGCCCAGGGGTTTAGATTACCAGGACAGGGTAAGTTAAAAATTGCAGAACGGTGATGCCTATGATGTGTCCCTAAACCACCTGGTTACAATTTGACCTGAAGCTCACGCTGCTTAGGACAGTGGCCTTGGGCCTTTAATGTTTATCACTGTCACATGTTATACTAACCCTGATCTTGGAAAGATGGGGTCTTGGAAGGGAAGGAGGGGAAACTTCTATTTATTGATTACTTTCTGTGCTGGGAATAATGCAAAATACTTATTTAATTCTTAATAATTCTGTAATGTAAGTACTTCTAATCCATTTTACACATAAGGAAACACACAAATTAGTAGCTTGACCAAGGACACACCACAGCCAATAGGATGTGATTTTAGATTTTGTCTGGCCCTGGTGCCCATGATCCTGTTGTGCTACACATGGTGAAAATGAGAGGCTAACTCAGTACAAATCCAGTATTATTACTAGACAGACAACAGGGTAGTAGGGTCAGTGGTGGAAATTTCTTTATTCGAAAAATAGCAAATGTATTCCTTTCCAAGGTCACCTATTTCCCCCTTCTTTTCCTTATTCCTCACACGACACCCCTCCCCCCCATTATTTTCCCAGTCCTCTGTACTACAGATGGTTTGAACAAAGGTAGAAACAGAGAACGTTGTGGAATCTGCTCCTTCCCCATCTCTTTTTCCAGGCCAGTTACCCTCATCCAGGCAAACAATACAGAAGTGATATCTGTATGAAGGATGGCAAGAGTCAGGTCCAAGACAGGCCAAAGATTCCCAGTCAGAATAAAAAGCTAAATACTGCTGGTGTTTCTAGCTAGAATGACCTCGTGGGACATGTACCCTGCCAGTTCAGACCCCCACCCAGTGAAGCCGTTTTCTTCTCTTTTATAGAACCAGAATATGAGGGGGCTCTAACACCTCGGGTTTATCTCCTACTCTCATTACAAGGTAGCAGAAAGAGCTGCCAGGCTTCGGGGACAAAAGACAGGGATTCAGACCACAGAATTTCCACTTCCTGACTGGGACCTTGAGCAATTCATTCTGTGAGTGTTTCTTCGTCTATAAAATGTCCATTATACAACACATCTCAGGATATATGACCAAGAAATAGAACAACGATATGAAGTATCGCACATTGTTCCTGGCTTCCTATGCTGATAATCTTTCCTTTTCACCCCATCCCAACCCTGCTCCCTCAGCTAACATTAGGTGTCATTCTATGCATTTTAAAAGATAGGATCAGACCCACCACCAGAGCCTCCCATCAAGCCTCTTAGATAGCCTCAACCACCAGAGGGCAGACAGCAGAAGCAAGAAAAACTACAATCCTGCAGCCTGTGGACCAAAAACCACAGTTACAGAAAGATAGAGAAGATGAAAAGGCAGAGGGCTATGTACCAGATGAAGGAACAAGAAAAAACCCCAGAAAAACAACTAAATGAAGTGGAGATAGGCAACCTTCCAGAAAAAGAATTCAGAAAAAGAATTCACTATCATTAGATAGTGAAGATGATCCAGGACCTCGGAATAAGAATGGAGGCAAAGATTGAGAAGATGCAAGAAATGATTAACAAAGACCTAGAAGAATTAAAGAACAAACAAACAGAGATGACCAATACAATAACTGAAATGAAAACTACACTAGAAGGAATCAATAGCAGAATAACTGAGGCAGAAGAACGGATAAGTGACCTGGAAGACAGAATGGTGGAATTCAGTGCTGCGGAACAGACTAAAGAAAAAAGAATGAAAAGAAATGAAGACAGCCTAAGAGACCTCTGGGACAACATTAAACGCAACAACATTCGCATTATAGGGGTCCCAGAAGGAGAAGAGAGAGAGAAAGGACCAGAGAAAATATTTGAAGAGATTATAGTCGAAAACTTCCCTAACATGGGAAAGGAAATAGCCACCCAAGTCCAGGAAGCGCAGAGAGTCCCATACAGAATAAACCCAAGGAGAAACACGCCGAGACACATAGTAATCAAAGTGGCAAAAATTAAAGACAAAGAAAAATTATTGAAAGCAGCAAGGGAAAAACGACAAATAACATACAAGGGAACTCCCATAAGGTTAACAGCTGATTTCTCAGCAGAAACTCTGCAAGCCAGAAGGGAGTGGCATGATATACTTAAAGTGATGAAAGGGAAGAACCTACAACCAAGATTACTCTACCCAGCAAGGATCTCATTTAGATTTGACGGAGAAATCAAAAGCTTTACAGACAAGCAAAAGCTAAGAGAATTCAGCATCACCAAACCAGCTCTACAACAAATGCTAAAGGAACTTCTCTAAGTGGGAAACACAAGAGAAGAAAAGGACCTACAAAAACAAACCCAAAACAATTAAGAAAATGGTCATAGGAACATACATATCGATAATTACCTTAAACGTGAATGGATTAAATGCCCCAACCAAAAGACATAGACTGGCTGAATGGATACAAAAACAAGACCCATATATATGCTGTCTACAAGAGACCCACTTTAGACCTAGGGACACATACAGACTGAAAGTGAGGGGATGGAAAAAGATATTCCATGCAAATGGAAATCAAAAGAAAGCTGGAGTAGCTATACTCATATCAGATAAAATAGACTTTAAAATAAAGAATGTTGCAAGAGACAAGGAAGGACACTACATAATGATCCAGGGATCAATCCAAGAAGAAGATATAACAATTATAAATATATATGCACCCAACATAGGAGCACCTCAATACATAAGGCAACTGCTAACAGCCATAAAAGAGGAAATCGACAGTAACACAATAATAGTGGGGGACTTTAACACCTCACTTACACCAATGGACAGATCATCCAAAATGAAAATAAATAAGGAAACAGAAGCTTTAAATGACACAATAGACCAGATAGATTTAATTGATATATATAGGTCATTCCATCCAAAAACAGCAAATTACACGTTCTTCTCAAGTGCGCATGGAACATTCTCCAGGATAGATCACATCTTGGGTCACAAATCAAGCCTCAGTAAATTTAAGAAAATTGAAATCATATCAAGCATCTTTTCTGACCACAGCGCTATGAGATTAGAAATGAATTACAGGGAAAAAAACGTAAAAAAGACAAACACATGGAGGCTAAACAATACGTTACTAAATAACCAAGAGATCACTGAAGAAATCAAAGAGGAAATCAAAAAATACCTAGAGACAAATGACAATGAAAACACGATGACCCAAAACCTATGGGATGCAGCAAAAGCGGTTCTAAGAGGGAAGTTTATAGCTATACAAGCCTACCTAAAGAAACAAGAAAAATCTCAAGTAAACAATCTAACCTTACACCTAAAGAAACTAGAGAAAGAAGAACAAACAAAACCCAAAGTTAGCAGAAGGAAAGAAATCATAAAGATCAGAGCAGAAATAAATGAAATAGAAACAGAGAAAACAATAGCAAAGATCAATAAAACTAAAAGTTGGTTCTTTGAGAAGATAAACAAAATTGATAAGCCATTAGCCAGACTCATCAAGAAAAAGAGGGAGAGGACTCAAATCAATAAAATCAGAAATGAAAAAGGAGAAGTTACAACAGACACCGCAGAAATACAAAGCATCCTAAGAGACTACTACAAGCAACTTTATGCCAATAAAATGGACAACCTGGAAGAAATGGACAAATTCTTAGAAAGGTATAACCTTCCAAGACTGAACCAGGAAGAAACAGAAAATATGAACAGACCAATCACAAGTAATGAAATTGAAACTGTGATTAAAAATCTTCCAACAAACAAAAGTCCAGGACCAGATGGCTTCACAGATGAATTCTATCAAACATTTAGAGAAGAGCTAACACCCATCCTTCTCAAACTCTTCCAAAGAATTGCAGAGGAAGGAACACTCCCAAACTCATTCTAGGAGGCCACCATCACCCTGATACCAAAACCAGACAAAGACACTACAAAAAAAAGAAAATTACAGACCAATATCACTGATGAATATAGATGCAAAAATCCTCAACAAAATACTAGCAAACAGAATCCAACAACACATTAAAAGGATCATACACCACGATCAAGTGGGATTTATCCCAGGGATGCAAGGATTCTTCAATATACGCAAATCAATCAATGTGATACACCATATTAACAAATTGAAGAATAAAAACCATATGATCATCTCAATAGATGCAGAAAAAGCTTTTGACAACATTCAACACCCATTCATGATAAAAACTCTCCAGAAAGTGGGCATAGAGGGAACCTACCTCAACATAATAAAGGCCATATATGACAAACCCACAGCAAACATCGTTCTCAATGGTGAAAAACTGAAAGCATTTCCTCTAAGATCAGGAACGAGACAAGGATGTCCACTCTCACCACTATTATTCAACATAGTTCTGGAAGTCCTAGCCACGGCAATCAGAGAAGAAAAAGAAATAAAAGGAATACAAATTGGAAAAGAAGAAGTAAAACTGTCACTGTTTGCGGATGACATGATACTATACATAGAGAATCCTAAAACTGCCACCAGAAAACTGCTAGAGCTAATTAATGAATATGGTAAAGTTGCAGGATACAAAATTAATGCACAGAAATCTCTTGCATTCCTATACACTAATGATGAAAAATCTGAAAGAGAAATTATGGAAACACTCCCATTTACCATTGCAACAAAAAGAATAAAATACCTAGGAATAAACCTACCTAGGGAGACAAAAGACCTGTATGCAGAAAACTATAAGACACTGATGAAAGAAATTAATGATACCAACAGACGGAGAGATATACCATGTTCTTGGATTGGAAGAATCAACATTGTGAAAATGAGTATACTACCCAAAGCAATCTACAGATTCAATGCAATCCCTATCAAATTAACAATGGCATTTTTTACGGAGCTAGAACAAATCATCTTAAAATTTGTATGGAGACACAAAAGACCCCGAATAGCCAATGCAGTCTTGAGGGAAAAAAATGGAGCTGGAGGAATCAGACTCCCTGACTTCAGACTATACTACAAAGCTACAGTAATCAAGACAATATGGTACTGGCACAAAAACAGAAACATAGATCAATGGAACAAGATAGAAAGCCCAGAGATTAACCCACGCACCTATGGTCAACTAATCTATGACAAAGGAGGCAAAGATATACAATGGAGAAGAGACAGTCTCTTCAATAAGTGGTGCTGGGAAAACTGGACAGCTACATGTAAAAGAATGAAATTAGAATACTCCCTAACACCATACACAAGAATAAACTCAAAATGGATTAGAGACCTAAATATAAGACTGGACACTATAAAACTCTTAGAGGAAAACATAGGAAGAACACTCTTTGACATAAATCACAGCAAGATCTTTTTTGATCCACCTCCTAGAGTAATGGAAATAAAAACAAAAATAAACAAGTGGGACCTAATGAAGCTTCAAAGCTTTTGCACAGCAAAGGAAACCATAAACAAGACGAAAAGACAACCCTCAGAATGGGAGAAAATATTTGCAAATGAATCAACGGACAAAGGATTAATCTCCAAAATATATAAACAGCTCATTCAGCTCAATATTAAAGAAACAAACACCCCAATCCAAAAATGGGCAGAAGACCTAAATAGACATTTCTCCAAAGAAGACATACAGACGGCCACGAAGCACATGAAAAGCTGCTCAACATCACTAATTATTAGAGAAATGCAAATCAAAACTACAATGAGGTATCACCTCACTCCTGTTAGAATGGGCATCATCAGAAAATCTACAAACAACAAATGCTGGAGAGGGTGTGGAGAAAAGGGAACACTCTTGCACTGTTGGTGGGAATGTAAATTGATATAGCCACTATGGAGAACAATATGGAGGTTCCTTAAAAAACTAAAAATAGAATTACCATATGACCCAGCAATCCCACTACTGGGCATATACCCAGAGAAAACCGTAATTCAAAAAGACACATGCACCCGAATGTTCATTGCAGCACTATTTACAATAGCCAGGTCATGGAAGCAACCTAAATGCCCATCAACAGACGAATGGATAAAGAAGTTGTGGTACAGATATACAATGGAATATTACTCAGCCATAAAAAGGAACGAAATTGAGTCATTTGTTGAGACGTGGATGGATCTGGAGACTGTCATACAGAGTGAAGTAAGTCAGAAAGAGAAAAACAAATATCGTATATTAATGCATGTATGTGGAACCTAGAAAAATGGTACAGATGAGCCAGTTTGCAGGGCAGAAGTTGAGACACAGATGTAGAGAATGGACATATGGACACCAAGGGGGGAAAACTGCGGTGGGGTGGGGATGGTGGTGTGCTGAATTGGGCGATTGGGATTGACATGTATACACTGACGTGTATAAAATTGATGCCTAATAAGAACCTGCAGTATAAAAAAACAAACCAAAAAAAAAAAAGAAGAAAAAAAGAAAAGATAGGATCAGAACTAGAATTGGGGGAATTTGGTAGAGACCATAATATAAAGGGAAGGGCAGGCATTTCTAGGCATGTTTGTATGTATAAACCAAAAGCAGATTAGTCTACTAGCTCCTTGGACAGGAGCCTATGTCTTATACTACACAGTGTGCCCTGCAGCTAGTGTTTGGTACAGCGCCCTGTAATAGTATCATTTATTGAGTGCTCACTGTCTGTAGTCTTTTCCTCTTTTACATATCATCCCCTCTAAACTGCCCAGTAGTAACCTGTAAGATAAGTGTTATTGTCCGTAGTATGTTAATGGGGTAATAACCAAGGCAACAAACAAATCTCCCAAGGTCAGGATTCAGATTTCAGTGTCTGTGATTTCAAATCTCATTTTTTATTATAACACACTGCCCCCCAATAAAAATAACTGCCTTCATTTGGTTTTATTTTTATGTATTGAACCTTTATTTGTACAAGCTACTGTGTTAGATTCAGGCTTTATACTAAGATGTATAAGACCCAGTGCTATATAAACAGGTACACAGGCAACTGTGATATGAGGTAGAAGGTGATACATCTCATAATCAATGAACAAGTGAAGGACTGCGATATTCACAGGTGGATGAGGTCACGTCTAATTGCCGCAAATGTTCAAAGGCATCATGAAGGAGGGCGTGTCTGAATGGAGCCTGAGGGCTGCATTTCCTACTGCAGGTTCTGCATAGTAAACTTGAGATCTAGATATCTTAGTGCCTGTTACTTTTTCTTACCATCCATTGTTACTCATTGCTTACTGTGTCTTACTATCTATTGCTACTCTTCAATATGAAAGGAGAAGATGGAGAAACCACCTTGAATAGAATCAGACTACCCTCAGACTGCATGGTGTCCTCTCATTTTCTCATTTGAGTGGATACAGCATAGTGTTTACGAGCCTAACTCCTATCCACCACCTAACGGAACAGCTGTACCATTTTGGGAAGTTAACTTCCGTAGGCCCCAGCTCTTCCAGCTATAAAATGAGGATAGTATATGCCTCATAGACATTTTTCTGTGGAATTAATGGGATTCTGTATGTAAAGTGCTTAGCTGGGTGCTTAGAGCATAAGTGCCTAATAATCAATGAACGATAGGCATAATTAATAGATGCTGTATCTATCTAAGTAGATAGATATGACCAGAAAAAATATAAGGAAGTGTGGTATACATTTGTCTGGCATGTCAGAACGTTGATACTGTTTCTGAATTCGAGAGTTAGCAGTTCTGACTTGAGAGCTCCTCAAAATTAATGCAGAAATGCAGCTGCAGTTATGGAGGTGTAATAGTGACCAAACCCCCAGCCACCTGAGGGGAGCTAAGAAGTTTTTCATCCTAAACCATTGTTTCCTGTCTTCTTAGTGCCCTAGATAGTTGCCCAAGTTGTAATTATTCCAGTATTTCTTGCTTAGGTAGAAAAATTACTCAGGAAAGACAGTATGACTCTGCAGAGTCTACAGTAGACCTGGCCTCTCAGTGACAAAATGTTCACTTTTACTCAGCCATGAATTTTCTGGATAAATCTACCATGAATATTTTTATGCTTTGGTTGAATTTTAGTTACTACAGCTGAAGGACTGGGGTGATCTATAATAAAGGACCTTGATCCGAAATACTCAGGAAAAAAAAGTTACTTGGGTTACATGGGTGATTGTTTTCTTTATCTTAGTAACTTTAACATTCAGTGTTAAATGTTGTGGAGAAAAAAATTACTGTTAAATTTGCCTTTAGAATCTGTTTTTTTCTGGGCCCACTGAGAATCAGATAAACTTCACTTTAGGTTATATGTGACTAAAGAGTTGGCTGGCCTTTATATTTTTAGTCATCATGTGACAAACTAAGTCTAAGCTGAAGAGTAATTTAGGTTAGGCAAGGAAAGTTCTTTCCATTGTATTTCTTCTTGGGAAAAAAAATTTTTTTTGTCTCATACTAATCACCTTAGGATATAAATTTGTGGAAATGAAACATCTGTAGATGTAAATATTAACTTGCCTTCTGTTTTCTTAGAAATGTTTTTAAAAGAATAAACCGTTTTAAAAGTTGGAACTATATACTCAAAATATTTGGGGGTGTTTAGAAAATCAGTCATTCAGTATCATCAATATCTAGCATGGTTTAAGGACCACTTCATGCCCTGATTAAATTAGAATCTGCATTGGGCCCATAACCCCTGTAGATTATGAAATCTGAGATAAAAATATTTGCAATTATCTAAGGAAATGGACTGAATTCATTTCAATATAGAGTTTTAGATTCTTTAAATACAGTGTAACCTTAGAATCATAATGGGTTAAACTTAATTACTATAGCATGAGGAAACAGATGGGAGGTGTTTAAGGAACTAATATGAGAAAACTTAAGCTTATATAGCACCTTAGTAAAAAAGTATTGTATAGGTATTGCTCTTAAATGGAGCTGGATTTGAGCCTCTTGCCCAGCACCCGCCTTTCTACGTCAGCAAACAAACACCTAAGGTCCAACAAGCACAGTTACACTACCTCTGGGACCTGTGAACATGAGGAATTATTCCCAACCAGCTTGCACTGTGACCTGGCCTGAAGCTCTTTGAATGAAGAATGTTGAGACTAAGAATGAAAATAGTGGTTGGACCTATTTAAGCATAGATCCACAACAAAACTACTCATGGTAGGAAGTCAGAACTGAGCGCCCCAGGGTGTTGGCAGCATTATGTGCATGCTTCTTGCTCTCCATGAAAATAGAATGATAACTAGTTAAACTCCTTTTCTTTTTCATCAAAATACTTATCAGCTTTTGCTCATCTTGAATAAAATGGAGTTTTAGTTAACTAACCTCAGTCCATATGCACAAAGGTAGATTATAGATCAGCCTTTGATAATTTACCTGGCAGTGGTGCGTTCTTTTTAAAACCTAGTGCTGTGTGTGTTAATTTTCCTTTACTTTTAATAGGTTAAAAAAAAATCCATTTTGTAATGATGCATGACTCATTCAGTGCTCATTGTCTTCCCACTAATTTTTTTTTTTTTTTTTTTTTTTTTGCCTTGAGCCAGCAAGAAAATCTTACATGAGAGGAGGGAGAAACAGACAGCGAGTTGAGGAATACAGTACTTAAATACTGTTGCTTGGTTTTCATTGGTTATCTCCTTTCTTACGGTGACCAGTCTAATCCAGCCTTCCTTGTCAAATCCCTCCCCTCCCCCATCCTCTGCCAGGGGCTTCACAGGGTGTCAGTTGCTAGAAACTGACTGCAGGCAGTATGTAGGCATCTTTCATTCAGGATGGACATTAATATATTGACTAGAAAAGAAAGCTTTTAGAAATGTGTCATTTGTCAAAATTGCATGGCTTTTTAAAAAGGATAGAGAAATGCTGAATGTTTTGTATGTTAGCATCGACTCTATTTCTGTTCAGACTCTTAAGTTTTCAGAAGCTTAAATATAGAGCCCTTTAAAAAAAAAAGGAGGAAAGAAGAATTTTTCTGGTTAGTCGACCTCTTTTTAAGAAGTGCTTCATCATCCTCCTCCACCTCTCCGTGATGTTTCTCTGCAGCTCTCTGTAGGGTAGGGTTCTGTGCTGGCTGGCAGAATGCTCATTTGTTAGCTGAATAGAGTTCATCGACAGACATAGATCAATATAGGTTTTCTTTATTTCCTGTGAATTCCAAAATGCCATCCAAAGAGTCTTGGTCGGGTAGGAAAACTAATAGAGCTACAGTTCACAAATCAAAACAAGAGGGCCGTCAGCAAGATTTATTGATAGCAGCCTTGGGAATGAAACTGGGTTCTCAAAAGTCGTCTGTGACAATCTGGCAACCTTTGAAACTCTTTGCTTATTCGCAGTTGACATCACTTGTTAGAAGAGCAACTCTGAAAGAAAACGAGCAAATTCCAAAATATGAAAAGGTTCACAATTTCAAGGTAAGAATATTTATTTTTAACCTTTTCTTATAAGAAAGGAAATGCACATTACTTGAAATATACAATATTAAAGTGTGTCTTTTTAAAACCAGGACAACTGGACGAAAATGTTCTTGCTATTCAGGGAATGAAGATGTTTTAAGCATGATTTTTTTTTAAGGAATAGCTTAATAAAGGTGATAGAATCCAACCCCATTTGCTCTGATGCTGATTTAGTATTCTGTTTGATCAGTGTATACTGAGTGGTAAAAGTCTTGACTGATATTTAAAAGATCTCATCTAATAATGATTTTGGCATTATATTTATTTGTGATGCAAATACATCTAACTACCTTCGTGGGATATTTTGTGAGAGGATTAGATCTTATCTCCTTCCGTTTCTGGTAAAAAGCTTTGGCTATAAGAGGCATGTGCTGTTGCATCTGGATTGAGCAGATGGTGTGCATTTCCCATAGTTTCTGTCTTTTCTCCTCTGCTAATGAATTGACCATGATGAAAGGAGGATGGCTACCATGGGACCATTATGCTGCTGACACCAGCAGCTTCTCTTCACTTTTTGAGGATTTTCTTTCACTGTGTGTGTGTGTGTGTGTGTGTGTGTGTGTGTAGTTTTTAATTATTGTGCTACTGTGTTGTACCAACTATACTTTAATCATTTTTCATCAAGATGTGTGTGTGTGTTGATTCAAGCTGTGTGTAGATCTTGCCTGTATTTATAGCATGATATAAGACCTTGAAGTTCAGTCCTTTGCAACCTAATTCAGAGAACATACAATGTGAGGTTGTGCGTAAGGAGACCCAGTTACACTTCATGGGTAGATGCACTAGCATTTCTATAGTAACTTCCCAATAGTTATACAACTTTATGATGAAGTTCCTGAGACATGAATATTGTTAGTGTAGAGGAAATGGCATTAGTTTTGATGTTAGCGGGTATCTGTTTTCAAAAGATGATAAAGCTGGAAACCCTGATCTTCCTTTTATTTATTAATTTATTCAACATTTATTCAGCAGATAGAATGCACCAGGCTCTGTAGTAAGACATTTCATTCCAAATTTGCAATTTATCCCGATTTTTAACACTAGCATTAATTTTACTCAAATGCTAAATACCCAGCCCCCAATATGCTCTGCTTTTTCCATAGTGAAAAAGATTTTTATGAACTTCAGATTATTTGGGGATAAAGGGTACATTCCAAAATGTATGGGCTGTGTAAAGATTGCTAATATTTCAAGGTAAACCAAATAGAGTTTTCTTTTCCCTCTTTAAACATATTATTAAAGACCTGATCTTTCAACCAGTATCTTTGATGTAAAATGAAATTGAGACCATTCAGTGTGTGCATCCAGTCTCAACCACCTCTTCCATTTATGAACCTAAACAGTCCATGCAGGTACTAGTCCTCAGTGTCTTCTTGCATGATATACAACCTGGTCTTACAGGATTTTTATCAGGAAAATGACCCCAAATACATCCTTTTGCAAATATCAAGTTATGTGCATGTTCGGTCTCAAAAATAGCCATTTAGGTTCCTAAGCAGGAAACTGCAAACTTTTTAGAAATGGCTGAGATTTTAAAATATATCCCTCTGGTATGTTAAGCAGGAACAGATTGACCTATTAGGGATGCCATTTTAGTGCTAAGTCAAGTTCATTGTACATGCTTTCTGTCAATATTGATAAAAAGCAAAGGGTAGAGCTGTTCAAGGATTTGCATAAACAAACACATTCTCTATTTTTTTTTGGTTGTGTCTTCCAGTAATTTCTCAATTTTAATTTAACACATGACTTTCATGAGCAAATTTTGTATAACCAGAAAGTACTGACTATGGGACCAACTGTGACTCATAGCTTGGTACCCACGCTGTTTTAAAGATACTTGTTTTTTTTTTTTTAAAGAGGCATGTTAAACAGTAGAAGCCTGCTTCCTTCTCTGGAGCTAAAAAGTAAAACGAGCTTGGCCTCACTGTTTAAAAAAAGTAAAATATTTATGCTCAGGAAGAGCTCATGTTGGACAGTGAATTGCATTAGATATTTTTTTAGAGTTGCTAATAAGGTCAAAAGTCTTTGACTCTCAAAAGGATTTGACTCTTTCCATTGAAATTACTCTTTGTTTCTTAAAAAATGTTTCTGTGGGGTGGCATTATAAAAAAGAGAAGGAGGGGTCATACTTGATTTCCGGGCACATCCCTAAAAGAATTCAGACTCTGTGGCAGGAGCAGTGCTCTCCCACACAAATGCTCACTTAGAAGGTCACTGCCTGTGATATGTAAGTATGTCCAGTTCAGAGATTTATTGTAGGAAAAATCTGGAGCATTTACAAAATGATAATTGTTCACGTGGCCTTGCCATTGACTATTTTCTATGTTGGTGAAAGTGTACTCTGCCTAACCACCAACCCACTCACCAAACTCATTTCAATGTGGTTTTCTTTTTTGCCTCTTGAACTGCCTAGTTATATAACGTTGCTCTGTGGTGTCGAACAGCTGTCAAGTCTCATTTCAGAAGGTGAAACCATGAGTGTCATATATCTTTGGTGAAAGCATTTACCAAGGTGAAATCCCAAGGGAAAAAAAAAAAAAAATCAACTGGGCCTAACTCCAGACTCCAGGCAGGTGTTTGTTTTTTGTTGTTGTCGTTTGTTTTTAATAGGAGAAAAAAAACCCAGGAAGTCTTCCCATTTTGCTGTGTTATATAACACAGTCTTTTTTTTTCCCCCCCTATTGTTACTTACAAGGATTTGATAAAGCATCTATCACAAGAAAGATAGTTGTTTCTCTCAGGGAGGTCATCAGTTTAAATATAAATGTACCACATCCTTTAAAAATGATTACCCTGTAAGTTGTCAATGTAACTTAGAGTGAAAGTAATTTTAACCGTCTCCTGGATCAACCTCTCATTTTAAGAACTGCCCCATCCTAACACAACAGAGAGAGAGTAAGCACACAAGTGCTAATTTCTTAAACCAACGTAAAAACTAAACCAACTTAAAAACTAAGCAAAACAAGACAACCTCTGCCATTAAAAGTCAGACACAAGCACCCCACCAAGAGTGATTGCATCCTATATCTGAGGCTCTCCAGATAGGATGATAACTAAGACCCAGCCCTTGCCCTGAGGAACTTGCTTGCTATTTGTATGACCTTGGGCAGATTGCTTCATCTCTCTGAACCTCTGGTTCTGCATCAGAAAAATTGAATTCCTGTTATGTGTAGGTACTTGGTACGCACTGTTCTTGTTATTACAAATTGCCCCTAAGTGGGTATTTTTTCTGAATCCATGTCAAGACTGTTTCTTGCCCAGTAGCAGAGAGTATGATGCAGTTGAGAACCCTGGCATGATTGTGGTGCTAAAGAAAGCTCTTGCGTCTTTCTTAGCTCCCAGGCACAGTTAGATGTTACGTAAGAGCAGTGCATTTTCACGCACCACAGAATACAGTGAAATCCTCTGTATTTCTTTTACTCCCTTCAAATTATTCAGTGTTCCATTTGGTATGTTTAATTCAAACAGCTCTATAAAACAAAATCAAGATTACATATAATAATAACAGAAACCTGGCTACTTAGGCAAATTAAATAATTAAAAGAAGACATGAATTATAGACACTTTATTTTTTTAATTTTTATTTTATATTGGAGTATAGTTGATTAACAATGTTGTATTAGTTTCAGATGTACAGCAAAGTGATTCAGTTATATTGCATACATATATTTTACATGTATCTATTCTTTTTCAAATTCTTTTCCCATTTAGGTTATTACAGAGTATTGAGCAGAGTTCCCTGTGCTATACAGTCGGTCCTTGTTGGTTATCTGTTTCAAATACAGCAGTGTACATGTCAATCCCAAACTGCCAATCTGTCCCTCCCCAACACCCCATACCCATAACCATAAGTTCGTTCTCTAAGTCTGTGAGTCTGTTTCTGTCTTGTAAATAAGTTCATTTGTATCATTTTTTTAGATTCCACATATAAATATCATATGATATTTGTCTTTTTCTGTCTGACTTACTTCACTTAGTATGATAATCTCCAGGTCCATCCATGCTGCTGCAAATGGCATTATTTCATTCTTTTTAATGGCTGAGTAATATTCCATTGTATATATTTACCACATCTTCTTTATCCATTCATCTGTTGATGGACATTTAGGTTGCTTCCATGTCTTGGCTATTGTAAACAGTGCTGCAATGAGCATTGGGGTGCACGTATCCTTTCGAACCACGTTTTTCTCTACATATATGCCCAGGAGTGGGATTGTAGGATTATATGGTAGTTCTATTTTTAGTTTTTTAAGGAACCTCCATATTGGTCTCCATAGTGGCTATACCAATTTAAATTCCCACCAACAGTGTAGGAGGGTTCCCTTTTCTCCACACCCTATCCAGCACGTATTGTTGGTAGACTTTTTGATGATGGCCATTCTGAATGGTGTGAGGTGATATCTCATTGTAGTTTTGATTTGCATTTCTCTAATAATTAGTGATGTTGAGCATCTCTTCATGTGTCTCTTGGCCATCTGTATGTCTTCACTGGAGAAATGTCTATTTAGGTCTTCTGCCCATTTTTTTTTTCATTGGGTTGTTTGTTTTTTTGATATTGAGCCACATGAGCTGTTTTTAAGTTTTGGAGATTAGTCCCTTGTCGGTCACATCATTTGCAAATATTTTCTCCCATTCTGTAGGTTGTCTTTTTGTTTTGTTTATGGTTTCCTTTACTGTGCAAAAGCTTTTGAGCTTCATTAGGTCCATTTGTTTTTGTTTTTATTTCCATTACTCTATGAGACAGATCAAAAAAGATATTGCTGCGATTTATGTCAGAGACTGTTCTGCCTGTATTTTCCTCTAAGCATTTTATAGTATCTGGTCTTAAATTTACGTCTTTAATCCATTTTGAGTTTATTTTTGTGTATGTGTATTGTGTTGAAGAATGTTCCAATTTCATTTTCTTACATGTAGCTGTCCAGTTTTCCCAGCACCATTTATTGAAGAGACTGTCTTTTCTCCATTGTATAATCTTGCCTCCTTTGTTGAAGATTAATTAACCATAGGTGCATAGGTTTATGTCTGGGCTTTCTGTCCTGTTCCATTGAGCTATATTTCTATTTTTGTGCCAGTACCATACTCTTTTGATGACTTTAGCTTTGTAGTATAGTCCAAAGTCAGGGAGCCTGACTCCTCCAGCTCTGTTTTTCTTTCTCAAGATTGCTTTGGCTATTCGGGGTCTTTTGTGTTTCCATACAAATTTAAAAGTTTTTTAGTCTAGTTCTGTGAAAAATGCCATAGGTAATTTGACAGGGATTGCATTGAATCTGTAGATTGCCTTGGGTAATACACTTATTTTGATAATGTTGATTCTTCCAATCCAAGAACATGGTATATATTTCCATCTGTTTGTGTCTTCAATTTCTTTCATCAACGTCTTACAGTTTTTGGAGTTACAGATCTTTTGCCTCCCTAGGTAGATTTATTCCTTGATATTCTTTTTGATGTGATGGTAAATGGATTGTTTATTTCTCTTTTTGATCTTTCGTTGTTAGTGTATAGAAGTGCAACAGATTTCTGTGTATTTATTTTGTATCCTGCAACTTTAGTGAATTCATTGATGAGCCTAAGTAGCTTTCTGGTAGCATCTTTAGGATTTTCTATGTATAGTATCATGTCATCTGCAAACAGTGACAGTTTTACTTCTTTTCCAATTTGGATTCCCTTTCTTTTTCTTCTCTGATTGCTGTGGCTAGGACTTCCAAAACTATGTTGAATAAAAGTGGCGAGAGTGGACATCCTTGTTTTGTTCCTGATCTTAGAGGAAATGCTTTTAGTTTTTCACCATTGAGAATGATGTTAGCTGTAGGTTTGTCATATATGGCCTTTATTATGTTGAGGTATGTTCCCTCTCGGCCCATTTTCTGGAGAGTTTTTATCACAGATGTGTGTTGAATTTTGTCAAAAGCTATTTCTGCATCTATTGAGGTGATCATATGAGGTTTTTATTCTGCGATTTGTTGATGTGGTGTATCACACTGATTGATTTGCAGATATTGAAAATCCTTGCATCCCTGGGATAAATCCCACTTGATCATGGTGTATGATCCTTCTAATGTGTTGTTGGATTCAGTTTGCTAGTATTTTGTTGAGGATTTTTATGTCTATCTTCATCAGTTAGTGGCCTGTAATTTTCTTTTTTTGTGGTATCTTTGTCTGGTTTTGGTATCAGGATGATGGTGGCCTCATATCATAGAATGAGTTTGTGAGTATTCCTTCCTCTGCAATTTTTTGGGAAGAGTTTGAGAAGGATAGGTGTTAACTGTTCTCTAAATGTTTGATAGAATTCACCTGTGAAGCTTTCTGGTCCTGAACTTTTGTTTGTTGGGAGTTTTTAAATCACGGTTTCAAATTTCAGTACTTGCAATTAGTTGTTCATATTTTCTATTTCTTCCTGGTTCAGTCTTGGGAGATTGTACCTTTCTAAGAATTTGTTCATTTCTTCCAGGTTGTCCACTTTATTGGCATATAGTTGCTCGTAGTAGTCTCTTATGATCCTCTGTATTTCTGTGGTGTCCGTTGTAACTCCTCCTTTTGCATTTCTAATTTTATTGATTTGATCCCTCTCCCTTTTTTTCTTGATGAGTCTGGCTAAAGGTTTATCAATTTTGTTTATTTTGTTTTGTTTATTTTGTTTGGTTCTTTTCAAAGAACCAAAGGAGTTTCATTGATCTTTTCTGTTGTTTTGTTCATTTCTATTTCATTTATTTATGATTTCCTTTCTTCTACTAACTTTAGGTTTTGTTTGTTCTTCTTTCTCTGGTTGCTTTAGGTGTAAGGTTAGATTGTTTGAGATTTTTCTTGTTTCCTGGGGTGAGATTGTATTGCTATAAACTTCCCTCTTAGAACTGCTTTTGCTGCGTCCCATAGGTTTTGTATTGTCATGCTTTCGTTTTCATTTGTCTCTAGGTATTTTTTGATTTCCTCTTTGATTTCTTCAGTGATCCATTGGTTGTTTAGTAGCACATTGTTTAGCCTGCACGTGTTTGTGTTTTTTACAATTTTTTTCTTGTAGTTGATTTCTAATCTCATAGTGTTGTGATCGGAAAAGATGCTTGATATGATTTCAGTTTTCTTAAATTTACCGAGGCTCGCTTTGTGGCCCAGTATGTAATCAGTCCTGGAGAATGTTCCATGTGCACTTGAGAAGAATGTGTATTCTGCTGCTTTTGGATAGAATGCGTTATAAATATCAGTTAAGTCCATCTGGTCTAATGTGTCATTTAAGGCCTGTGTTTCCTTATTGATTTTCTGTCTGGATGATCTGTCCATTGATGAAAGTGGGGTGTTGAAGTCCCCCACTATTATTGTGTTACTGTTGATTTCTCCTTTTATGGTTGTTAGTATTTACCTTATATATTGAGGTGCTCCTATGTTGGTGCATATATATTTACAATTGTTATATCTTCTTGTATTGGTCCCTTGATCTTTATGTAGCATCCTTCTTTGTCTCTTGTAACATTCTTTATTTTAAAGTCGATTTTGTCTGATATGAGAATTGCTACTCCAGCTTTCTTTTGATTTCCATTTGCATGGAATAGCTTTTTCCATCCCCTTACTTTCAGTCTGTATGTGTCCCTAGATCTGAAATGGTTCTCTTATAGACAGCATATATACGGGTCTTGTTGCTGTATCCATTCAGCCAATCTATGTCTTTTGGTTGGAGCATTTAATACATTTACGTTTAAGGTAATTATTGATAGGTGTGTTCCTCGTGCCGTTTTCTTAATTGTTTTGGATTTGTTTTTTTCTTCCCTTCCTCTTTTGTTCTCTTCTCTTGTGATTTGATGACTAACTAACTTTAGTGTTGTGTTTGTATTCCTTTTTCTTTTTTGTGTATCTATTGTAGATTTTTGGTTTGCGGTTACCATGAGGTTTTGATACGGCAGTCTGTATAAAAACAAGATTGTTTTAAGTTGTTGGTCTTTTAATTTCAAGTGCATTTCCAATATACTGCATTTGTGCTCTCCTCTTCTCTCAGTTGGTCGTTTTGATGTCATATCTGTGTACAGATGATTTTCTACCTTTACTGTATGTTTGCCTTTACCGGTGAGCTTTTCCATTTTAATTTTTTGTTTCTAGTTGTGGCCTTTTCTTTTCTGCCTAGAGAAGTAAGTTCCTTTAGCGTTTCTTGCAAAGCTGGTCTGTTCGTGCTGAATTCTGTTAGCTTTGTCTTGTCTGTAAAGATTTCTCTGTTGAATCTGAATGAGAGCCTTGCTTGCTAGATTATTTTTGGTTGTAGATTCTTCTCTTTCATCACTTTAAATATATTGTGCCACTCCCTTCTGGCCTGCAGAGTTCCTACTGAAAAATCAGCTGATAACGTTATGGGAGTTCCCTTGTACATGATTTGTGGTTTTTCCCTTGTTGCTTTTAATATTTTTTCGTTGTCTTTAATTTTTGTCAGTTTGATTACTATGTGTATCGGTGTGTTCCTCCTTGGGTTTATTCTGCCTGGGACTCTCTGCGCTTTCTGGACTTGGGTGACTGTTTCCTTTCCCATGATAGGGAAGTTTTCAGCTATTATCTCTTCAAAAATTTTCTCAGGTAATCTCTCTCTCTCTTCTCCTTCTGGGACCCCTATAATGCAAATGTTGGTGCATTTAATGTTGTCCCAGAGGTCTCTTAGACTGTCCTCATTTCTTTTCATTCTTTTTTCTTTTCTGTTCAGTGGCAGTGATTTCTACCATTCTGTCTTCCAGCTCACTTATCTGTTCTTCTCCCTCAGTTATTCTGCTATTGATTTCTTCTAGTGTATTTTTCATTTCAGTTACTGTATTGTTCATCTCTGTTCTTTAGTTCTTCTGGGTCTTTGTTAAACTTTTCTTATATCTTCTCGATCTGTGCCTCCATTCTTTTTCTGAGACCTTGGATCGTCTTTACTATCGTTACTCTGAATTCTTTTTCAGGTAGATTGCCTATCTCCACTTCATTTAGTTGTTGTTCTGGGGTTTTATCTTGTTCCTTCATCTGGGACATACTCCCTTACCATCTCATTTTGTCTAACTTTCTGTGATTGTGGTTTCCGTTCTGCAGGCTGCAGTGTTGTAGTTCTTCTTGCTCTGCTGTCTGCCCCCTGGTGGATGAGGCTAAGAGGCTTGTGTAGGCTTCCTGGTGGGTGGGACTGGTACCTGCCCACTAGTGGGTGGAGCTGGGTCTTGTCCCTTTGGTGAGCAGGGCTGGGTCAGGGGGTGTGTTTATCAGGCAGCTGTTTACTCAGGAAGACTTTAAGCAGCCTGTCTGCTTATGGGTGGGGCTGTGTTCCTGCCCTGTTTGTTGGTTGTTTGGCCTGAGGCATCCCAGCACTGGAGCTTACAGGCTGTTGGGTGGGGGCCAGGTCTTGGTGAGAAAATGGCAGCCTCCAAGAAGGCTCATGCCAATGAGTACTCCCCAGAACTGCCACCACCAGTGTCCTTGTCCCTGCAGTGAACCACAGCCAGCACCCTGTCTCCACAGGAGACCCTCCAATACAAGCAGGTAAGTCTGGCCCAGTCTCTTATGAGGTTACCTGTTTTTCTCCTGGGTCCTGGTGTGCACAAGACCCTGTGTATACCCTCCAAGAGTGGAGTTTCTGTTTACCCCAGTCCTGTGGGATCACACACTGCTGGCCTTCAATGCCAGATTCTCTGGGGTCTCCTCCTCCCATTGCCAGACCCCCCAGGCTGGGGAGCCTGATACAGGCCTCAGAACTTTCACTCCTGTGGGAGAACTTCTGTGGTATAATTATTTTCCAGTTTGTGGTTCACCCACCCGGCATGTATGAGATTTGTTTTTTATCACAGTTATGCCCCTCCTACCTTCTCCTTGTGGCTTCTTCTTTGTCTTTGAATGTAGGGTATCTTTTTTGATAGGTTCCAGCATTTTTTGGTTGGTGGTTATTCAGCAGTTAGTTGTGATTTTGGTGTCTCTGTAAGAAGGGGTGAGCTCACGTCCTTCTACTCCGCCATCTTGTCTCCTCTTTTTTTTTTCTTTTCCTTCATGCTGAGTCTAGTGTCACTTGCTCATCAGGGGTGGCATGCAGAGGCTTTGCATGCTTCACTTCAGACCACAGTTCCTCGGGCAAAAAGGCTGCTGAAGAATTATAGATACTTTAAAATATGAATTTAGTTCTTCTCTAAGGTAGTCTTGAAGTGGTGACTGGTTGAATTTAGAGTTTCAGACACTTGCGTTCTACACAGAAATGAAAGATGTGACATATTAATAGATTTAATGTTGCCAAGATAATAGGTAAGCAATGAACCCTGAAATATTAATTGGTAATGTAATTAAATTAACTCTATAACATGAACCTTATAATATTCAAAAAATTACTGATTCAGGACTTGGGATATAGTGATAATAGTTAACCTGTCAGTCCTGGCCACCAGACCAGATGTCCTGCTGTTTGATAAACTGAAGGTTAGAAATGGCAAGCACTCCTGTGGAAAGTGGTCCTTCCTTTCCTTCGAAGGACACAGACAAATCTGAGCCCTATGGTCTTCATTTGATTCACATTTGAGAAAAAAATACAAGATGAAACAACAAAAATAGATTTAGTATAAAATGTGGATTTAAACTACATGATCTATAAGTTCTCCAACAGCTCTTAAATTCTCTGATTAAATTATATTGAGAAGTATTAGATTTGTTAATGTAATTATTCTCTTTTCCATTGTTAAAAAAATATTCTTTCACATATAGTTTAACTAGTTATATTAACAGTCAGTGAAATGTCATATTCCAGGACCGTTATCCACCACGTCCTTTGTATTATTTCCACCAACCATCATAACACCACCTCCCACCATCTTTTCTCCCTTTGTTCTTCCTTCCCTTGTCCCCATATCTAGTAAAATGACTTGTAGATGCTCAAGAAGCATCCACTGAATCACTAAATAAATGAGCACACGGTGTGAGATGGGGGACCTTTGTTGTGGTGGTGGAAGTAGTTGTTATTTTGAAACTACTTTCATGCAGCAGGAAATTTTGACACAAAAATAGATTTTTCTAATGACCTTAAAACCTATATTGTTACAAAATTTTTTAAATCAAATTCACATGAGTTTTTAAAATGAAATAAAACCCAAAATATCATGTTATATTTGACTGGAGAATCTGTTCACATTTTAAGTTCTCAAAAATTTGAATATTGTTTTGAATTAATAGTAATTTAAAAGAAGTTAAATGCAACATGACAAAATGGAAATGGTAAACCTGGAATGTCTCATAATTAACCTTCAGCAATAATGTCACTCACCATTGCTTCTCCCGTGGATGTGAACATGGAGTGTCCAACAAACATTTTAAAAGAATACATAATGTTTTTTTCCAAGTAGGAGATTAAACTGAATTATATTATAAATTTCTGTATTACACGTGGATATGGATATGTATACACACACAAAGTTCCTGATTCTTAATGTGGGTCCATTGCAAGGGAAGATAAAAATAAAGATCAGGGCTTCCCTGGTGGCGCAGTGGTTGAGAATCTGCCTGCCAGTGCAGGGGACACGGGTTCGAGCCCTGGTCTGGGAAGATCCCACATGCCGTGGAGCAACTGGGCCCGTGAGCCACAATTACTGAGCCTGCGTGTCTGGAGCCTGTGCTCCGCAACAAGAGAGGCCGCAATAATAAGAGGCCCATGCACCGCGATGAAGAGTGGCCCCCACTTGCCGCAACTAGAAAAAGCCCTCACACAGAAACAAAGACCCAACACAGCCATAAATAAATAAATAAAAATTTAAAAAAAGAGAGACTGCAAGCATTCCATTTAAAAAAAAATAAAGATCAGAGCATAGTGGGCAGTTCTCTCTGTCTAGGGCAGTCAAACTTGTAGAGGGTGATGGAGAGAAACTAAGAGATTAGACAAGATCATCTGTAAAGTCCCTGCAGGCACTGTGTTTCTGTTGCTATCCAGTATAGTACTTACTTACCAGATGATATGGAAGCCAAAAACAAAAACAAAAATGAACACACACTGCTCCACTTTTTACTTCTGCTGCTGCTGGTGGTGAGTAGGACCACAGCGACTCATCATGCACTTCCATCCAGGCCTGTACACTGCACCCCAGCACTGTGGCCCTCTCGACCTCAGTCCTGTCTATCCTTCTTGTGTTTTGTAATGCTGGCTGGGGAACTGGTTATGACACCTTGAGTGTAGATCTAGATCATTAAGGTCATTGGAAGGGTTACTGCCTAACATTAATACTCCAAAAGGAAACATTTCACAAGGTTTTTGTTGGTTTGCACATAGTTGCTTATACTTCTTCATAGCCACTTTATGGAGCTAGAGAACTTTAAATATTGTACTTAACTCAAGAGAAACTCATCATTTCATGGATTAGAAGAATTAATATTGCTAAAATGTCCATACTATCCAAAGTGATCTACATATTCAATGCAATGCCTATCAAAATCCCAATGACATTCTTTACAGAAATAGAAAAAGACATCCTAAAATTCATGTGGAACCACAAAATATCCTAAATAACCAAAGCAATCTTGAGCAAGAACAACAAAACTGAAGGCACCACACTTAATGATTTCAAAATATATTACAAAGCTCCAATAATCAAAACAGTACGGTACTGGCATAAAAACAGACCTGTAGACCAATGGAATGAACTAGAAACCCCAGAAATAAATCCATACATCCGCGGTCAACTGAACTTCAACAAGGGTTCCAAGAACACTAAATGGGGAAAGGATAGTCTGTTCAATAAATGATGTTAGGAAAGCTGAATATCCACATGCAGAAGAATGAAATTGGCCCTATCTCACAGCATTTATAAAAACCAACTCAAAACAGATTAAAGACTTAAATATAAGCCCTGAAACCAAAAAACTAGTAGATGAAAGTAGAGGGGAAGAAAACGTTCTTGACTGTGGTCTGGGCAATGATTATTTAGATATGGCAGCAAAAGAAAAATAGACAAGTGAGATTATTACATCAAGCTAAAAACTTCTGCACAGTAAAGGAAACAGCAGAGTGAAAAGGCAACCTATGGAATAAGAGAAAATATTTGCAAATCATATATCTGATAAGGGGTTAATATCCAAAATATATAGGGAAGTCATACAACTCAATAGCAAAAAAACCAAAAACAAACAAACAAAAAACTCGATTTAAAAATGAGCAAAGGACCTTAATAGACCTTTCTCAAAAGAAGATATACAAACGGCCAACAGCTGTATGAAGAGGTGTTCAGCATCACTGATCATCAGGGGAGTGCAAATCAAACCACAGTGAGATATCATCTCACACCTGTTAGATTGGCTGTTGTCAAAAAGACAAAAGATAACTGGTGTAGGCGAGGATGTGGAGAAAAGGGAACTCTTGTACACTGTTGATGGGAATGTAAATTGGTACAGCCATTATGGAAAACATTATGGAGGTTCCTCAAAAAATTAAAACTTTATTATGATCCAGCAATGGGTTGCCTTTTCACTCTGTTGATTATTTCCTTTGCTGTGCAGAAGATTTATCATTAGATATAGTCTCACTTGCCTATTTTTGCTTTTGTTGCTTTCAAATTTGGAGAGAGATTTGAAAGTTTTTCTTACTTGGAGACTGTTAGTGGAACTTATTAGGTGTCATTTCTTTTATGGAATTAAACAAAAAATATTAGAGAGTAATTTAACATTTGGGGAGAGATTTGCAAGTTTGTTTTCACTAGGAGACTGTTAGTGGAACATACTAGGTGTACCATGTCTTTTATGAAATTAAAAACCAAACAATTTAAACATAAAACAAAACCTGAGGCCAGCCTTTAAGATGTTAGCGTTGCCACTTTTAAACACCTTAAGGAGGAGCCTGGCACTCTCTCTCACCAGCACCTATCCTAGTTCTTATTTTCAACCAGTATCCTAATTTGAGACCCTCTGGTAGACAACTGCATCTAATATGGTATTGATGATTTCCATCATGTATGTATATCCTGCTGATTTAATGTTTTAGAAAATTTGGTTTCTCCAAAATTTATCCCAAAGTAGAGAATCGGCCTGGCATGTGACTCCTGACACAATAACAAGCTAAGGATGTAAATAAATCCTTAGGAAGAACACACAATTTTAAAAAGTCACCTCCTCCAGAATTCTGTTCTCTTAATATTTTAGTTTTTGTCCACACAGTAATCTAACCTTCAAGGATTTGGGACATGTTAGTACTTTAAAGGCAACTTTTTATAGTCATTTGTATCATATATCCATCCCACCCCCCCCCGCCAGATTTAACTGAGGATTAAGTCTTAATTCTATTCTGCTTATTTTGTAAGTTAATAGGAGAGATACATGTATAATATTTCATTTCTGTTTTCCAAAACCTTGTTCGACAAATTATACTTTTATACTTCATCTTCTTTGTGACACACTATATCAATGTTCCTTGGAGGACAAAGAGTCTTAATAGTGAAGCCTATTGTGGCTTTAATAAAATATTCCTCAAGCACATGCTTTGACTATGTACATGTCATAACATCTTACTTCCCTATATCTCAGTACAATTATTATCATTATTAGTCAGCATTCATTATTCGTATGTAATAGGATCTGACACAAAAATATCATTGCCCAAAGGGCAGAGAAAAAAAGAGAGACATGCATAAACACCAAAGGAAGTGGAATATAAATCTAGGAAAGAATTTTTTAAGTGAAGAGAACACATGCAGATATTGATTTTTCTTTCTTAGATATTTTACCACAGCACTGCTGGTATCTGAAAACCACTACAGATTATTTTCCTGATAAATACCATACCGATAGCGTTTTTTCAGGTTTACTAACTTCTCATATTAAATTATCTTACTATTCTTCTGGCTGCAAAATAGGAAAGCTAAAAAGAAAAGGGGAAATAGCCCAGTGGTGTTACACTTCTGAAGAACATTGTCAGCTGCTTATTTTCTACATGTTTATATTTTGGGGGGAGCAAAAGTAGAACTGGGTGTGTTTTTTAAAGCGTTATCCAGACAAAAATTAAAAAGAAAAGAATATATTCATTTTTAGGTCATGGGGGCCAGAGGCTTCTTGACGTGGTAGATGATATCCTCCAGACTGTTGTAGTAGAGATGACGTTTTTGGCAATGTGAATGGATTTGCCCAGATCAGGCCTAAAATGTCAGGCTCGTTCTTTCTTTTTTGTAGAACTCCCTTTTCTTGGAGTTCTAGCCCTTACATGTCCCACACCCTGATGGCTGCTTGTGGCTCTGCCTTACAAGCTTGCACAGTGCATTCATAAAGAGAAGGTCCATCTCTTGGAGGTATGTGATTTTGCTTTGATGGTTTGCTATTACAGCTCATTAATCCACAATTGTATGACATTGCTTCAGTGTGTCTTTTTTAAAAATCCACTTGGAACCCATGACTGATATTTACCATTTGATGGAACAGATGGGAGACTTTCCATTGCAAGTGTCAGAAAGCCCAGCCCATGCTCATGGAGGCAAAATGGGAAATTATTAACTCACATAGTAGGAAAAGTTCAGTGTTAGTTGAAGGTATCCCTTAGCCCAGGGGCTTAAAATGCTACCAGAATCCTGTCTCCCAGCTCTGTCTTCATTTTTTAGGCTCCCTCTGGTGACAAGATGGCTGGCAAAGGCTCCAGCTGTGTATATTCTCAGATTCTAGTCAGCTCCAATAAAGAGACTATTTGAGCAAAAGGTCTAGGCCTGGTAGGCATTCACACAGTTATCTTGTATGCCCATCTGTGAACCATTAGCTCTGGTTTAGGAGAATGGAATGTGCTTATTGGCTTAGATCTAGGTCCCATACCCTCCCCTGGAGCTTGGAATAGGATCAGCTCCATACAGTTCACATGGATTGAGGACCATTATACAAAGACAAGACATCTATTCTGCATGGCTAAAAAATAAGAAATGCCCACTACAACATTAAATGACAAATGAAATCACCAGTTACAAGACCCTACTATACAGCCTACTGAATACAACAATGTTAATGTAACACTTTGCTGAGAGAAGCATGCTTGTAGAGCATGAGGGTAAAAGAATCCTGAAGCAGTTCAGCCTATATAAAGGGCATTGAGAATTGCTGATTAGGTTAACGTCAAGTTCAAGCTCAAATGAAAGATCAGTTTTAGAAACAAGAATATAATCTGAACTCCCACTTTCAGCCATGGACGCCATGGAAGAAATAGATATACCTTCCCATCTTACACAACTAGCAAACCATAAAAAGTATATAAAACAACAGTCAGACATTGAACAACAGGTGTTACAGTTCTGTGATACCTAAAGAAGGAACACAAACAAGATGAGTCTTAAGATTGCTCTCACTGCCTGGAGGCAGTTTCTAGGCCACAGCACCTGGAGCGGGAATCCAAAGAGGACCTGCTGGTCTAACCAAGTTGAGGACACAGAGACTGGAGTTTGGCAAGACAAAGCAGCTAAAATTTCTGGGGCAGGGTACCTGGGGGACAGAGCTGTACACAGAAAGAGCTCTGGAGATCTGCATAAGAGTCTTCAGGAGTCTTTGGTACTTATCTACACCTGCATGAGAAAAAACTATCAGAAAACCACCAGAAAGCAATAGGCTGAATAATTACTGAAATTGTCCCTGGGCTGCGTATAGTTTTGCCCACCAGTCGAAATAGAAAGACATCATAAAACATAAGGCATTGTTTAAAAGTCCTCAAAATGGTATCATCTTAGTAACATGACTGAATTAGCAGCAGACTAAAGGCTGCAGTGAGGAAAGAAATGGAAACTATTTAAAACAATCCAAATGGAATCCCTAGAGATGAAAAATATACCTGAAATTTAAAATACATTGGATGGTATTAATGGCATATTAGGTACCACAGAAGACAAGATTAGTGAACCAGAAGACATAGCAATAAAAAATAACCAAAATGGAAGAGAGAAAGAATCAAAAGTTCGGTGGGGGGTGGGGGGCACAGCATCAGTGACCAGTGGGACAATGCCAATCAATCTAACTTCAGTGTACTTGGAGTTAGAAGTACATTTTTTTAAAAGAAGAAAATTACACTACTGTTTTTTTTATTAGCATCTTTAAGATTATTTCAATGTAGGAAAAATATGTCAGCAGAAGAAACATGGATTATTTTCCTTTGTCACTGGTACTCTTACATATTTTACAAAGTTCTTTAAAAAGCAGCAGGGGAAGTGGGAATAATACTCGTTACATACAGATGAATAAAGAATGACGCAAAATTCTCATCAGCAACTATGCAAGACAATGGAATAACATTTTCAAAGTACTCAACAACAACAAAAACTATAACCTAGAATTCTATATCCAGCAAAACTATCTTTCAAAAATGAAGACAAAATAAAATATTTGTTTTTTAAACAAAGAAAAACTGAGTGAATCCATCACCAAGAGACCTATGCTATAAGAATATTAAAGGAAGTTCTTCAGACAGAAGGAAAATAATACCAGATGGAAATTTAGATCTGTACAAAGCAATGAAGAATGCCAGAAATGGTAAACATATAGGTAAGTGTAAAATATGTTTCTTTTCCTTCATTTTAGTGTTTTTTAAAACATAAATTTACTGTTTAAAGCAAAAATAGTAATATGTAGTTTGTACAAGTAAAACAAATAACAATATCATAAAGTACAGGGTGGGAGGAGTGGAAATGTACTGTTGTAAGATACAGTATACATGAAGTGGTATAATATTGAGGGCAGAGTATAATATTGTTAAAGATGTGTACTGTAAACCTTAGAACTCTAAAGAATAAAATAGTTATAAGCTAATAGAGGAGGCAAAATGGATTCATAAAAAGTATGTAATTTATCCAAAATTATGCAAGAAAAGAGAAAAAAGAACAAACGGAATATATAGAAAGAAAAAGCAAGATAACAGATTTAAACCCAGTTATACTGATAGTTACATTAAATGGAACTAGACTAAACACTCCATTAAAAGATAGAGGTTGTTGTCAGATTGGATTTAAAAACCGAGACCCAACTATATTCTATCCACAAGAAATCCACTTTAAAGACACAGAGAGGTAAAAAGAAAAAGATATACCATATAGACAATAATTCGAAGAAAATTAGAATAGCTATATTTATACTAAACATAATAGTTTTCAGAATAAATATTATTGGCAGTAAAAACATTAAAATTCATTAAGAGTGGACTTCCCTGGTGGCACAGTGGTTAAGAATCCGCCTGCCAGGGTTTCCCTGGTGGCACAGTGGTTGAGAGTCTGCCTGCCAGTGCAGGGGACACGGGTTCGAGCCCTGGTCTGGGAAGATCCCACATGCTGCGGAGTGACTGGGCCCGTGAGCCACAGTTACTGAGCCTGCGCGTCTGGAGCCTGTGCTCCGCAACAAGAGAGGCCGCGATAGTGAGAGGCCCGCGCACTGTGATGAAGGGTGGCCCCCGCTTGCCACAACTAGAGAAAGCCCTTGCACAGAAATGAAGACCCAACACAGCCATAAATACATAAATTAAAAAAAAAAAAAAAGAAGAAGAAAAAAAGAATCCGCCTGCCAATGCAAGGGACATGGGTTCAATACCTGGTCTGGGAAGATCCCACATGCCGCAGAGCAACTAAGCCCGTGTGCTACAACTACTGAAGCCCGTGCACCTAAAACCCGTGCTCCTCAACAAGAGAAGCCACCACAACGAGACGCCCTCACGCTGCAACGAAGAGTAGCCCCCGCTTGCCGCAGCTAGAGAAAGCCCGCGTGCAGCAACGAAGACCCACCACAGCCAAAAATAAATAATTAATTAATAACAAAATAAAATTCATTCAGAGGACATAATTTAAATTTTATAGGCACCTAAAAACAGAGATTCAAAATATGTAAAGCAACAACTGAATTGAAAAGTGAAATGGACAAATCCACAATTATAGATGGAGATCTCTACACTTCTCTCTCAGAGATAGGACAAATAGACAAATAGAACAAATGGAAAATTAGTAAGGACTTAGAAGACTTGAACAACAGTATCAACCAATTTGACCTAGCTGATATTTGTATTCTACTTGGCAACAGCAGAATACACATACTATTCAAGTGAACATGAAAGATTCACCAAGATAGACAATATTCTGGGCCATAAAACAAGTGTCAATAAATGTAAAAGGATTGAAATCATACAAAGTATATCCTCTTACCACGACAGAATTAAATTCAAAATCAATAACAGATATCTGAAAATGTTCCCACATATTTGGAAATTAAACAACTTACTGTTAAATAACTCATGAATTAAAGAAGTAATCACAGTGACATTGGAAAATATTTTGAACTGAATAAAAAGAAAAATACAACACATCAAAATTTGTGGAATGTGGCTGAAGTAGTGCTTAAAGTGAAATTTGTACCATTAAGTGCTTATTTGGGGAAAGAAAAAAAAGGTCAAATCAATTAGCTTCCACCTTAGGAAACTAGAAAAAGACCCAATTAAACCAATAGAAAAACAATAGAGAAAATCTGGATCTCTTTTACTAGAGCTTTAAAAAGGGTTTGAACTACATAGTTTAATAATTTTTTTGCACATTTTAGTCAAACCTTTTTCCAGGTGTATTAGAGGAATACTTTATTCATAATATAATATGTTTTAACAGCAAACTTCTTTAGATGACATATTTACAACCAAACCAAAGAGAAATTGAAATCTGGTTTTGTGGAAATGTTAATATTAGTACAGACTTTGAGGCTTTGTGGAATTATGGATCATAAGATAACGTGGATTAGTCTGAGGCTTTTTTTGTCTCTCAGTGTTCAGTTTACATACTGCAATGTGGTATAGAGATTATCTGTCACTCAGCTGTGTATTATACAGTGGATTTTATTGCACAACCAAGTTGATTCATTGATTTTATTTTCCTGTTATATCAATACCTTCATAATACAACTTTAGGAAATCGGTATTTTGAAGTATTGATTCACTGTGTCGATATTTTTTACTACTGGTATTTGAATGCAAGCATTATTCCAAGTAATGAAACTAAACTGTCAAAGTAGAAGTGTTTTAGGTATGGCATGTGACATGTTTAAACTTTAACCGTTATTCAGTTTAGAGGTAAGGCTCTCATTAGAGCTCCTATGAAAAGAAATTTGCTTCTGAAACCTGGAAAATGGCTAAACATTAAATTATAGGTTTTTTGATACTTTAAACACCCATATTTTGAAATCGAAAGTGTTTTTTAATTACTGGGTGATATTTATTGTTATTTATTATACAAACTGTACCTTGTAATGTGATAAATAAATAAAATAAATGCCTTGATTACTTTGGTGTTTCCACTGCCTGATTCCAAGATTTCAAGTCGATGGCTTTGTGCAAGGGGCCACTCTTGCAGCTTAGAACAGAACCTTGACACCAGAAACTACGTTCGTGTTCCAGCGTTAATGTGGTTGTGTATGATTCTCAGCAAGTTCATTTGCACCACATCAGCTCAGCTGTAACTTTATTTATTTACTTTTGGCCACACCACGCAGCACGGGATCCCGACCAGGGATCGAACCTGTGCCCTCTGCAGTGGAAGCACAGAGTCTTAACTACTGGACCTCCAGGGGAAGTCCCTCAGCTGTAATTTTTAGATATTTCTCCTTCATTGGGCTAGTGTTGATAGGGAAATGTAGATCATGAAGGAAGCCATAAAGAAATTTAAACTTTGTTAGTAAGGCCCTGTATAGGATTATGGTGAATGGACTGTGTGAGTAGAATTGATAATAATTCATTATTTTTTCTGTGCATGTTTAAAGTATTGTTTTATATGCCGATTAATAAAAACCATTTTTATGTTTTTCATGTGGAAGCAGAGCTAAATTATTAATATTGTCCTAGTAATAGCCCTACTAGTAAAGTACGACTAGTGTTGTCATAGCCTGACCATGTTATTTATATCAGCTTTTTCCTGTAGTTATTTCTCATATTTAAGGGGATACCACTTATTTGCGATATGACCATCTTATGTCCAGCAGGCTTTTATAGTTATCTCCCTCAATTTTGAACAGTTTTCTCACTCTTGAAACATTAGGTCACTGAGTTTTCTGTCATTTGTCATGCTTTTCACAGTAATACTTCTGACAGTGTTAACTACTTGTGAGGTGAAGTGTGTGCCTCACAGAGTCCCTGCACAATCATGTGTAGCAGCCAGTTGTAGAAGCCGTTATTAGCACCTGTGCCCCTTCGCCAGCTGTCCAGTGCCCCCATGCACACAGAACCTCCTAGATCCTGTCTGCCGCTGGCCAGAGGGTGTGCCCCTCCTCCTATACCAGGCACTCACCAGCCCCAAGTACTGCTCGAAGCCATGTTTCAGCAAGTGCTCCGGGCATTCCTTCTGCCTTTCCTGGTGTGGGCACCACCTTTCATGTCCATTCCATCAGGACAAGAGGGGGAGGCATAGTCAGCGTGATTATCAGTGCTGCTGGCTTAACCGTACCCAAACCTTACTGTTTGTTATAGATTTTTCCTGAAGAATGTTAAGACCACTAATAGTTTAAATAACAAGGCAAGAAGGTATTGCTTTGATACTAAAGATATTCCTATTTTTAAGTTCCCCCTCCCTACCTTTTTTTCCTATAGGGAACCTCTATACAATTTTATGTATTTGTTGTTAATGATCATAGCCAATGTTCTACATTCTCTTCTCATTACTTAGTATAAATCAACATATACTTTAACTGAAGAGGTCAAATTAGGACCCAAATTCTAAATTCCAAATCTTTTGGATCAAAATCAAGCCATCTTGGTGAGACTAAAATCGGTTACTTAAAAGAGTACATTCTGGTTTCCCTAAAGATAAAAATGGAAAAGAAAAAAAAAAAGAGAGAGAAAGCCTTTCCTGCCCAGCTGCCTGCCTACCTATGTTCCTTTCGTTTCGATTTTGATCATCTGTTCTCTCCCTTCATTGCCCAGTACCGCGCTGGAGAAACTGATTCATCAGGGCCTCCCAAATGAAGAGCGGCAGCTGAAATGTCATTCCCACCTTCTCAAGCACAATTTCATTTCCCCCAACGTTCTTATTGCCTCCAACATAGTTTACATTTGCAGCAGGCTTTGCAGGCATGCTCCTTGGCTGTTTGCATTCATGCTTATTTCTAGAGGTAGTGTTATGGCTTGGAAGGGATAATGAAGATGTGCTGAATTTTTCTTTCTCTTCTAATAGCATGGAATTCTTTTCCATTGTTTCTGTTACTGACATTCAAACTGGAGATGTGAACGTCAGAAACATGAGAAGCAGACATGCTGGTTTTCTTATAGAAGCCAGGGTTTGGGTCAGTATAACAGTAGGCCCAGTGAGAATGGCTTCAGTTTTTACCTAGGCCAGTACACAGGAGACACAGGACCCTTGGCCTGTGCCACGTGGGCCTCTCAGTAGCCCACCCATCTCCCTCGCTGTCTGTCCTTTTCAGCCTGCTTCTGACCAGTGCCCTCCCTGTGACAGACTCTTTTGGGTCCATTAGTTAATCCAGTCTTTCATCTCCAGTTTTAAGGTGATTGATGTGACAGGAGGTAGTCACAGGTGAGAGCAATCTCAGATGCCATGGTAATAAAGTTGTCCTTTTTCCAGCTGCAAAAGAGAAGAGGTCTTTAAAACAAGTTGCTATGCCCTTTGTTCATGAAGGTATAATTCAAGCCGTGTACTCTTTCACTTTCATTTGTCAAGATGTACCAAAAGCTTTGGAGGTGGCCTAGAAAAAAAATACTTGTGGCCAACTTACGAGGTTACTTTTCTCAGGACCATCTCTGACCTCACTAATACTGTTATATGATGATGCTGATTGTTACCAAAACATCCCCCAAAGGAATCCCTTTTTTATAAAATGATCAAGTGATTTGTTTAAATAACTCTAAAGAAGAAACAGTCCTGTTTATAAAGGAATTGGTTATTTTCCCACCTTATAAAGCCAGTGTATGTCATTATGGTCATACAGTAAACAGCAGAAACAGAGGTGGCTTCTGCTTATAAGAAACAATAACTAGAGACTAAAGAATGTCACAGAATAAAAAACAAGTTGCTAACACCTCCTTTCTCACAAGACCACTGTCCCTCAGCCTCAGCTACAAGAAACCAGAAATCTGGTGGGTTTCATTTGGTTTGGTTTCTTAACACCTTCAAGAGGAAGATAGATGACACATTTTCTTGATTTATATCCAGTGCTAGCAAAGTTATCAGATTTCCTGGTCCGTAACTGAGAACTGATGGATGGAAAAGGGAGAATGGTTAGGAGGAAAGAAAAAGAGCCAACAACTTTGGAGAATAAGAAGAGACAGGAAAACTAAAACACAAACTTATGAAAACATAAAAATCTGGGGCAATTTAGAATTGAAATCCCCTAAAAATGGAAAATGTCACCTAATGAGTGTTCATTGTGTTCTGTTATGAAGACGTCAGTAATCTTGATTCCCTGAGTGCTGACCTGTGCAGATGTCTAAGGGCGTCTGCTACACTACAGGGAATCACAGGCACAAGTAACTCTGTCTTATAAACCAGGGCCTGGCCCGAGCTCCTGCACTCCTTGTGAACCACTCAGGCCTCCTTTCTGCCAGATCCCATCCTAGCTCTTTCTTAGCATTCTCCTAAGCAGAAAGAACCCCCAAGATGCAACTTTTGACCTTTTAATTATTGCGTTTTGAATGCCTGTTACATTCTGATTTGATCATTCTGAGACGGGTAATCAAAATACAACCATATCTAGGAAGCAGAATTATCTGCAGGTGTCAGTGCCCTAGAGCCTCATCTGCGGGAACAGCGCCCTGTTTCCGTCATGCCTAGGTAGAGGAGAACAACTGCAGAGCTATTCTAAGTTGTACAATTTGTGCAACTGACTTGTTAAAGATATCTTTTTCTGAATTGGTAAAATATGTGATATAAACATCACTGATAATGTAAAACTGCATATAAAAGAAAACATTTAGATAAAGCTCAAATATAACACAATCACCCTTTTTAAAAGAAAGTATTTGTCACTTTTTCTTTAATGCACTTGACACTGTTATAGTATGATTGTAATGACATCCAGGAAAGAAGCTTGCTTTCAAGTCCAACAGCCCTTCTCTGAATTTCTGGCCAGTTCCAGTTCCTATTCCCCACTTTTTCTAAACTCTTCATTGGTTCCATGACTGAACTTACCTCCTAACACACAGAAACTAGACCATCGGGTATGAACTCCCTTAGCCTTCTGCCTCCAGGCCCCCACCACTCCTGCACTGCACAGCCATCCTCTCCCCCTTGCCCTTGGCCCTGCCAACACAGGGAAGGGAAGAGTTGAGTTTTCTCTTATTCAAAACTAATCCCTCTGCCCTGGCTCCCATCTCCATTGGATGCCCTCAGGAACCTTACTCCATGGGTTACCTCCTGTTTCTCAGGAATCTTCAATCAGCCATTTCCATCTCTTCCACTGTTTCCCTCCCACCTCACTTCCAAACCTGTTCTACTTCTCTCCCCCCTGTTAATGCCATCTTCCCCCTAAGAGTTAGCCCTCGTTCTTCCTCTCTCCTTTGCCTCCGATTCAGTTAGTCACCAAGCGCTGTTGATTCTGCCCCATGTTCTCCATCAGCACTGCCCGAGTTCAGATCTGTGTCATCTGTTACCTGGACTACTGCTGTAGCACCCTACCTAGTCTGTCTTCCTCCAGCCTTGTCCCCTCGACTGTGTCACTTTCCTTAAAAATCTTCAGTGGCCCTGCATTGCTGACTGAACAAAGTATACATTTGTAGGCGTGGAAGAGGCCCCGTCTGCCTCTCAGCTCTTGCCATGCCAGTCATTAGGGTCACCTAATGCACCCCGCTCCAACACGCCGACCCCCATTCAGGCCTGATCTGCTTACCTGGCTGACCCTGCTCATCCCGGAAGCCGCAGCTCACACGTAATACCCGAGCAGTGCCCACCCCAGCTACCCTCACATTTTGCAGACACTTTCAGAAGAGGCTTTTCACATTATATTTAACGGGAGAAACCTATGGTGAATTCCTTGAGCCAATATTTGGTTTAATCTTTGTATATGTCATCACCTAATAAATGTTTACGAATGAATAAAAATAATTAATGAGTGACGTCTATTTGTTTTGATGACCTCTAGGGGAATAAAAAAGACAAAAAGACTACAATACTCCATTTTTACAAATACAATCCAGCGTCATGAAAGTCACAAAACAAAATTTAAGAAATAACAAATTTTAGATACAAAAATTCAAAAGGCAATCCAGTTAAATCCTGTTATACAAATACAAGTTTAGTAAGCTTCCAGTGCTTCAAGGCCTACTTCTAGAACCATTTCCTGGAGAGGTACATAACCTGCCTTACAAACAGTTTTAAAAAACGAAAGTAAAAACACCACCACCACTAAAACCAGCCCCAAGTGGCAAGCTGCCTTTATAAAAACCTGTCCAAGAAGGAAATGTATAAAGAACAATTTCCTGAAGATTACTTTCTGAGATATACGTGTGATTCTCTGATTAGAGAACACTGGGCCGCTTGGACAGTGAAACCCTTCCTTCAGCATATGTAATATGAAGAAATGCCCCAAGGTTTTCAAAAGGCCACATTCATTACTGCTTTGTGAAGGTGAGGAAGGGAATTGGTTCTATCACAATATCTCAGTACCCAGTTGTGTTTGCCAAGAGCCCTTCTCTGTTTCAGTGGTTTACATACCAGTAGAACTTCAACACCCTTTATCACGAGTAACTGGCAGGTACAAAACCGGGACTTCCTCCACACTTCTAATCCAATTTATTAACCTTACCAAGTTAAGTAAAACTGGATTATCCTGAGACTTCCCCTAAAAATAACTTCACAATTCTCTAGCTATTTCATGATTATATAACTTTTAAAACATGAGTCAGTGCTATCTATTTCACTCATTCGCCTCAGATTAAAAGCAAGATTACATACTTTATCCAGTTTTATTCACTCAGAGGGACACAGAAGAAAATAAAGACATCACAGACTATCTGAAAGTTGATCTTGAGCTCGGCTTCAGGAACTCCAGGAAATGCTTTCAATTTACAGGCTCTGAACATCATTAACGATCCAGAAGCAACTGTATCTGCATTCCTGACCCTTTTCCATAAAAGACATAGAAGGGATTATGGCCGCCTTTTCAAAATCAGCACAACATTTTGTACTTGAGCTTACTTGGCAGTGATCAGAGTCACAAGCACATACCTGCTTGGAATGAACCCTGGGTTATCCACTGCTACCTTATATGGCTATTTTGGCCAGTAGTAGTATTTCAAATTCTGATATACCATATTTCATTGATTCTACCATATGCTTTTTTTTTTTCATTTTAACATCTCTGAAATTGGGATTAAGCTTATAATCAGTGGCATGTCATAAATTAATTGGCATGGTTTTTCTAAATGGAATATGTGTATCTTACATTCAGGGTAAGTCTTATGTTCAGTAGGCTCTTAAGTTTGAAGTAAGTTTATATATATATATATATATATATATATATATATATATATATATATATATATATATATATATATATATATTTAAAATCACTTACTAATATACAAATAAGACCTAATTAAACTTAAAAGCTTTTGCACAGCAAAGGAAACCATAAACAAAATGAAAAGACAACCTACAGAATGGGAGAAAATATTTGCCAACTATGTGACCGACAAAATATACAAACAGCTCGTATAGCTCAATATCAAACAAACTATCCAATCAAAAAATGGGCAGAAGACCTAAATAGACATTTCTCCAAAGAAGACATACAGATAGCCAAAAGGCATATGAAAAGATGCTCAACATTGCTAATTATTAGAGAAATGCAAATCAAAACTACAGTGAGGTATCACCTCACACCAGTCAGAATGGCCATCTTTAAAAAGTCCACAAACAATAAATGCTGGAGAGGGTGTGGAGAAAAGGGAACCCTCCTATACTGTTGGTGGGAATGTAAATTGGTGCAGCCACTATAGAGAACAGTATGGTAGTTCCCTAAAAATCTAAAAACAGAGCTAACATATGATCCAGCAATCCCACTCCTTGGCATATATCGGAAGAAAACCATAATTCAGAAAGATACAAGAACCCCAAAGTTCATTGCAGCACTATTTACAATAGCCAAAACATGGAAGCAACCTAAATGTCCATCGGCAGATGAATGGATAAAGAAGACATACACATACACACACACACACACACACACACACACACACACACACACACACAATGGAATACTACTAAGCCATAAAGAAGAATGAAATAATGCCACTTGCAGTAACATGGATGAACCTAGAGATTATCATACTGAGTGAAGTAAGCCAGAAAGAGAAACACAAATACCATATGATATCGTTTATATGTGGAATCTAAAAGGAAGGAAAAGACACAGATGAACTTATTTCCCAAGCAGAATGTTTACCAAAGGGGAAAGGGGAAAGGGGGAGGGATAAATTAGGAGGCTGGGGTTAACATATACACACTACTGTGTATAAAATAGATAACCAACAAACAAAAAATCACTTCTATAAATAGTAGTAAAAATGACAGTCTTAGCTGTGAATTTCATTATTTGCCATAGCTGTTTTGGCAGATATTTATGTTGAAATCAAATCGTCACACTTTGGTTTTCACTCTCTTGTATTACTGTTTTCTGCTGGAGGAAATCATATATATGTAAGAAATTATCTCAAGTAAATAATTTGATACAGATCAGTAACTTCCTTGTGCCCTGTCCCTTTTCTTTTAACTTATTTCTTGAGTACATTTTCAGCCAATACTTGCTCAGAAGTCTTAAAGTGTTACTGATAATATTCAAGATATTTTTTCTTTTATTCTTTAATGTTTGGGGTTTGGATTTATTGCTTCTCTATTCTACCAATATTTTTTCATTTAGGTTAAGCTAGAATGGCTTCTCTTTCCTATCCATAAAGTCTATAGGTATCTTGGCATTTGAATCCTTCTTCTTTGGAGGTTCCTTTCTTAGGGATAAAAGAATCAAATGCAGTAAAACCTTTATGAGCTGGAAAGATGAGTGAATAATTACTATATTCAAACAGGGTTTCTGATCAACTGTAGCTTCTGCAGTTTCTAAAATATATTCATTTTCTTTTGCTAACATAGTATCAAATGGTTCTGAACAGATATTAGCCCTTTTTGATGATTCCGTTGTAACCAGCCACTAAATATCACCTTCACCACCCGTGGCCCTAACTGTGGTCACAGAGGACAGGAGATGGATCATCTGACAGAATCCTTACAGACAGGTTCTACATTACTCCTCATCCTCCTTCATGCGGTAGCGCTCAGAATATGCCCGTACTTGTATAGCGCATAGATGAGACTGCTTCCAGCTGGAGGGGACCAGTTGGAAAATTCCACTGTAGAAATTGTTTTCAAAAGTAAAGAGCAGAATATTGGTTTGATTTATCACCATTTCTAAAGCAAAGAGGAAATCAAGCTCTGAAGGAAATTGTAACTGCTTGGCAGTTCCACTCAACCAAGGTTTTTCTAGCTGTAACCATACTGTGCCTCTTGATACTGACTATGGCTTGTGTATGACTGCTTGGAAGGGAAATAATCTCCTCATCTGTAATCTCCCCTCGGGGCCACTTTGTCACTACTCTTTTTCAGGTCCACACATTCAGGGGGCCGCACTGGTGTGAATACTGTGCCAACTTCATGTGGGGACTCATTGCTCAGGGAGTGAGATGTGCAGGTAAGAGCTCTTCCCTTTTCGCCTGACTGTGTAAGTTATGAAGCTATAAGGAGTAACTCATGAGGAGCTTTGCTATTCTGCACATACAATGGGCTGGACCCCCGTTTGCTCGTAACATGCAACAGGCTGGATTCTCAGGCAGCCAGTTTGATTATTGATATTTTATCTGCCCTTCACCTTCTTGTACTTAATGGGCAGCAGTCTGGTCCATTAAAAAGAGAAGTTGTCTTGTTCAGAAAGTCTGATAAAAGGAGATAAAAGTAAGGCAGTTATATTTGCCTTGCCTTTGATGTTGCAGCAACTAAATTTATAAGAATGATTTTTTTTAAAGCAGTGTACAGGGACCTATGATTGTTGCCTTAGAAACTGAATTTTAAAGATAACTTGTTAAGCTGAATTGTCCTTACTAAATTTTGTGAAATCAAATTGAAGCTTTAAAAAAATCTGTGAATTTATCTTAAAAGATGATTACCAAATTCTGAAAAACCACTTAGTCACTAATATTTTGTGTGTGACATTTTGAAATCTTGAATATGCCATATCATCTTTATAAAGATTTAAATTTAGAAACTTGAAGGTTTCCACATAAAGAAATAACCAACTCAGGGATTTATTGAAATGCTTTATGAAATAAGTAGTTATTCACATCATGTGAAATTCATTTGTATAGAACAACTATACTGAGTACCGGCCATTTATTCAAACTGCTCTAAAATCTGGTATAGGCTTTAAAATAATTATTTAAATTTCAGATGTGTAATGTTAGGTCATAGAAGTTTCTTTCTGCTATTTAAATTGTAAAGCTAAAAAATACCTTCTTACATGTCTTTTGCCTGAAGCTTAACTCTAAAAATGTATGTGAAGAGTAAAGTATTTCAAAATGGTAACTGAAATAATTCTGTCAAGTTTAGCACTGTAAAAATCCACATTTCTTTTGTGGCATGATTCCTAACGGAATATTTTTGTTGTCCATTATGTGCAGAAACTTCTGGGGTTTGATTTTTCTTATTTCTAAATTGCCTTTTCTTTGAATAGCAAGGTGTGGTATGCGTTGCACGTGAACGTTCCAAGTCGCCCTTCCTTCAGTTATAACTCCCTTAGCACCACTAAGGCATGATAAGGTTCCAGGCATGTATCACTAGCCAGATCCATTCAGGGACCTTGCTGCCATGAGGAGGGGGAAGAATTCCTCACGTCTTGACTTTGAACTGTGCAGAGGTGTCCGTCAAGGAGAGCCGCAGCTCAGAGCCAGTCTAATTCCTCCAACATCCTAGAGGGCTGACAGCCCCATTTGCAGGTCTCTGCCCAGAGAATAAATGAGGACATTATCTTTCTGGCTGGTGGTTACCCAGAGTCAGGATGAGGACCCATCACTAGGAAGGTTGTGGTTGAGTCTTTGAACTGGAGGAAGGTTGTGGTTGAGCCTTTGAATGGAACATAGTCGTGTAGTTAAGAACATCCACGTCGTTGTGGTGTTTCAAAGGCAAATGGAGTACCCTTTCCAAAGCACAAATCACCTGCTCGAAGAATGGTCGTCTTAATAAGCCTGGTTTGCCTTTATGACATAGCCTTGACCAGCTGAGACTGCAACGGTTTCTTACACACTTTAAGACTGTCACTAATTCAAAAGCTTTTCTTTTACTAGAGTGATGATGTTTACTGTTTACATTTTGAAAGAGTGAAGGCCATCTACATGGAAATTTTGAGTCAGCTATTAGCAGAGAACTAGCACAGCACATGTGAATAATCTTTGGCCATACGCTACAACCCCAAATCATGTTTAGAAGAAATGTTTTGGAATGTTTATGATAGTAATAATGTGAAGGAAAAGAAGAAAGAAAATGATTCACCCCATCCCATAGCCACCCACTTGAATAGCCTCCACTTTTTATTGTGAGTAAAGGTCAACAATGTAAAGAAAAGCCTTTTAATTTTATGTTATATCTTGTCTTCAAAAGCATTATATTCTATGTGATTGGAACCCTATTACTGAGCAATATAAGAACAAGTCAACCCATTTTTTTAAAATGTGGAAGGTTGGGATTTGAATTACTTCTGTTTTCTATGACAACTAATTACATTTAGATTGACAGTGGGATTCTTTCATCTGAAGTGGCTCATCCTGACCTTTGAGCCATCTACTTTATATAAAACAGAATGCAAAGAATTAAGAACTTCAAGAGAGAGAGAACTAACTGTGGTAGGGTGAACATTGGCTCCCCAAAGATGTCTACTTCCTAATGCCTAGAACCTGTGACTGTTTCCTCTCATGGCAAAGGAGACTCTGTGATTAAGTTAATGAAGTTGAGATGGGCAGATTACTGTGGACTGTCAGAGTGGCCCAGTGTAATCACAATCAAAGCGTCCCTGTAAGAGGGGGGCAAAAGAGGCTGAGTCAGATAAAAGGTATAAGAACAGAAGCAGAGGTCAGAAAAGAGCAAAGATGCTATGCTGCTAGCTTTGAAGATGGGGGAAGGGGGCCATGAGCCAATGAATGCAGGCAGCCTCTGGAAGCTGGAAAAGGCAAGGCAAGAAACAGATTCTCCCCTGGAGCCTCCAGAAGGAGGTCTTAGGCTTGCTAAGGCCTTGATTTCAGTCCAGTGAAACTGATTTTGGACTTCTGACCTCCAAAACTGTTAGATGATATACTCGTGTTGTTTTAAACCATGGAGTTTATGGTTATTTGTTACAGCAGCAACAGAAGACTAATACATTAGCCACTAAGCATTAAAGCTTTTACTTCCAAAGAAAAATGGAAGTAATACTGCCTGTCAGAAAAGAGATGTATTTATCTGCTTTTGATCCCTAAAACAGCTTGCTTTGTTCTGGTTTCTTTTTTCAAAATCCACCAAGGCAGAAGAGAGGTTGTCAGGAATTTTTAAAGGAATGTTTGCCAAAAGCAGCAGTTTTGTATCCCACCACCCCCCTCTTTTTTTTTTTTTTAACATTATGCAAAGTGTTGGGTGGTGTTCCAGTCACCAGGCTGGTGGCAGAGTAGCTGAAGGAATCAGACTGAATCCAGCTAATAGCAAGCAAGCTGTCCCTTCAGTACTGAAAGCTCTAGGCTTGCTCAGCACCCACAGCTGACGAGGACAGCTGAGGGGGCAGCAGGGACGGTCATGGGGATGCAGTCATTGCAGACATGATCTTTCCACAACTCCACAACGTGAGGTTCCACAGTCGGCGTTAAACACCTCACCTACCACAGTCTCCCTTACTTTAGGCTTCTTTAAAGTGAGTAAAATGACGTTGCAAGAGACCATCTAACTGCAGCTTGGGAGTGGTGATCCTCCTACTGAAATATTTACGAGCAAAGTAAGTGGCCTTCAAAAGTTAAGTGCAAAGGATCATTGTTGTTCAGATGGAATAATTTTCCCAGACCATTTTTCCTTTCTTTATGAAATGTAAGCTTATAGGTTAAAGTAATCTATTATAAGATCACCAAACATCTCTCTCATGAAAAAGACCATTATTCCACCAGCATTCCTGAATTGTTTTCATTTTAGCCTTCCCAAAATATTCTAAGAAGTTAAGCCGGATAATAATTGTAAATCAGACACATCAACTTAGTGTTGGTTATTTATGAAAGTAACTTCATTTTTCCAGTGTATCATTATCATTGCTGCTGGCCCCCAAAAGGAAATGGCAGCAGTTTTTTTCCTAATAATAAAATGTATTTATTGCTTTGCGTATACAAGCACTTAACTTTTAGGTTGGAGAAGGGGAAGTAATGTCTTCTATTTTAATTACTGCTTTGATTGTACCTAAAAAGTTATGTTTGTCCCTGTAACCCAATGAGAAATTGGTTAGACTTGCTTATGACTTTCATGTAGCTCCTTTTAATTGAAAGCAGTGTTTTCATAAATATCCCAAAGAACAAAGTATTCTTCTTAATTTTGCTTGTGAAAATAATGACTTCTGATGCATGTTAGAAATGGGCTAGTCCCACTTTTCCTGGGTGGGCATGGAGGTGGAGGTAGGGACAGCTAAGAGACATGTTTTAAAATAAAACTTCTATTTGCAATTAATTTAAAATAGGAACACTCATAGGAAAGAATGAATGATTACCTTTCCTTTCAAAACACACATTAACATTACCCCTTAATCCTATCAATAGAATATAAATAATATCAGCTATTTATTTCAAAAAATAGGTTTCTGTGCTTTTTAGATATAAAGCACGCATGTTTTTTAGAGAAATCAAGCCCAGAAAATCTGAAAGTAACCTCAAATTAGTATTCTAATAGAAATACTTGATTAATAAGGACAGAATGAAATATGATTTGAATTTCTCATTCCTCCTTTCATGTGTTTATTCTGTGCTTATTAACTTGAAGAATTGGGAGGGGGGCAATATGATTTAATTGTAACATAAAAATAACCTACCAAACCAAGAGATGCAACAAATGAAATAATCTTTTATGGACTTTTTTTTTTCATTTATACTGTAGAGCTTCCCTGGGAGAAATCGAACTATATAGGAATTATATGACTTTAATAAATAAGTATGAAAACCAAATAAAGTCTTAATGGCAACCTGAAATATTGATATATTGCTAGTCCCTGAAGCAGCAATTTTCAGAGCCAGCACAGAGCTGGTATATTGCACTGTGAACTTAAGGGTATAACGATACTTCAGTTTAATGACTTTACCCCATCCTTTGGCCTTTTGAAGGACTTCATATCCAATCCTGCCAAAAAATTTGGCCTTTGAAATTTATTTCTAAAATTGAGCATAATATATTGTCCCATAGTTTAATCTTAGCCAAATGTAAGAAAGAGTATCAGTTTAGGAAACATTTCCCTTCTCGTTAAATACCTAAATATGAGCTCAGTCATCTCTTTGTCCAGTTTTCACTGAGTCGCAAATAAATTAGGCATTTGCTGATGTGTAAAATGGGAGATAACTGCAAACATTCAAAGGAAAAACGTTAATGTTAATATCAGACCATTAGTGCCATTCAGATGTTTTGATATTCTGTGGATGCATCCAAATTTTACTGTTTTGCCTTCTACTGGATTTCCACTTACTTAGGAAAGAATGTGACAAAACAAGAATATAATGGGTAGGTTTTATCACTGCTTTTTAAAAGTCCTTGCCAAATCACATATAGATTTCTGTAACAGTAAAATATAGCAGAGCCTTTTAAACTCAAGTATATACAACAAATAATAGGTACAACATACATCATTGAATAAGAGGTTGAAAATAGCAAATTCATCTTCAACCCTGAAAACAATAACTCAGCGTACATGATGTACTGCTGGTGAAAAGTGGTATATATATCACTCAGTGGGAAGAGCACAGGCTGGGAATTAGGAAGCCAAGGTTTAAATCTCAGTTCTACCAGTTTCTGGCTGAGCAACTTGAACAAGTCATTTAGCCTCTCTGAGCTTCATTTTCTTTGTGAAAAGAAGACACTGGGGTAGGTTGTTACTAACAGCCATTTCCAGCTGGATCTGTGACTTCTGGATACACAAAGTATGAGGCACATCAACATTATTTTTAGATAATGAAGCCCTGCTGACTTTTATACTTTTAAAATATTATGTAAGAGTTCTTCCAGTTCTAGACGAGTTGAATAAATATGTTATGTTTTATTCCTCACAATAATGATAACAAAAGACCCTGGACAGAATATATACATCAACTATCAAAAGACTGTGAAAGTTGGGTAAAAGAAGGAAGGCTGATTAGGGACCTCAGGACTCAAGGAACCCAGAAGCGAGTTGCCTGGTGGTATTTTGGATTTTGGGTTTTTTTGAAACTCCTGTGTATCCCAGCCTGAGCATTAAAGATACCCACAACCCATAAATGCCAATAGGCACAGACAAATCCCGAGAAAAGCTGGCTCTTCCTAGCCAAAGTCCTGGGAAAAGGACACCCAAGCCAGACAGAAGTCTTTTAGCCGTATCTACCATTCTCCAGGTGAACACCATGATAAAGCCACATTGCTACCCCTACCCATGGACTTCTGCTGGACGCTGCAGCAGAAGTCTGTGGGTAGAACCCTGTTTTCCATCCCATTCTGCAGTAACAAGGTTGCACTTCTCTCCTGGGAGTCTGTGAGTAGAGCCCTGTCTTCCATCACCATCTTGCAGGAAGAAAGTGGTACCCCTCCTTGGCTGAGACTGTGGGTGGAACCCTGACTTTCATCCCCCCGCCTACAGTAGAAGCAGCACCCACTCAGCCCAAGTCTATGGGCAGAGCCCTGTCTTCATCCCTGACCTTCAGTAATGAGGCAGCTGAGACCATGATCGGAACTCTCTTCCGTGCCCACCCTGCAGTTCCATGCAGCACAGCACTCCTCCCCGACCAGGTTTGTGGGCAAACCCTGGCTTCCATCCCTACCCTGCAATAATAACTAGGATATGGCCCTCTTCCCTCCCCAGAATGTGGGGTAGAGTCCTGCCATTTGAGTAACATACAAGTTTGGTAGGCAAAATAGCACTGCAATAGCATTACAAAGGCTTTGTAAACTAGTTTGACGTTTGAAACACAGCCTATGAAAGTGTGCCAGGATGTGCATTCTAAATCTAAACAGGTTAACTACCTGCTAAAATTGAAAATTTCAGTAGGAACCAGAGTCTTATAACACTCAAAATATCCAGGATGCAGTTCAAAATTACATTTCATACCAAGTACCAGGAAAATCTCAACTCAAATGAAAAAAGACAATCAACAGCCGCCAATATTGAGATGACAGAGATGTTGGAATTATCAGACAAGGAAAGCAGCTATCATAAAAACGTTCCAGGAAGCAATTAGAAACACTCTTGAAACAAATGAAAAAAATAGGAAATATCAGAAAAGAAATAAAGATATAAGAAAGAACTAAATGTAAATTTTAGAACTGAAAATTTTATTAACAAATAAACCCACAGGATGGGCTCAATGGTAGATACAATATGTAAGAGGAAGGAATCTGTGAAGCTGAAGATAGATCAGTAGATATTATCCAATTCAAATGAGAGCAAAAATAGATTTTTAAAAGTGAACTGAGCTTCAGAGACCTGTAGAACAGTAACAGAAGATTTAGCATTTGTGTTTTTGGAGTCCCGGGAGAGGATAAAGAGTGAGAGGGTGAAAGATATTTGAAAAACTGGTGGCTGAAAACTCCCCAGATTTGGTGAAAGCAGTCAGAGAAAAATGATGTACCTATTTGGAGGTGCATTTATGTAAATGAAATGTATAAAGAGCAGTGTAGATGAGGAAGCAGCTATAACCCCAGCATCCAAGTCCTTTTCAGGACCTGGCATTCACATCTGAGGAACACAGAATTGGCCTAGAAGTCAGCTTAGCTCCTGACCTTAAGCTGATTATGACAGTGCCTTACAATGAACCCTGGGGCACTACCTAGGAAAGGCCTCTCAAAATGTTTCATTCTTCTAAACAATAACAGAGTCATGGTAAACAATTATAATTTACTATGTGTAAGCATTTTATGTGTATTAACATTAAAGCCTCACATTAACATAATAATAGAACCTAATAATAGATCTAATATTAATGGATAAATACTATTATTATTCCCATTTTATATAACTGGGCACAGAAAGTTTAAGTAACCCCCTCAAAATCACACAACTAATAGATTCTAGATCTAACTCTAAATTACGGAAGTTATACAAAACATTAAAATTTCAGGGGGAATGAGGTCCTTTAAGTGGCCATTGCCATTGAGTTGCCTTATGATTGAATCAGAAATCTTATTTATATCTAATATAGAATAAAGAGGAATTTGGGGTTTGGGTTACGTATTCATTTGGACATTATTTAACTACACAGAAGTGTTGGGTCATTTCTTCAGATGGTGTAGATCGAGCTCCTTGCCCTGGCAGCCTTTACGTATTCAAAGAAGCACCTGTTCTTCTTTAGTGATGACGATGTTTGGACACTATTAGCATGGGCTGTGCCATCACCAGTGCTGTTCACTTACACACACATGTTCAAAGACTCAGCTTCCCTCTACACCTAGCCTGCTTTTGCACATGGGAGGTGCTCAGTACACATGACTACTTCACTTAGAGTCACCACAAGCCTTAAGTTCTTTTTTCAAGTTGGTAATGTCTACATATTTAATGAAAGAACAATTCCATTTATAAGTTTTGGCTAATTTTCCTTGTCTTTGTTAACTGTTACTGCCATATATATAACTAGATTTCACCTTTACCAAAAGTCATAATAATGATGATGATCATCAGTATTTGTCTAACATTTTATAATATGCAAATCACCTTGAATGCATTGGCTTACTAATTCTCATAACAATTCTGTGAGGTAAATGTTATGCTCCCCTTTCTGCCCAAACAGCAAGCAAAACTGAAGCTTGCCCAAGGACCACAGACAGTGGTCGTGATACTGTATGGTTTTCAAATCCATTAAGACCTGGCTATAAATTGTGTGTACCCCAGTTGGATTGGATTTATGAGAGGTCAGCATCAAAGTTTTCATGAACTTAAAAACAAATGGGTAATATTTTAAGCAAACATAAAGGTGACATTTATTTTTAGTTAAATTATTCAGGTATGGTCCGTGTCTCTTAGGTCCAATTTAGCAAAATATTTGTATTCCTCTCTATTTCTTCTAAAATGCCATTGTGCTCTTCTTGTGGAAAATAAAATATCTCAAAATATTAACTAGACAATATTTGGGTTCTGGCATCTTAGAAGCTATAACCCAATAAAATGACAAAGCAAAGGAACAACTTCAGTAGAGGCAATATGGCATAGGTGTTAAAATCGTGGACTCTACAATCTTTGTAGGCTTGAATTTCAGCTCAAATGTACTAAATGCCGTGGGTAAGTTACTTAACACGTACGTGCTTGGTTTCATCAGGTTTATGAAAGAGAAGAATAAAAGTACCTGGTTTATAGAGTTTTGTGTAAATGATGTAAAGCACTTCGAATAGTGCTTGGCATTAGTAAGCTGTTGATAATAGTAGTAACAAATAATAACTGTGGCTATTTTTAGCTACTAGATGTATTCTATATTCATCATCTTATACATATATATAAAGAGTTAGGAGTAGATACAAATATGAGCAGCATCAATTTAAGAGGGCCCTGGGATACTCTTACTTTTGGAGGTTCAATTCCACCTCATATCAGATTTATTAAAATGCAGTTATATCCACATTGAATATAATTTTTTATATAACTTTAAAGAAATGGAACTTTACATTTTTAGTTGGCTAGTTGGTGTAATATTACATTTTGTAGACATTTAATTGAACACTTACTAATTTTGTTTGGCCTGGGTTGGTATTCTCCTGAGATCATACAGCAAGTAAATGACAGAACATGAACTAGAATTCTAGTCTTCTAACTTAAAATCAGAATTTTCCTAAAGAATGAGAAGAATGTTTCCCCCACTCTGCAGGCTGGAAGCTAGTCCCCTTTTAAACCTAATTCAAGTTGGAGTGTCTTGCCAAAATAAACACTCCAGAATGCTCAAAATTCTGAAAATAATAATGAATTTTTCCTTTCCTCATTCTTTAGATTGTGGTTTGAATGTTCATAAGCAGTGTTCCAAGATGGTCCCAAATGACTGTAAGCCAGACTTGAAACATGTCAAGAAGGTGTACAGTTGTGACCTGACAACACTCGTGAAAGCCCACATCACTAAGCGGCCCATGGTGGTGGACATGTGCATCAGGGAGATTGAATCTCGAGGTGAGGCGTTTCCAGCAAGGTTCAGAGCAGTCGTAACTCACTGCACAACCAGGTTTTCTTCTGCAAGTTTAGGGGGAATGATTTCAGATAACAAATGATCTGAAAGTCTGAAATCAGTTAACAGGTAATTAACCAGCATGATTTCAAGGTACATTTAACCAGTTATAAGAAATATACTGAAAATATATTTATGGTTGATGCTTCCTGTCTGTAAAAGTTGATATGTAGGTACCAATTCATTTTTCAGTTTTTATATTTTTTCTTAGGTCCAAAAAGCAAAGGTATAAATGCTCTGTTTTAAACTATCCTAGGCCAAAAAACCAAAAACCAGAACGGCATGCACCCTAATTATTCTTTGCCACTTGGGAAAAACTGCTATATGCCTATTAATATAGTTTATCTTAGTCTTCCGTTATGTAAAAGAATTTATGGTGTAAGGGGGGTGATGAAATAATTTCCCTTAAGACCTAAGGTATTTGATCTAGTTAGACAAAATGATGAGCCAAATTACAGATATTCAAGTGACAGTGGGTCAGAATTAACTGTGAGGGGCTTCCCTGGTGGCGCAGTGGTTGAGAATCTGCCTGCTAATGCAGGGGACACGGGTTCGAGCCCTGGTCTGGGAAGATCCCACATGCCGCGGAGCAACTAGGCCCGTGAGCCACAGCTACTGAGCCTGCGCGTCTGGAGCCTGTGCTCCGCAACAAGAGAGGCCACGACAGTGAGAGGCCCGCGCACCGTGATGAAGAGTGGCCCCCGCTTGCCGCAACTAGAGAAAGCCCTCACAGAAACGAAGACCCAACACAGCCAAAACTAAATAAATTTAAAAAAAAAAAAAAACTTTAAAAAACTGTGAGTGAAATGGTTTTATTTTAGGAGAAAAGTGCGAAGAGGTTTCTAAACATGTATATTTCATCATTCTTCCTGACACATTACTTCCCCAGCCTAAAGTATGAGAAGTTAAAATTTGAATAAAACGCATAATTCCAAAGAAACTAATTAGCTTCCCTGCTTTATTTCTACAGGTCTTAACTCTGAAGGACTGTACCGAGTCTCAGGATTTAGTGACCTAATTGAAGATGTCAAGATGGCTTTTGACAGAGGTGTGTTTTCCAGCAGGTTCATCAACTTACGACAGTAATTCTCTGCCAAAAAAGGCACAATTTCTTATGTTATTCTTTGCATTATTTTTCTAAATCATTAATGATTATTATGCCAAATGAAAAGACTTAGCTTATAATTTTTATTATTTTTTGTATTAGTTGTAAGTTATTAAACTGTTAAATTTCAGGGTGAGAAATAAGCATAAAATTTAACTGTATTACCAACATTTGAGTATCCAAGGCTGGTCCACGTTCACCAAAATGTATACATAGCAGTTAAATTTACCAAGAACCATGGAGAAAACAGTGGAGGTGGATGGTAGGGGAGGGAATCTAAGTCATTGCAGATCTCAGATTTTCCAGGTTTGTGGTGGCCCACCTAACTCTGCCTGCCGTGCAAGCCTCCCCGACATCTCGTTATCAAAGTTTGAGCTTGTGTCAGGGCAGGAATCTGAGAGGAGCTGGGGACCTTCTGGCATCAGACTTCCCACTGTGGGAGGAAGGATCCAGCCAAAGAAAAGCTCAGTGGGACTTCTTTTCTTTTAACTAACATTTAAATTAAGGTTTGTTGCCATGGTTCTCCAGTTTGTCTTTGTTTTGAGCACTGGAATAGGTGGTACCAAGGAACTGTAAACTTGAATACAGGAAGTGAAACAGAATAGGAGTTGTGATCGTAAAGAGCCTCTTTCCTTTGCAAGTACATATTTCTATTCCATTACACTCCTCTCCCATCACAGACCCCTTACAGCCAACAGAGACAGAAGACAATATAAATGAGATATTACTAACCCAGTAGGAGGAAACCTAGGTCAGCCCACATATTTGATAAGATTGAAGAAAATGAGGTGAAGTAATGGCATCAGGAACAACCCTGAATCTACGCCAGATTGAATGTTAGGCATTTCTTTTTCTCTGAAAGGTAGCAACTGAGCATGTCCATTCCCAGCCACTGGCCATGGGAGATTTTCCATATAATTCCTCCTCTCCTGCCCCTGCCCATAGTTTCCTCTGTTAACATCTCTCATTCATACAGTAAATCTGTTGTAATTGATGAGCCAACATTGATACCTTATTATTGACTAAAGTCAGTAGTTTACATTAAAGTTCACTTTGTATGTTGTACAGTTCTGTGGTTTTTGGCAAATGCATAACATCATGTATCCACCATCACAGTGTCATACAGAACTTTCACTGCCATAAAAATCCCTACGCTCTACCTGTTCTTCTTTCCCTTCCTCCCCTGAACTCCTGGCAACCACTGATCTTTTTACTGACTCCATAGCTTTGCTGTTTCCAGAATATCATATAGTTGGAATCATACAGTATGTAATTTTTTCAGGCCGGCTTCTTTTACTTGGCAACGCGTATTTAAAGTTCCTCCATGTCTTTTCATGGCTTGAGAGCTCATTTATTTTTATTGCTGAATAATATTCCTTTGTCTAGATATACCACAATTTCTCTGTTCACTTATTGAAAGACCATCATGCTTCCATTTTTTTTGGCAATTATGAATAAAACTGCTGTAAACATTTGTGTGCAGGTTTTTGTGTGGACAAAAGTTTTCAACTCCTTCGGGTAAATACCAAGGAGTGTGATTTCTGGATTATATGGTAAGCGTTTGTTTAGCTTTGCAAGAACCTGTCTGTCTTCCGAAGTGGCAGTTCCACTTTGCATTCCCACCAGCAACCAAAGAGAGCTCCTGTGGCTCCACATCCTTGCCAGCATTTGGCGTTATCAGTGTTCTGGAGTCTAGCCATTCTAATAGCTGTGTAGGAAAGAGGCTGCTTTTTTTTTTTTTTTTTTGACATTTATCATGGTTTCTTTTATTTTTGAATACATGTTTGCTTTTTTTTTTTTTAACATCTTTATTGGAGTATAATTGTTTTACAATGGTGTGCTAGTTTCTGCTGTATAACAAAGTGAATCAGCTATACATATACATATATCCCTATATCCCCTCCCTCGTGCATCTCCCTCCCACCCTCCCTATCCCATCCCTCTAGATGGACCCAAAGCACCAAGCTGATCTCCCTGTGCTGTGCATCTGCTTCCCACTAGCTATTTATTTTACGTTTGGTAGTGTACATTGATACAGCCACTATGGAGAACAGTATGGAGGTTCCTTAAAAAACTAAAAATAGAACTACCATACGACCCAGCAATCCCACTTCTGGGTATATACCCTGAGAAAACCATAATTCAGAAAGAGTCACGCACCACAATGTTCATTGCAGCTCTATTTACAATAGCCAGGACATGGAAGCAACCTAAGTGTCCATTGACAGATGAATGGATAAAGAAGATGTGGCATATATATACAGGGGAATATTACTCAGCCATGAAAAGAAATGAAATTGAGTTATTTGTAGTGAGGTGGATGGACCCAGATACTGTCATAGAGAGTGAAGTAAGTCAGAAAGAGAAAAACAAATACCGTATGCTAACACATATATATGGAATCTGAAAAAAAAAGAAAAAAAAAGGTTCTGAAGAACCTAGGGGCAGGAGAGGAATAAAGACGCAGACATAGAGAATGGACTTGAGGACACAGGGAGGGGGAAGGGTAAGCTGGGACAAAGTGAGAGAGTGGCATGGACATATATACACTACCAAATGTAAGAGGCTGCTTTTTAATCATTAAAAATCTTTCATAAACTAAATGGAATAAAAGAAATCTAGTATAAGATCTAGCTCAGAGTAGACACTAATTAAGTCTTTAGTAGATGAAAATTCAGCTGTTTTAACAAAGTACTAAGTGCAGTGGAGGGCAGAAGGGGCCACCCTGAAAGAAGGCCAGCTTTGCTTGAGAGTCGTAAGGCCCAGCAACTCTAAAATTTCCTCTATTTTGTAATTTTTTCTCTTGTTATCTCAACACTCTAAAGTTTTGTTTTGCTTTTTCACTTCTCACTACCTCTCCTACCCCCAGGGCTCAGGCAAGATCTATCGTTAGGTGTGGGAACCTGGGGTGAATCAAAGGTGGCCTCTTGTGCTGGGTCTTTTGTAAGTTGGGAGGACCTCAGTTGTTATTTTTCTCATTCTCTATGTTTATTTTAGAAAGGAAAAAAAAGTAAGCCCACATTATTCCCCTAGGAATTCTCAAGTACTCATGAAGTTTAAAAATATTTCTGTTAACCTCAGTCATCTCCTACTTTTCTCCTCTATCATTAAACATGGAAAAATAAGTAACTTCAGAATATAAAATTCAAAAAAATAGATTGTCTTTCACAGAAAAAAATATATATATATATATTTCAGCACAGTGAATTTGATGTTAAAAACTGAAGCATTGCTAATCTTTAAAAACAGTATACAAAAATGTTATTTGTTAAAAGTGCTATGAATCCAGATATTTACTTCTGTTTCTTTTAACATCCTTCAAAGATGGTGAGAAAGCAGATATTTCTGTGAACATGTATGAAGATATCAACATTATCACTGGTGCACTGAAACTGTACTTCAGAGATTTACCAATTCCACTCATCACGTATGACGCCTACCCTAAGTTTATAGAGTCTGCCAGTAAGTATGAAGGCGTGCATTTGTAACCTGACAAATCGCCTCTTCTTGGTAATCACATCTCCTGTTTTTTTCTGCTGAGTATCTTGAATGCGTTTTATGAAATATTTCTCCCTGGCCTCTCTCCATGGCTAATACACTCACAAGAATTTTGAACTCTTCTCCAACATAGGTTATTTATGACTTCTACCATCAGAAGCATCTTTGCAATGTATTTTCCAAAGTAAGGCTTATACCAGTTCTCCTAGATATGAACCAGTACTTTTGTAAAATAAGATAAAAATAACTAGAAAAATAAAATTGAAAAAAACAAGACCAACTATTTGTTATTAGATTCAGCAAGCATGAAGATTACTCTGTCAGATTGCTATAAAATATATAAATTCTTACTCTCAATTTCTGTCCTTATCCTGTGACAGGCCATTAATAAGCAGTTTGCAAACTGGCATGGGTTCATAGATTATACTTTAAGGAGCACTATTTTAGATCAAAAAGTTATTTTTTAAGTTCTAGTTAAGATGAAAATGAGAAAAAGCAAAGGCTCATTTGCCAAATTTTATTTATGGTGCAAAAATCATACCTGTAATTTACACTTGTTTTTTTAAAGAAGGGAATTCTTAACAGATTTTAAGTGTTGGCATTACCATTTTTTAGCAGAGATAGGCTATTTCTGTCATTTACTTTTCTCTCTTAAAAACCATATGCTGTGTTAATCTTTAAATAATAACATCACTTCCTTAGGAACACTGATTGGCTTTCTGATTTTGAAATTTCACAAGTACAAACTTTCTTTGTTCTAACTTTCAGTTTCCCCTTCAGAGCTTGTGTTGAGAATTTTTGTGGTTAGTTCCATGGAGCCCTGATTTCTCGCGGGTCAGCTCAAGCTCTCATGTAGAGAACAGCTGTGAGAATTACACTGGTTTTTACAAACTTTCATGTTAGAAGCCTGAAAAGACTCCAGATCTCTTCCATGGGAATTGGGGATTCAGGGCAGATCATGAAAATTGTCTGAGGGAGCTTACGGGTTCTTCTTTGGTGGGGCAGAGGTTTCCTCCCCAGAGAGATAAGTCAGATCGCCACTAACCTGGAAGGCACTAGAGATACACCTGTATCGCGAAGGGCTGCTCAGACCTCGGTTTGCGCTGACCCCCAACACAACTCTGGGGGCTCCACTGGATGGTGTTCCTGCCCCCTTGTTGCTTGTTAGTAAAATTGAAACTCAGCTCTGTGGCTACCCCAAGGGCATCCGATTAGCACAGGACAGAGCCAGGATTCAAACCCCGGGTCTGAACGCTACACAACCCCTTTATCTACTTAGAAGAAAAATCTAAGCACTCCTTATGGATTTTAAGGCCTTTTGCCCCACACCCCCAAACTACCTCACCTTCTTTCCCCACACCCACCTGAGTTGCTGAGGACAATCTTCCCTCTTTATTATTCTTCCAAAGCATTTGTCACTGTTCTTGGGTTTGTCTCTGAAACAGCCCTCCGGTGTGAAATCAGCAAGTCCCCTTATGTCACACCTCAGAGAGCTCTTGAAAGCACATCGTAAGAGAGAAACTTTCCTAAATCAAGGTAGAAATTCCATTTCCTTCTAATATAAAACTGTTTTGATGTGTGACGTCAAAAACCCTGGCATAATGCTTACACACAATATAAACGTTTACTGTACGTGTTTGATACTGATATCAAAGATTTTGTGGAGCATTGTGTCCTTGTAACATGTCTTTCCTAGTAGTAGAGTCTGTTTTATTCTTTAGATGCACAGATACAGCCATTCTCTTACCTGTATAAGCAGATAAGGAAGATGAGTGAAGCTAAGATTTACAGAGCATATACTAGGTGTCAGGAATGGTGCTAGGCACTTTACACGCATGATGTTGTTTTAGAAGAAATGAGGTGTTACAGGTATAAGTAAACTGTCCAGGGTCACGTGGTGAGAGGAGGTGGCCCTGGCATTCAAACCCACATCTGTCAAAGCCGTGCTGTCTCCACTCTACACACAGCCTGGCTCGCCTGATGGAACAGGGTACAAAAGGCTTAAATGGAGGAGGAAGACAGGAGGGGAGGGCGGAACCCTTTCCAAACAAAGGACAGGGCTAGCTCACCCCTCCCGATGAGCTTTTTGTATCTCAGCCACTAAAACAACTGGGGCCGTGTTTTTCAGGTCTCAGGTGTCTGGCATTTATTAGCAGCCCTTGCCAACAAAAAAATCAGAGTTTGTGTTAAAGCTTTCTCCTGCAAAAGCTGTTTGAGCTCTGCTCTTGCAGCCTCCCTTGGAGAAGCTGCTGGGTGAAAGCTGGAAGGGAGTGGTGGCAGGAAATGAAAAAAAGGATTCAAGGGTGGAGGAGGCCAGGGCATCCCAACCAAAATCTTGAAGAGCTTCATAATCCCCTGGAAACTCACTTATGAACCACCTAGAAGCCTTGTTCTACCCAGCACTTCTTCCTCATTCCCTCTCCCCAGTGAAGAAATTGGTGCCCTACAATACAAAGGCCCAGAAGACAGATGCTTCTCACAGGCCATGCTCAATAACCCAGCGTGCACGGAGGCTTCCCAACCACCGTGAAAACAGCACTGCCACAGTTGAGCTCCTGGTCAGGCTGAATGGAGAAACCTCCCTCTGGCCAAGGAGTCTAAGAGCTCTTCCCAGAAGATCTTAGAAAAACTACGTGGCTCAGTCAATGTGTAACCTTGAGCGAGTCAGATCAACTCAGAGAGAAAACCCAGAGTTCTTTGTCCTCAGCAACTTAAAATGTCCTGAAGAGAAGCCTGGTAGCTTGCCGAGTTCCCCCTCAGCTCTGCCACTGATTCACCCCTTTTGCTTGGCTAAGTTTTATTCTTCTTGTATTTGAGTTTCTCTGTAAAGAATTAGACAATACATTCTTTCAGAGAGCTTGTAACTAGATCTGATGCAGGTTCAGAGTGCTCGTTTCCTGCCCTCACAATGTCCACATCCCCAAATCCTCCAGACCTTCCCTGGACCTCGCAGCCATAGGCCGCCTTTCTCCCCTGGATTCCCACCGCGCTTGGCTGGGCTTCTTTCACAGCCTTGTTCCTTCCTGAAAAAGTTATAGTCATGTCTGGTCTTCCCTAGTAGACTGTAACTTCCTCAGAGGCAGGGGTCCTCTCCTGTTTGTTTTCCCTCAGTGCCCAGTCACGTAATAGGTGCTCAAAAATATTTGTTGAGTAAACATAATTTTATATTAAGAACCGTAGAATCTTAGAGTTTTTAGATACTCTAAGGGGTCCCATAACTGGACTTTCTTCTACAACACATTCTTTTTTAAATACCCTGTAACTGCAAGATCACTGCTTCTCTAGGCGGCCTGTCCACTGGTGGACGGATGTCCACTGACAGATGCGCAGTGAAATCTGCCTGCTTTTAACTCCCTCCCATTGGCGGTGGTGCCAGTATCACCCTCTCCCACACGCAAGCCTTTCGTATACTTGAACAACTGATGGTGGCCATTCATCTCAGAGTACATTCCACTGTGTCTGTCTCGCTCTTAAATTATGCTGTGGTTTTCTTAAGGCTAAAGATTTGTGTTCTCTGAAGAATTGATCATGGGCAAGACTCTTCTAAGTGGGGAAAAATGAGAAATGAACTCCAGGGAAGAATTTTTGTCAATTTAACATCCATATATTCAAATGCATTTTGTCATATGTTCCCAAATTTATATCTCCAGTCTGGACCTCTCCCTAAACCCCAGATCAGTCCACAGTCAGCACGTTCACTTGGACACCTGAAGGACATCTCAAACAGAACTCTTGATCTTCCCCCCAGACCTCCTCCATCCGTGATCTTCCCCATCTCAGTTGATTGAGGCTCCATCCTTCCAGTTGCCTAAGCCCAAACCTTGGCTCATTCTTGATTATTCTCTTTTTCATACATCCCTCATCAAGAAACCCTCTGGACTCTACCCTCAAAATATACCCAGAATCCAGCAACTTCTTACCACCTTCACTGCCACCACCTGGTCTAAACGAGTGTCATTCCTCACCTGGATGTTTGTAATGACCAGAGTGGTCTTTCTGTTTTCACTCTTGCCCTTCCATAGCCTGTTTCCCACGTGGCAGCCAGAGGAGCAATACTGTGAAAAGTGTATGTCAGATCCTGACCCTCCCTCATGCAGAACCTTCCCATTTCTTTCCGTAAATGCTGTGTTCTTAGACTAGCCCGCAGCACCTGCCATGATAAAGTGCCCTGTTACCTCTCTGACCTCACCCCCGTCTACTCCTCTCTGCTCAGTCTCCTGCAGCCACACTTGGCTCCGCGCTTCTCCTCAGACATTACAGGCACACTCTCCCCTCGGAACCATTGCACGGATGTCCCTCTGCCTGGAACCGTCTTCACCCAGGTCTCCATGGGTTTCATTCCCTCCCTCCCTCAAAGTCTGTACACGAGACTTTCTTTCTCATGAAGGCCTATCCTGACCATCCCATGTAATATTGCACCCTCGCAGCCCTCCCGGTGTTTCTTATCCTGCTGTTTTCTGTGTAGCGCTCATTCTAATCTAGTATAAACTGTAAGATAGAGTATTTATTGTCTATTGCCTCCAGCAGAAAGTACGCTCTCTGTGAACGGGGAATTTTGTTTCTTTGTTAGGCCACCTACACTGTCCTTAATTTCACACTATCTCAAGAGTCTCCTTATAAAGGTTAACTATAGAAATGAAAAGGAAACGACGTTACTCTTTTTTCAATTTCCAGAATACTGTAGTTTCAAATTAATTAGTCCAATCATAAAAACTTTAGCTAAGTAAAAACTAAGTAGTAGTTTTCTATAGTAAATGGAATTTTCTTCTGTTTGTTCTAGAAATTAAATGATTGGATTTCAGTATCTGAGATGTTATTGCTGTTATGAATTGGCACGTTGAACCTTAAAGCCCCATGGTTCAAAGACTATGCATTATTTATCATAGCAAAAGGCAAATAATACATTCTTTATTGCTAAGAAATGAACCAAGAACTCTGGGGAAGCTTTGGGCAGAAATTGTAAAATGGCCGAAGTTTCTTTGAATTAAAAAGCTTCAGTCACTGTTCACATTCTGAAATTTATCACATCTGCTCTGCCAATGCTAGGAACTTTTCACTTCCATCTTATATCAGTTTTTACCTGACTCCAGTACATTGCCGTTGAGTTGGTTTGTTTTATAAATTAGAAAGAGTAGGATTCTTGGTCTTGTGTCTTAAATGTTGTATTCTGGTCAGATATGGCCTTCCAGCATTTCAAGGCTGCTAACCAACACTTAAAGGCAATTGCCCTGAAGCCCAGCGTTTAAAGGCACCCCATCTTCTTGACGTTTGGTTAGAAGCAGGAATGTGCCATGGTCCTCTTTTTGAGAGCATGAAATTCCGAAGATGTCTATTGTTTCTGAATATGGAAGTGATTAATGAATTAAACGCAGTCTGTGACCTCAAAGGAATGTGGTTTTTTGGCCAAAACAGAACTAAAATATCCAAATGAAGATTGTCCCCCTCAAAGTTTACACCTTTGTAAGAGTCACATTTATTTCAGGGATCCTGTTGTCACTCAGAACGTTTGGAATTGACTTCAAAGTCTGTATTGCATTCTTCTGAATATCTTAAGTAGAAGAATTGTGCTTTGAGGGTAGAATTGACTTTTTTATATAACAAAATAATTTAAAAGTAAGTCTAATGAATAAAGGAAGTAAATACTGGATGATACATTTCTTGGTCTATAAAGAAAAAAGCATGAATATCAATTAATAAAACTTTGGCAGGGGTTGCAGTGGGCACTGGGCTGGCATCGCTTGTATACCATTGCTGAAAGGAGATTTTCAAAATATTTTGAACAGTGCAACTTTGTTTCAGTATGTCTGTAATGTTCTAAGATGACCCTATTTGAATATATAAGTTTTTATCCTTGCATACGTTTATGTGTCTGAATTTTTTATAGTTACATCCTATACATCCAATATCTAATTTTCATATTTATCAGACTTTAGGACCCTCAAGTGAAAACACTGGGTGCTCGCCCCGAAAGTCCAAGTGAATGATATTGCCACATTGACACTAAACTTTTGGAAATCTGAGACTTGAACCTTAAAAATATTTTCCAAAGCTGTGGGCAAGGACCTGTGAGAAAGCACTTTTTGTCAGTTTTAGAAGATCACCACAAGAATAGAATTAAATGGGCCATGTGTACCAGTTGTCTATTAAAGTTTCTCTCCTTGGTATTCATCTTGCTACTGTAGAAATTATGGATCCTGATGAGCAATTAGAAACCCTTCATGAGGCACTGAAACTGCTGCCACCCGCTCACTGCGAAACCCTCCGGTATCTCATGGCGCATCTAAAGAGGCAAGTTCCCAACTCGGACGCTTATATTTGTACCACATCCAAATGTTAAGAATCAAATAAAAGCAAAGGTGAAAGAAAGGACAAATGATCTATTGAATGAATGAATAAATACATAGGTATCTTGTCTTCTTGTGTGAAATCGCACACATTGAGAAGGAATGCTAAAAAAAATGCACTACAATACTGAATGCGGGCTTGATTCCGACATAAAGGTATTCGCAGTTCAAGTATATGTTCCAAATATGTTAGAAATACCAGTATTCTGCCAAGGACATGCATTAATTTTTGTGGAAAGGGAAAAGGTTGCAGCTGTAAAGACACTAGCGTTAGTATAATAAAGCAAGAACGAAGCAACTTGCAAGGAAGCTCACTTATGTCTTGCTCCAAAATAGGCACTTCAGACTTGGCATTTTAGATTACTGAATTAATGTTACCAACATTGAAACCTGCTGTAAAAAGTGATGGAGTAAAGTAAGGAGTAAAGAGAAGAATGGAAAATAAAATATTTCAGTTACTTCTGGTTGAATGTTCTAAAGGGATTGATGGTGATATAGCTTTATTTCCCTGCTTGGTCACCCTCCATCTCTCCCAGTTGAAGCAAGGTTTTTAAAATTATATGACCAAGTTTTGGTGGTTTTAGGATTTCCAAATACAGTACCAATCAGAAACAAAAAAAAAACCCAGCAGAACTTGACATCTATTTTGTAGGCCTTTAGGTGCGAGTTACCCAGAAGTGACTATTTAACTCACGGTGCTTTTAAGGATTTACATGGTTTCCCTCCTTAAAAGCACCATGAGTTAAAACGTTTTTTAATATGCTTCACTTGTAAATTCAAGTTTGCTATGTATGTGGATGCAGTTAAGAACTCCACACTAAAACAAAGGAATAACTCTCAAATTATAGTCTCTATGCCTTTGCTGTAGCAGTAAAAAGAATATAAATACTTACTTACAGTCCCTGATGAGGTTGCTTAGCTTGAGCCATTTCCTGTTAATATCGCTACCACTCTCTCCCTAACTACTCAATAAGCCATTCAACTTGCAAAAATGCTCTATAGGAAACAAGATCTCGCCAAAGTGGAGGGAGAGCTGATGGAATTATCCGGATGACCCGGTCCCCTCCCTGTGTACAAACCCACCCCTGCAGCTCTAGGCTATGGCAGGCGAATCCACAGATAGAACTCCACACAGCCCAGCACATCAACTCAGGCTTCAGCTCCAGTGATCACCAGAAGTTTAAATTATTTACTAACATCATTTACGTTAAGGAAGGTCAGTACTTTGAAGTTAAGGAGAAGTGCAGAGAAATAACCGAGCGAAAGAGCTGATCAGTGGGCACAAACCTTTACTGTGAATCTTTTGTTTTAGTGCTTCAGCACGCCAAAGACCCCCCCGTAGCCTATGTGAAGTCACCCTCCCTTCCTTGTACGTTTCAGAGTGACCCTCCACGAAAAGGAGAATCTGATGAATGCAGAGAACCTTGGGATTGTTTTCGGCCCAACCCTCATGAGATCTCCAGAACTAGACGCCATGGCTGCCCTGAACGATATACGATATCAGAGACTGGTGGTGGAGCTGCTTATCAAAAACGAAGACATTTTATTTTAAATTTTTAGTTTGAAGGAAAAAAAGAAATGTTTTACAGATGAAGGAATGTTTTATAGTAATTTAATTGGCTCTTATAGCTGAATTATGTCTTGGTTAGAAGTTTGGGCATATAACCAGATTAAAATGAAGGAACTTCCCCATTGTGTTCATAGCACTGCTCCGCTGTCCTTGTAAAACAGTGAACACATGCTTTCCAGTTCTCGTAGTCCTGGGTGTTTATCATGTTAAGAGAAACTCAAGCTAGTGCATGATTAGCCCCCTGTTTGGCAAGGGAACCTCATACAAAGGAGACACAAGCCTGCACCACCCCTTGTCCTGGGTCACCTGCGGTTGTAGTGCAGCATGTTTCACACAGTAACTCTGTCGTGACTTTGCTTTTGGGTCCTGCGTCACTGGTTTCTGATGCTTCCATAAACATGCACACAAATGGAGAAACCAGCACCTCTGGCTGCCGCATTGCCATAGACTATAACATATGCCTGCTTTTCTCAAATGCTTTATTTCTGGTTTCTCTTAGTTCTTCTCTAGCATAGTACTTTCTTTCCAGCAAAAGCAAAATGTGTTTTCAGATTTGTTACTTTAGTAAATTATCTCTACCAATAAAAAAGTACAACGCAGAGCATTTTCTGTTAAATTATTATTGGTTTTCAGTTGTAATTTTGTGTTTTTATCTGGCATGCAGTTATTAATTTATTAAATTTGGCTTTTAGAAATCAAAAATATTGATAGCTCACTTTTTTCTCATGATTGAGAGTATTTGGAAAAATGTGTTTGGCCATTTATTTAATACTGAGTGCACCCCCTCACCTCTTTTGTTTACTGTTGAAAGTTTTGCGTTGAGCTCCTAAAAAAATAATATAAAACTGCTTAGAAGTAGAATACCCATTCATTGAATTTATTTTTCTTCTTGCATACTCTGGCAAAAATCTAGAATAGTTTCTCAACTTTTTGGGGCAGGGGGGAGGGCAGGCAGGAGTTCCTTCTAGAGCCATCAGAAAAAGAAAAAGGGCTAACTAAAAAGAATGACTTTTCTGAACGCTCGAGGGTTTGTCAGAGATGCATGATGTTGACGTGCAGTTGAGCTGACCGAACTGCCTGGGAGGAATCTCAGGTAGCAACCTGACAACTAGGGAAGGGTGTTCTGCGCACAACACGAGGCCCGGAAACCCAGGCAATGGGCCTGATACTGTCACTAGCCACCCACATGGCTTTGAGCTAATGACCATCCAGTCTGTTTCCTTATCTGTCAAATGAGCGCCCTCCCAGAACTAAAGTTCTGTTCTGCTTTAAAAACTGAAAAAGTGGGACTTCCCTGGTGGCGCAGTGGATAAGAATCTGCCTGCCAATGCAGGGGACACGGGTTCAATCCCTGATCCAGGAAGAACCCGCATGCCACGGAGCAGCTAAGCCCGTGTGCCACAACTATTGAGCCTGCACTCTAGAGCCCGCAAGCCACAACTACTGAGCCCACGTGCCACAACTACTGAAGCCTGCGCGCCTAGAGCCCGTGCTCCGCCACAAGAGAAGCCACCGCAATGAGAAGCCCGCGCACCACAACGAAGAATAGCCCCCGCTCGACGCAACTAAAGAAAGCCCCCGTGCAGCAACGAAGACCCAACACAGCCAAAAATAAATAAATAAAATAAGTAAATTTATTTAAAAAAAAACAACTGAAAAAGTAATACAAGACACATTTCCATGTTTGCCATTTCGATCCTTAGTGCTTTCAAGACTGTCTCAAAGATAACGGAAACTGACAGAAATATGGAGTTTTTCCATATTTTTACCCTTAGGCTATAGTAGGAAGTTGATCATATGTTTTATTAATGTCTATATTCAGAAAACTGTGGTGGTGCAGTTCATTACAGCTATCTCCTCAACCACAGTCGCCTATATGAAAAATGTCACTGCACTAAGCAACATGAGATGTATAGATTAATAAAGTACAGAGATTTGTTTTATATAATATAGACATTTTCTTTAAAATGGAGGTCACTGAAAAGCACTAAATCTGATCACATGGGTCTGTCCCTGGGTTAGGTACATCTGTTGAACTGCCGCTACGTGCTCAGGACTGAAGTTCATTTTGTACAAAGTCCTTTTAAAGGAGAATTCAGTTGCCTTATTAGAATATAATCACCCTAATTTTTTCCTGAAAGTAACAGACATGGTTGACTTTAGAGCAGGCACTTACTGGAATTAGAGGTGTGTCTGTATTACAGGAGCAGGAGCGGTGCCTGATCATAATACATAAGAAGCAGATGCTCAGATAAAATTCTGAGTAAGTTCAGACAAGGTTACTATCTACCAGGTTTGTGAACAAGTGCACTGGGCATGTTTCTAAACGGATGTGTGGTTCATTCCCCCAGGACATGCGGATACAAATCACAGCTACGTCATCTGTGAGCACCTTTGGACTGTCGGGTGACACTTCTTGAAATGAAGGAACAATTCTCAGTCACTTAGGGAGGCTCTTACTCAATAATGTGCCAGAGTCTTTTATACATATCTTTCTAAGACTACTCGGAGATTTCTCAAATCGTGACCTTTTATAAAATGAGGCAGAGGCTTCAACTTCCATCCCATCAGGAGTGGGAGAAGGGACCAGCGAGCCGCTCCACCATCACCCACAGATCTGGCAGCACTGCCGGTCCTCTGCCCTGAACATAAAGTCCATTTCTTCTCAACTCTCTGTATATAGTTTTAAGGAAATTATTGAGAAACGGAAGATTTTCCCTTCTCTACATTCTTTGTTAGTTTTTAATGCCAGTTATACCAGCTGGCCAGAGGAAGTAGTTCTTCACTGAATTGAGATGAAAAACGTGTCCCTAAGTGGAAGAATGGATATTTATCAAAATGTTTCTGGTTACTTAATGAGCTCAAATAGAAGGCCTCTGAATAAATTAGGTTCAGGGCTCCAACACTATTCATTTTTAACAAAATATTTTAGAGTTTATAGTCCCAAACCTGATTACGTATTATTGGTGAGTCCACCTAAAAAGCCAAAAGTGTTTTTGTTTTTAATGCACGTTGGAAAAGCAGAATACTCCAAACTCTTCTCCCAACTCTATATTTTTGTCATTGGGAGGATAACTTCTTATGGAACTCTTTAAGCGTCTTAACTTCATTTGCCTGTAGCAACTGTACAGCATTCACATTTGTCTCCTAGTGTTAAGTGAGAGGCATTACTCTTATGAGCGGAAGTAGCCGTGCTCTTTACATACGTCATTACCGCACATCACACCTCCACCGGACACTGGGCGGCTCTGACCCTTGATTGGCATGCGTTGTGTGGGGATATAGAAGGCTGAGAGGAATATAGCGTTGTCAGGGATCGGCCAGCGTCTCCAATTTTTAGCAATCTAGTTCTCACTTGCATTCTCTCAACAAGTGAAGCCCAGACCTGCATCCCAATACATCCGCACGCCTCATTCCACACCCATTTCCTGCCTGCTCCCTCCCCACAAGCCAGGCACTGTGCTAGCCTGGGAACAAGGTCAGCTCCTGTTCTCAAGGAACTTACCAGATCATTTTGGCCTAGGAAAACTTGAATCCTGTCCTTTTCCTCACTGTCTTATTTCCTATGGGCCTCGGCACTAGCTGCCTATCCCTGTGAAGAGGGTGTGCACTCTGGAATGGGACAACAGAGCATGAAAGGGCCCTGTCATGCCATCCTCTGCTGTGGATTCACTAGCCTCTAATTTCCCTGCATCACACAAGGCTCGGCAATGATGGTATCAGTCTACTGCAGCTGAGTGCACTTAGCTCATTTTGGCCAATTCCACGCACAGTTGGCAGTCTTTCTGGAAAAAGCTGTCTCAACCTGACAGCTCAGAGTCACCATTTATCTAAAACAGACTGACAGCCCTAGCATTTCCCAAATAGTAATGAAGGGAAAAAACTGAAGTTGTTTTCTCTAGATTTTGTATAGTCAAGGACTTAGGTTATAACTAGTATACCAAATCCTATTTAAGACCAATTAGCAATTTTATTAGAAAAGGTTGTATTAATAATGTTATTATAGATTCAAACATTTGTTGGTTTCAACACATTCTTCCACCTTACCAAAGTCATTGGGGCCTCTCAGCAAATGCTTAAATAACTTTTAAAGTAAAATTATTTCACCAGTCTGGCATATCACACAGGCATCTCGCATCAATTGATATTTCATGTGTTGAAACCAAAAATCAAGAAAGAGCTAAGCTAAAAATATGATTCATTCATCAACACATAGTGTAAGGAAACCCCTGATTTATGAGGTTTTTTGTTCTTTGCTGAAGAGAGACTATTTTAATATAGTCAGTAATAGCATATTTCACAATGTAAATTTTTTCCATTATTGCTTATTCCACAGGATAGCACAAAACAAGAAGTATAAGCATGTTGCTGACTGAGTTTTTGGAGCTCTGAAAGTGTTAGGGTGTTTATTATTGTTCAGATACAATCACGATTAATTGTAGCAGGTAACGTCAACATGTGAAGCTAGATGCATTTCTAGTTCTGAAACATATCTACTTAACTGCCCATGTCACTGTGGTAACACAAAAAGCAGAGGAGGTAATGTTTAGAGATTAAAATGAAGAATATTAGCAAGAAGGGCCCTCCAGAGGTAAAATGTTGTAAACTTGGAATGTTCTGAAAACAGAAAAATCTTTTGATTTTCACTGTACCAATCTCAGACCAGTGAGTTTCCTCTGATGTGTCTCTAGGTAAAATGTGGCCACAGGCTTGGGCTTGTCCGTGCAAAAATCAAGGCCTGGCCTGATATTTGGATGCCTCCCCATAGGAATGAACATTTTCCTAAGACAGTTTTTATTCTTACCAAAGAAAATTCATATAGTTTTGAGGAATAATTTGCTCAAGTTTTTTTTTTTAAATAGTATCCAAACTATATGAGAGAGGAGGTGATATGGGCATACAAAGGTTAAGTTCAACTACATCAGTGCCAGCTCTGTCCCAAGATTCTAGGAACACTGTGACATCAAAAACATGGGAGGGAGTAAAAATGTAGAGCTTTAGAATGTGCTTAAACTTGTTATCATCTTAAAATAGACTGTTATAAATATAAGTTGTTTTATGTAAGCCTCATGGTAACTACAAAGCAAAAACCTACAGTAAATACACAAAAGATAAAGGAATCTAATCATACCACTGCAGAAAATCATCAAGTCACAGAGGAAGAGAGCAGGAGTAGAAGAAAGGAAGAGAGGAAATAAAAAACAGCCAGAAAACAATTAACAAAATGGCAATAAGTACACAATTATCAAAAATTACTTTAAATGTAAACGAACTAACTTCTCCAATCAACAGTCATAAAGTGGCTAAATGGATAAAAAAATACAAGACCCACCTATATACCGCCTACAAGTGACTCACTTCAGAAGTAAGGATACACACAGGCTGAAACCGAAGGGATGGAAAAAGATATTCCATGCAAATAGAAACCAAAAGAAAGCTGGGATAGCTATAGTTATAGCAGACAAAATAGACTTTAAGACAAAGACTATAATAAGAGACAAAGCCATTACATAACAGTAAAGGGGTCAGTCTCACCAGAGGATATAACATTTATAAATATTTATGCCCCTAATCTAAGAGCACCTAAATATATAAAGCAAATTTTAACAGACCTGAAGGGAGAATAGCAATACAATAATAGGAGGGGACTTTAATTCATCAGTGGACAGATTCCAGACAAAATCAATAAGGAAACATGGGACTTAAACGACGTTAGACCAGACAGACTTAACAGACATGTATAGAACATTTCACCCAAAAGCAACAGAATACATATTCTTCTCAAGCACACATGGAACATTCTCCAGGATAGATCATATGTTAAGCCACAAAACAAGTCAATACATTTAAGAAGACTGAAATCATATCAAGCATCTTTTCTGACCACAATGGTATAAAACTAGAAATCAATTCTAAGAAGAAAACTGGAAAATACACAAATATGGGGAAACTAAAAAACATGCTATTGAACAACCAATGGGTCAAAGGAGAAATCAAAAGTGAAATTAAAAAAATACCTTGGGGCAAACAAAAATGGAAATACAACATACCCAAATTCATGGGGTGCACCGTGATTCTAGGAAGCGAAGAAGTGGTTGATCAGCAGGAGGAGGTGGCATTAAATGTAGTCATAAATGTAAGGGCTCCAGGCCCTCAGCCCACTGGTGGCCTGCTTCTCTGACTCTGCCTTACTTTGGCCCAGTGCAATGGTTTTTAAACTTTAGCGTCTTTCAGAGTCACCTGGAGAACTTGATAAAGGCCTTACCACCAGAGGTTCTGAATTAGGAGATCTGGGGTGGGGCCCCAAAATTTGCATTTCTAACAAGGCCCCAGGTGATACTCATGCTGCTGGTCCCAGGATCACCCTTTGAGAACCACTGGCTCAGTGTTTCTCAGCCCTGGCTACTCATTAGAGTCACCTGAGGCCCTACTACAGGCCAATTAAATCAAACCCTCTGTGCGCAAGCGCTGGGCAGACAGCTTCTCGGGTGATTCTAATGTGTCCCTGGTGTGCAGACTGTTGCATTTCCTGTTGGTATGTTAAAACACGCCTGGGATTTGTTTTAATCAGGTATGGTAAGACACACAGACATGGAAATGATGATCCCTAGGAACAGGAGCCGTGCAGGGCCCCGTGGGGATGGAACAGGGTCCGTCAGGAGCAGAAGGGGAGAGAGCAGAGCATGGCCCAGAGTCTTTATGGGGGTTCTCTTGGGAAGGAGCGGACAAGGCAGGGTGGGTTCCCTGAGTTGGTTTAGGTTGGATAGTTTGAATAATTTCAATGGGCTCTGGACTATAGGGGTGGTCCCTGGTTGTCCAGGACCTGACACTAGGGTGACTTAAGGCAGGGGGAATATGGGCTTGGTCTGTGAGAGTTTAATAAAGGAGATAGTTGGGGATGTGGGCTCTGGATTGGTTGGTTTGCACATCAAATGTGCAACTTTCCTAAGAGTCCTTTGCAGTCTCTAGGAGTTAGCTAACCCTGGGTCAGCCGGTCTCTCCAGGATGAAGGCCTCAAATGCCAGAACATCAAGAATGCAGAAAATAAGAAGGAATAGTCCGACATGGAGTTGGCTTCAGGTGCTCTCCTTCAGAGTCTCACCTCCTAGTTTCCGACCTAAGTCTGATTCTGTCCTCAGTATTTTTCTTACTCAAATTTTGTTCAAAATCACATAGCCTAACCTAAATTAGATATTAAGTCAGAAGAAGAAGATGGGTTCTAACAGGAACCATATTAAACCACTTTAAGAAGGAGTCCATATTTCTCAGACCACATTTGATGAGACTAACATTCCACAAAATGTAAGAAATACAAATTGTTCTCAGAACTACAACAACCTGCACCAACCTCACACAGCTAGAAGGCCTAAGAGCTTGTGTCAACATGACTTAGCTCTTTGTTCCAAGAGACCTTTGCCTGAGGAAGATAGGACTTTGCTTCGGGAAATTCCCGCAGATCACGTTACCCGAGACAATGGACTCCACCTGGGCAGACAGCTTGCTTATCAAACCACAGCCTACCCCTCAAGACCCTTGCGATGTTCACCTGTCTTAAGTGACTCTATTCCCCCACCTTGAAATACACATCTTAAACACTTGAGCCCAGACCCCCGAAACCCTGCAAAGCCCCCCTCTGACGTCCCCCTTCTCTAACACTGCTCAGCTGCCGTGGTGCTCTGCTTAGTGCCTTCAATTCCAGTTAGCTTAGTTTGGTTTTATTAGCAGGCAGTCTGACAGTACACTGGGGAGCTCAACAGTTGTTTCAAGAGTAAAGGGCTCTAGAGTCAAATAAGTTTGGGAAATACTATATGGTTGACCCTTGAACAACAGGGGTCTGGACTGCGCAGGTCCACTTCAATAAATACTTACTACAGGATTTGCGGTTGGTTGAATCAGCAGAAGCAGAACCATGAAAATGGAGGAACCGCAGATACAGCCACCTATGAGTTACGCTCAAATTTTCAACTGTGCCAGAGAGTTGGTGCCCCCAGTCTCCGCATTGTTCAAGGGTCAACTGTTCAAGCGTCAATGCCACCTTTATGAAGATTGCAATCATGGGATTTCCCTGGTGGCTCAGTGGTTGGGAGTCTGCCTGCCAATGCAGGAGATACGGGATCGAGCCCTGGTCTGGGAAGATCCCACATGCCGCGGAGCAACTAAGCCCGTGCGCCACAACTGCTGAGTCTGCACTCTAGAGCCCGCGAGCCACAGCTACAGGGCCTGCGTGCCTGGAGCCTGTGCTCTGCAGCAGGCGAGGCCACCGCAATGAGAAGCCACCACAACGAAGAGCAGCCCCTGCTCGCCACAGCTAGAGAAAGCCCGCGCGCAGCAACGAAGACCCAACGCAGCCAAGAATAAATAAATAAAATAATAAATAAATAAAGATTGCAATCATGTTAGCATAATAAGGAGTCTGAAAAGATTTGCATTAAAAAGAAAACAACTTGAGATCAAGTGAACTGGCAACTTGTGCACGGAAAGCCTTGTTTTTCTGCAAACTTACTAACTTATTTAAGAACATTTTCTCCCTTAACATCTGTTTTCAAAACATTGATTTAGGTAAAGTCATGAATGATTGGAGAGAAATTAAGAACTACTAGGCACGTATCAATAATATATAACCCTGACATTTTGAAGCTGCTGGTGAGGGAACTGACACCAGGCTTCCCTGACCGGAAGCGTCCTCACCCACCATCAGCACCTCGGTGTTGGGCTGGCTGCCCGGTGAGGGTAGTTTGCACATTACGAATGGTTTCTACATGATTAGTGAGGGAGGGTTCACTGGCATCCACCAGGCTGTCTACAGAGGACCGTTCCCTGAGGCCCGTGAATAAGGCATCCATCCACTTTGTCAGAGCAGGAGGAACCAGGATGGCCTCTGGCTTTGGATTCCCAAAGCCACTTGACTTTACACTGTGCTTTGCACAGAATGAGCCTCAGTGAATGCTCACCAGGTAACAACAATTCCTCTTCCTGGTGGCACTGCTGAAAGATCAGAGGAGATCCCCCCACTGAGTCCCTTCACAGTCTCCTCAGAGGTGGGAGGAGAAATCAGTCAGGGCAGCTCACTTCCCCACTGCTTCTGCTCTGGAAACACCCTGGTTTTGTCCCAGATCTAGGAGGAAAAATTAACACATTATCAGAGAATGCTGGGATCCGATGCATTGTCTGTGAAACAGGTGGCCAAGCCAAAAGGACGATGGTCTCACAAAATCAAGGTTATTCAAATTACCAGTGGGCATTTTTGCCAGGGTGTTCCTTGATATGTCCTCATTAAAAATTAATCACCATTAATATTAATTACAGTGATTAAAAGGAAACATCTGTGAAGACAGACTTGAATCCTTATAGCTCTGGCTGGGTGTAGCAAGATAAAACAGAGCTGCCAAAGGGAACAAGCTTCATCATGTCAAGAAAGAAAGAAAGGGAGGGGGGGGGGGTGAGGAAAAGCCAGGCTTGGGCTAGGCGTCAGGCCTGGATTCCTGGAGACACTGATCCTCTCTCCCTCTTTCTCCCCGCTTCTCTCTCCCCTCCATGCTTTCTTCTTTGTCTGGCTGCTCACTTCTATTTGATAGCTATCTGTCTACAGAGGAAAGCCAGAGCTTTTCATTCTGCAAAATCAGATTCTTTTCCCTTACAGGTTATTACAAAATATTGAGTACAGCTCCCTGTGCTATACAGTAGGTCTGGTTCGTTACCTATTTTATATATAGCAGTGTGTTTATGTTAATACAGCAAAGTGATTCAGTTATACACGTTTTTTTTCAGATTCTCATTCTGCAAAGTCCATACCACTCCATGTCTACTGAGCTGAATATGGGTTATGTCAAAGATTTTTTTTCTTGCCTACAACCCATAAACCACTGTTCTTTCTTCTTTCTCCAACTTTATGGTGGGGGAAACAAAGGGTTTGGTGGAAGGTCACTCTGAGTGGGGAGCTGGGGACATTGCGCAAGGAATACCTGCCAAGTGCCCGCCTCTATGGCGGGTGTTGAGAAGCCTCAGGGAAGGCCCAGCAGAGGACTAGCCCAGCCCAGCTTTAGCCTAAGATGCAGAGAAACTCTGCCTGTTAGGAAGCACTTCCCCCTTCCCTACTTTGTACTTTCTCAAAGGCAAGGGAAAGTAGTAAAGGAAAACACAAAAAAACAAAAAAAAAAACCCTGTGATCCACCAACAACATGGACAGTTGCTTTCTTTCATGTATGTCTTCCTTATACTGGAAGTCTGACCCAATCAAATATAATCCAAAGGGCAAACATACCAAGTCAGTTCTCGGAGGGCCCGAGGCTTTCTGCAATTTTGTGGGGAAAGAGACTTCAGGCCTGGAATCTCAAAACTCGCTGATTATAAAAACTGAGGGATGAGGGGAATGCTGGCCGGTCAGGGGCTGGGGACCCTGAAACATCAAAATCGCAGGCTTTCATTTCTACCGACAACCCCCTGCAAAGCTTTCCTTGTGTCAGCAGGGAAGGGTGACTGCGGGGGAAGACAGGCCCCGGCCACCCCCCTGAGGAAGGGGAAGGTGGCCTTATCATAGGTCAGCCATTCCAAAATGCTATTTGAAAATGGTATTGAGAACATACATTTGAAAGAAGTATTTGTTCTGAAACATCAAAGGGAAGATGACACGGAGACCCTATAAAGGGGTCATGATTTCTGTTCAAGGGAATAAAGCATTACGGATCTAATTATCAGCTGAGTTTTTACTGAATGTGGGACTCGCAGTTCCTGTGATTACCAAGGGGCTGATGTTCCAGTCAGCAGCACACCCCTCATCCCCGCGCTCCAAACCCCTGAGTAGGCTGCAAGGGCCTTGCGTTTCCACAGGGCGATGGCTTCCCCCAGAGTTCTCTGTCTCTTAATGATTTCCACGAAGAGCTGGTCCCTGCCCCAGGTTAGATGGGTCTCCGGGAATGTCCCTTACAGATTAGAACAAGCCCTAACCAGCAATCCTGGAGGCGTGGAACTACCGCAGTGGGTGGTATCATCTGGGCCCCATGTGTTTGACAGGAGGGGTTTGAAGAGCTGAGGCTTACAAATGGGTGGGTGACCTGGCGGAGATGCGTGGTCACGGTGGAATGTGGTTGCCATGGGGATGTGAGGTTTTCTGCTCAAGCAGTCTGAGAAGCAAAATTTCCATTGGGTATATGTAAACATTTTGCAGCATCTTTAAATTTATTTTCTTTTTCAAATAGCGTCCAGGGTGGGCTCACACAATAAAAGAAGAATTCTTTTTTTTTTTTAACATCTTTATTTGAGTATAATTGCTTTACAATGTTCTGTTAGTTTCTGCTGTATAACAAAGTGAATCAGCTATATGCATACGTATATCCCCACATCCCCTCCCTCTTGCGTCTCCCTGCCACCCTCCTTATCCCACCCCTCTAGGTGGTCTCAAAGCACCAAGCTGATCTCGCTGTGCTATGCAGCTGCTTCCCACTAGCTAACTATTTTACATTTGGTAGTGTATATACGTCAATGTTACTCTCTCACTTCGTCCCAGCTTACCCTTCCCCCTCCCCGTGTCCTCAAGTCCATTCTCTACGTCTGTGTCTTTAGTCCTGTCCTACCCCTAGGTTCATCAGAACCATTTTTTTTAGATTCCATATATATGTGTTAGCATACAGTATTTGTTTTCCTCTTTCTGACTTACGTCACTCTGTATGACAGATTCTAGGTCCATCCACCTCACTACAAATAACTCAATTTTGTTTCTTTTTATGGCTGAGTAATATTCCACTATATATGTGTGCCACATCTTCTTTATCCATTCATCTATCAATGGACACATAGGTTGCTTCCATGTCCTGGCTATTGTAAATAGTGCTGCAATGAACATTGTGGTACATGACTCTTTTCGAATTATGGTTTTCTCAGGGTATATGCCCAGTAGTGGGATTGCTGGGTCATATGGTAGTTCTATTTTTAGTTTTTAAGGAACCTCCATACTGTTTTCCATAGTGGCTGTATCCATTTACATTCCCACCAACAGTGCAAGAGGGTTCCCTTTTCTCCACACCCTCTCCAGCATTTACTGTTTGTAGATTTTTTGATGATGGCTATTCTGACTGGTGTGAGGTGACACCTCACTGTAGTTTTGATTTGCATTTCTCTAGTGATTATTGATGTTGAGCATTCTTTCATGTGTTTGTTGGCAATCTGTATATCTTCTTTGGAGAAATGTCTATTTAGGTCTTCTGCCCATTTTTGGATTGGGTTGTTTGTTTTTTTGATACTGAGCTGCATGAGCTGCTTGTATATTTTGGAGATTAATCCTTTGTCAGTTGCTTCATTTGCAAATCTTTTCTACCATTCTGAGGGCTGTCTTTTCATCCTGTTTATGGTTTCCTTTGCTGTGCAAAAGCTTTTAAGTTTCATCAAGTCCCATTTGTTTATTTTTGTTTTTATTTCCATTTCTCTAGGAGGTGGGTCAAAAAGGATCTTGCTGTGATTTATGTCATAGAGTGTCCTGCCTATGTTTTCCTCTAAGAGTTTTGTATTATCTGGCCTTACATTTAGGTCTTGAATCCATTTTGAGTTTATTTTTGTGTATGGTGTTAGGAAGTGTTCTAATTTCACTCTTTTACTTGGAGCTGTCCAGTTTTCCCAGCACCACTTATTGAAGAGGCTGTCTTTTCTCCATTGTATACTCTTGCCTCCTTTATCAAAGATAAGGTGACCATGTGTGCATGGGTTTATCTCTGGGCTTTCTATCCTATTCCATTGATCTATATTTCTGTTTTCGTGCCAGTACCATACTGTCTTGATTACTGTAGCTTTGTAGTATAGTCTGAAGTCAGGGAGCCTGATTCCTCCAGCTCCGTTTTTCTTTCTCAAGATTACCTTGGCTCTTCAGGGTCTTTTGTGTTTCCATACAAATTGTGCAATTTTTTGTTCTAGTTCTGTGAAAAATGCCATTGGTAGTTTGATAGGGATTGCACTGAATCTGTAGATTGCTTTGGGTAGTATAGTCATTTTCACAATGTTGATTCTTCCAATCCAAGAACATGGTATATCTCTCCATCTGTTTGTATCATCTTTAATTTCTTTCATCAGTATCTTATAGTTTTCTGCATACAGGTCTTTTGTCTCCTTAGGTAGGTTTATTCCCAGGTATTTTATTCTTTTTGTTGCAGTGGTAAATGGGAGTGTTTCCTTAATTTCTCTTTCAGATTTTTCATCATTAATGTATAGGAATGCAAGAGATTTCTGTGCATTAATTTTGTATCCTGCTACTCTACCAAATTCATTGATTAGCTCTAGTAGTTTTCTGGTAGCATCTTTAGGATTCTCTATGTATAGTATCATGTCATCTGCAAACAGTGACAGTTTTTCTTCTTCTTTTCTGATCTGGATTCCTTTTATTTCTTTTTCTTCTCTGATTGCTGTGGCTAAAACTTTGAAAACTATGTTGAATAATAGTGGTGAGAGTGGGCAACCTTGTCTTGTTCCTGATCTTAGAGGAAATGGTTTCAGTTTTTCACCATTGAGAACGATGTTGGCTGTGGGTTTGTCATATATGGCCTCTATTATGTTGAGGTAAGTTCCCTCTATGCCTACTTTCTGGAGAGTTTTTATCATAAATGGGTGTTGAATTTTGTTGAAAGCTTTTTCTGCATCTTTTGAGATTATCATATGGTTTTTATCCTTCAATTTGTTAATGTGGTGTGTCACATTGATTGATTTGCATATATTGAAGAATCCTTGCATTCCTGGGATAAACCCCACTTGATCATGGTGTATGATCCTTTTAATGTGCTGTTGGATTCTGTTTGCTATTATTTTGCTGAGGATTTTTGCATCTATGTTCATCAGAGATATTGGCCTGTAGTTTTCTTTTTTTGTGACATCTTTGTGTGGTTTTGGTATCAGGGTGATGGTGGCCTCGTAGAATGAGTTGGGGAGTGTTCCTCCCTCTGCTATATTTTGGAAGAGTTTGAGAAGGATAGGTGTTAGCTCTTCTCTAAATGTTTGATAGAATTGACCTGTGAAGCCATCTGGTCCTGGGCTTTTGTTTGTTGGAAGATTTTTATCACAGTTTCAATTTCAGTTCTTGTGATTGGTCTGTTTATACTTTCTGTTTCTTCCTGGTTCAGTCTCGGAATGTTGTGCTTTTCTAAGAATTTGTCCATTTCTTCCAGTTTGTCCATTTCATTGGCATATGGTTGCTTGTAGTAATCTCTCATGATCCTTTGTATTTCTGCAGTGTCAGTTGTTACTTCTTTTTCGTTTCTAATTCTGTTGATTTGAGTCTTCTCCCTTTTTTTATTGTTGAGTCTGGCTAATGGTTTATCAATTTTGTTTCTCTTCTCAAAGAACCAGCTTTTAGTTTTATTGATCTTTGGTATTGTTTCCTTCATTTATTTCTGATCTGATCTTTATGATTCCTTTCCTTTTGCTAACTTTGGGGGGTTTTTTGTTCTTCTAAAAGAATTCTAAAAAGTACTTTTTCAAGGGATGGCTCCTTGGAGGGTAGCTGGGGTTGACCTTTGTTTAGGCATGAGTGCAGGAAGGAGAGAGGTGGGCTACTTTTCAAGAACTGGCCAAGTCTACCCGGTCATTGGTCATTTGGGTCATCTCTGATGTTGACGGGGCTACAGGAGGAGCTCCAGAAACCCACCAAGGACAGTGTTTTCTTCTTCTTCAGTCAACGAGGAAACTTTACCTTGTTTTCTGTCTTTCCTGCTGTTCAGAAATGATTCCACAGCCCTGGTCTCTCTCCTGTATCTCAACATGCAGGAACAATTTTTTGAGCCTGTCTAAGTTGGTTGAGGTTGCTAATACAAATTACCACAGATGAGGTGGCTTAAACAGCACACATTTCATACAGTTCTAGAGGCTGGAAGTCCTAGATCAAGGTGCCCGCAGATCCAGTGTCTGGTGAAGGCCTGCTTCCTGGTTGACAGATGACTGCCCTCCTGTATCCTCACATAGCTAACAGCAGAGAGAGGAAGCAAGCTCTCTTGTCTCATCCTATAAGAGCATGAATCCCATTCATGAAGGTTTCATCCTCATGACCTAATTACCTCCCAAAGGTCCCACCTACTAATACCATCACATTGTTTGTTAGGATATCAACATATGAATTAAGGGGGACACATTCCATTCATAACAGCCCCTATAGGCTTTTTTTCCAAATGCATCGTAAAATATACATAACACAATTTACCACTTTAACCATTTTTAAGTGTACAATTCAGTGGCATTAAGAACATTCACAAGGTTGTGCAACCATCACCACTCTCTATTTCGAGAACTTTTTCCACCATGCCTAACAGAAATTTTGTACCCATTAAACAATGACATATAAGTGGAATCATATAGTATTTGTCCTTTTGTGTCTGCCTTGTTTCACTTAATGCAATCAAGGTTCATGCATGTTATAGCATGTATAAGTACTTCATTCCTTTTTTAAGGCTGAATTATATTCCACTGTATGTATATTCCACACTTTGTCTATCCAGTCGTCTACTGATAGACACTTGGGTTGTTTCCACATTTTGGCTATTGTGACTAATGCTGCTATGAACATGGCTTTACAAAGTATCTGTTTGAGTCTCTGTTTTCAATTATTTTGGGTATATACCCAGGAATAAAATTGCTGAACCATATAGTAACTCTATGTTTAACTTTTTGAAGACGTGTCATGCTGTTTTCCAGTCCCTGTGGACTTTTGATCAATGTGTTTCCTGGGGCAGATGAGAATTTTTTCCTAATGGAGTTTGGCAAAGAGCATCATTGTATTTATATTTTAACTCTCTCATATTCACTCACCTATTTTTCTCTGAGGGTTTCTACATGTCTTCTTAATTCAATTCTCTTCTATTGATTGTTTAGACTATAATGTGCCTGGGGGCAGCAGAGTGATGATCTATTGATTGATTGACCTAGACTAGCAATAAGGTGGGAATGCGGGGGAAATTCATCATCCTGGTTTTCTAAACCCTCCTGAGCCACCCCATCAATCCAGCAATACTTGGCCTCCCCTACAAACGCATGGGGACCTGGCCATCTGGTCAGGCAGGCCTCTTTGGCCTCCCTGACACTCCTCAACTTCCTGCATCTTTTGTGACATCCTTTCCTTCGTCACAACACCCTCTCCCACTCTCCACCCTCCCCACACCCACTGCTGTCACCAGCCAACCCATCCTCGGGACCAGCAGAAGCTGATGGTCGAGCCTTCACAGAGCTCCGTCTCCTAAGAATTGCCCTGGCACTGGAAGTCGCTGTAGCCTGGTCTGGTGTTTTCACTGTTATTCATAATGTTTTGTCATCTTGGCGGCAGCTGACTCCCACCAGTATCTGGCACAGGGCTAAGCTCATAGAAGAACTTGGGGAATAAGAGCCTACTGATTTCTGACCCTGGTCAGAGACTTGGACAAACATGCTGCTTGAGGTCCTTGAAATAAAGGGAGCCTACAGGTAAAAAAAGAGGCCATTTCTAGACATGGAGGCTGGAAGATCCCTTTGCTACATTTTGTTTTTTTTTTCTTCTTAGTATTTTTGTTGTGAAATATAACATATATTCAAAGAAGCACGTGAGATGTAATTGATGGGTTTAATGAATAAGTGTAAAGCAAACATCCTTGTCACCAGCACCGAAGTTAAGAAGGAGAACATTGCCAGGCACCCCAGGAGCCCCCCTCCACCCTGGGAAACCCTGGCCAATTCTAACTTCCCTTCCACCAGGGGTAACCCTATCCCAACTTTTATAATAATTTTTCTTGACTTTTTTTCATATGTTCACCACTTTTATATGCAATCCCTAAAAAGATGGTTTAGTTTTGCTTGTTTTTGAATTCTGCATGAGTGGACTAATGCTGTATATATTCTTGAATTTGCTCCGTTCACTCAACTTTATGTCTGTGAGTTACATCCACGTCATTGCACCTACTTGTAGTTAGTTGATCTTTACAGATGTATAGCCTTCCATTGTACAAACATAGCTCGGTTTATTTAGGGCATGTATGCTATCAATGTTGATGGATGGTGGGTTGTTTCTAGTTTGGGGATATTATGTAAAGCACTCCAATGATCATCCTTATACATTTCCAGAAGCACAGCATTCACTGGTCACAGTGTCTGTATATCTTCCCCTCCACTAGATAATAAATGCCAGCCTGCTTCCCTAAGTGGTTGTCGTTCTCACTCTCACCCCAGGTGAGAAAGTGCCTGCTGCCTCCCAGCTCCCCAGTACTCAGAAAATGCTCTGCAAATCTGTATACAAGGAGCACCTGCCTGGCTCTTCTACTTGAGCTAAAAACATTTAACAGACACATCCTTGACTTTGGCAACCTCCAAACCCAGGGACCCTTGGAGATCCCTCCACAGGAGCCCCTATGCCAGTTTCAGGGTAACTGGGGTGAGAGAGACACCGCACAAGAATGAGACTCTTAGGGGCACAGGGACCCGGAGGCTTGTAGCTGCCACCCCCTGGAACTGTGAACCACAAGCCCTAGCCAACTACAGACCCAGCCAGCCGGGCATAAAACGTACATCAAAGGCTCAGGATGCCACTGGCTGTGGGTTTTAAACAGAGCTCAGGTGTCACCTGCATCTCCCTCTTGGCTCCCTCCCTGCTGAGCTGCACACCTGCCATACTAGGGCTTCAGCAGGCAGCCTCAGTGTCACTAGGGAGCAGGGGCCTGAGGTCAGAGTCTTGCTTGGCCTTGCCTGCTGGGAGCACTCACTTGGGCTCTGTGACCGGGGCTCACCCAGGAATAGAACAGAGACGCTCTTTTTAAAAAATGTACCTCATCATTACAAATTTCAAGTAACAGAGGTAAGTATAAAGAACACAGAGGCATTTGAAATTTCGCCAGCCAGACATAACCATCACAAACATTTGGTCAACACAATTCCAAATATCTTTCTGTGCAAATACACAGATGGAAGGATGGATGGATGGATAAATGAAAGATGAATGGGTGGGTAGGTGGGTGGATATATGGATGGATGAGTGGATGGACAGGTAGATGAACACACAAGTTATACATATAATTCTAGAAAAAAAATCCTACCGTACATGTTATTTGAAAATAAAAATTCATTCCTTCTCTTTACAAACTAATATTTGTGGCCTTCTTCCTTTAATCACAATAGTAAGCTATTCTCAGAGCAGAAACCTGGAAATCAGAGAACATAAAGAAAAAAATTCACCTGCATTCCACCACCAGAAGATTACTTTTTAACATATCTGCATACATGTGTCTATATAATACATATGATGTAACATTCACCTACTTGTGATGTCTTTATCAAAACAGCATAACAATGCATGGCTCTCACCCACCTCCCTTAGCTCCCTTCTAGGTTTTTAGGCTGCCCAGTGGCCAACCACCCTCTGGCAATGCTGGCTTCCAGGTCCCAAGCTGGGCCTACTCAAAATGACCCTCCCACCCAGGCAGGGCTCAGTAATAACCAAATATCACACTTCCTAATAAGGAGCCCAGACAACCAAAGGATCAGCCCTTATTTGTTAATGGTGAGTGGCAATATTTTGCTTCTCAGCTTGGCCATAAACACCAGTACACACATGAAGCAAAACAAAGCCAAACCTATTACTTATGGTGATAAGCAGTATATAGATAGAGGTGCATAGCCCAATCCACAGAAAAGATCAATGACAAGAATTTTTCCATAGTAGCTAACACTATAGCTAGACTTTTATCATCAGCATTATCATTTTATAACCTGCATTAATGCTCTCAGAGTGCAGACACTGCAGCTCAAAGCAAGACCAGATGTGGCAGGCCCTTGTACGGTTCCTAAAAAAGCACGAGATGAGCCAAGTGGAGACCGAGTATATCGTCTCCATAACTACAAGGCCTTGAACCAAATTTTAAAACAAACCATTTAGAAAATAGAAACAATAAATAAAGTCCTGCTTAAGTCTGTCCCTAGAGCCAGCTGGGAGAGTTACTTCTCCCTGCGAAGTGAACTGGCCTCCGTACTCCCTCCACCATCTCCACAGCCAACACGCAGCCCGAGAGGCATCTGGGCATGCTGTCCGGACCCAGGCTCTTGTGAGACGCTTCAACAGGGCTTAGGAAAGCTGGAGCAAAGCTTTCTAGCTTCTTCCTCAAGCTACAGAGAGGTGGGGCTGCATCTTAGTGGCCACGAGGCCACGAGTTGATTATCCTGTCCCCAATCCCTTGTCGCTCACTCATTCCAATCTCCCTGGTGCCCCTTCTTATCCAAGAGCCTCAGTGACCCCTACACCCAGAGCACTTGCCACTGTGCACCCTCCCCCCTCCCCTTCACTAGCATCGAAATCTCTCCAGCTCCCATCCTTAGGCCGCCCCTTCACCCACCCCTCAGTAACCAGCTCTGCAGAAGGGATGGGGCTAGTCATTACCGTCCCCAGGCAGCAGGACTGCATTTCACCTGGGTCTGCGGGAAACAATGCTGTTCTCCAAAATCACGGCCCCCATCAGAGAAGCTACATGGCCTGGTTTGGTTGGTGGGGCTCTGCTTGGGGCGTGCTGGCTGTGGAGACCCTTGGATCCCACCGTGTCGGGGGCTACCTACTCCCTCCATCCTGATTTCAAGGAGATGGGGGAGGGGATAAAGAGAGGGGGCCCCTCTCTGTGGGAGCACAGAGCAAGCTCGCTGTGCTCAGCCCCGCAGCACCAGCTGGTGAGCTCGCCAGATCTTTCTCTATCCCCCATGCCACCTCCTCCTCTCACCTAAAATGGGAGGAGAGAGGGGGAGGAAACGCTGCCTCTTCCTCCGGTGCTGAATTTATCCCAACTGCAGACCGGCTGCAGGAGCCAGGGAGAAGATAAACAGAGAGTCTTGTTGTACTCTTTCAAAACCTCCCAATGTTCTCCAGCCCACTCCGTTTCCTTCCTACCTGGCTGGGGGACGAGCTCTCCTGGCTCCGGCTCCATCCTGCAGCTAGAGACCATCTCCTTGCTCGCGGAGTTTCTCCCCCTCCCCGTGGAAGCTGCAGACCCCAGCTGAAGCCCCCCGCCGAAGCTTTGTTCCACGTGCTGGGAATTCTGACAGATGCTTAGCATTGTCTAATCAGGTCTCGCCTTTGCCTTGGCCACTAGTTGGCCACTGGTTCCACCCTGCCCCCCTAAACTTTCTGCAGAGCAATGGCACATTTGATCTTGGCCCACAACTTGCCCTCTCGACTGATGCAGTTTCTAAGGTGAAAAATAAAAATGACAACAGCCTGAGAAAGAGAAGGGAAGGGCATGGATATGCACCAAGTAGAATACTAGGCTTGGACCAGAGGTGATTGGGTGTAGGGACAGGAGAGGAACCTCCAGGGCTCAGGAGATGTCTCCTTTCATCTTCATTAAAGCCCACTGACAATAAAAGTGGGAGAACCGGCATCAGAACTCAGGCTTACAAGCAACGCGATAAACATCTGTGAGGCACAGGCAAGTGGCCGGTCTTGACCGTTTGGGGCAGCTCTGGACTTGAGCGAGGAGCCAGAACGGTGGCAGGAGCCAGGAAGGAGCCCTGTGGCCGCGCTCTGGGGTCCTGTGTCTGCGGCCCGAAGGCAGCTGTTCAGCCACAGTGGCCACGTCCGGTCCCAGCGGTGCCTGGGGGGCTGCGATGCCCCGAGATCCCCAGCAGGCGGCGCAGAGTCATGGAAAGACTGGGGTTGGGAGTCGTTTTGCCTGTGGGCCTGACTGTGGCTGAGCCCTCAGGCCTCTGTTTTTCCAAGCTCACTCTCCCGCCCCCCTGTAACCCTGGACCATCCCATCACCATTTAAGAGTCCTTTTCTGCCATTTAAGAGTTGGCTTCTGTTGCTTACAGGTGAGAGTTCCAGCTGATTCCCCAGGTCTCTGATTCCAGAGACTTCCACCCTACTTCTTTCCAAATGTTCTCTGCTGCCAGAGGCCAGAGTAGACCCAACTCCATGGAGACAAACCCAGCACAGCACATGTCAAATAAAAAAGAGAAAGCCTCCAAATCTGGCACCAGCCCTGCCGTCCTACCCTAATAGCCGGGCTTCCTCCACCCAGGGGGCTCTTCCCATCAATCGCTGGGTGGGAAAGAGAGGAGTGACCTGTCCCATGGGCAGTGGAGAGCGCCTGAAACAACAAGACCACCAATCAGGGTAAAGCATGACCTCCAGAGAGGCTCTGCGTCAGCCTCCTGCATGGCTGCTGGGCCAGTCGATTTGAGCCCAGCTGCTCTAGTCAGAAGCTTATTTCTAAATGGGACTTTTATTACTAGGAGCAAGGTGCCCGGAGCCTAGCGTGCCTCTTGCAGCTTATGATCCCACATGGCAATGATCAACGATCGCCATAGTCCCGTCATAATAACGATTCCAAAACTAGGCAAGTATTTCCTTTGGTCTTGCCCTTTTGCGTTAATATTTTTCTCTCTGCACATGCTTTTAGCACCTGCCTGCCAACATTAGTTATTTATTTAAACTGAGATAGGGGTTGGCCAGAGCATCCTTCCATGCCTTGAAATTATGTATTTGTTTCGTCTCTCAGGAGTCAGAATGTACGATTCCTTAGTCCTTGGGAGGAGGGTCAGATCACAAGAAACAAAGGGTTTCTTAAATCCATCCATATTTGTGGGGAGGGAGTTGTGGAGAGGACTGAGGGGCTGTGCTTGAATTAAGACCTAGATGACTCCTTTTGAATATCTCTGGCCTCACAGTAAAACTGTGGTGTTCCCAGACCCAGAGGCCTTGAGCAGACAGAAGCCGGTCTCTGTTAATCCCTGAAGACCATGTAATTCACCCAAAAAGGGGGGGGCTCTGAAATCAGTGGAACATGTGGGCTCTGCGAGAACCCAGCCCCCTGTGGTCCCCGGATCCCACCTTCCTGAGGACAGGGATATGTGCCACTATTCCACGGGTCTGATTAGCTGTATAACGTGCGATTTCCATGTTCCCAGGGGTCATCGGAGTTCACTGCTGCTAATTGGGTTTGTATGTGGCAGTGGTGACATTGAGAACAGGTTTTGTAGCCAATTATGTTCTCCTAGGACACACAGGAAGGGGTTGTCCTGTCAATGTTGAGGGGTCTCTACCTTAATAAGCTGCCCCAGACAAAGGCACAAAAGGACATTATCATCCCTGAGTATTCGTCTTTAGTGGCTTCTGTTGAACAAGAAGTGGCGCTCTATCTGGGCACCTTGCAAGCTGGCTTTATGGCACTTTCAAATCACCCGCTTCCCACGGAACACATCTGAATGTGATCAGGTGCATTACAGCCACTTTCAAAAATCATCCCCGAGGAAATGAAATACACAAATGCTCTTTCTGTGGCCTGTTGACGAGGGCTTGGTGTAACTGCACCAAAGCCAGGAACTGTACACTTACAGTCCCCACCTTCCCCATAACCCAGACACATGGTACACACCTGGTGGAAGAGGAATGGAATTCTTCCTGCAAGGTTTTTTCTGGTCCAGAACAAATCATTTTTCAAATGTTTTAACATCCTGAGTGTGGGTGGAAGCGATGCTTACTTATGTCTTATGGAAAAGATGGCGTGTTTACAGAAGAATCTTCTAGCTGACTGGGTGGCTGCAGGAAAAGCCAGTAGTCACTCAGGGAAAACAGCAAAGCCTTGGCTTTTTTTTTTTTCCTTTCTTTTGCTTGAGTCTTGGTGGGTCAACTTCTGCCACTTTTTTAGAATCCTGGGGGTTTCCAAACTTCCGCCCTGAAGATCTGGGGGCACTTCCTGTTCGCAGGGAAAGCTCCACATTAATTGCTCAGAGACAGTCAGGCCACCCGGGCCTGGGAGTGGCTGGCAGGAAGTGGGCTGGCTCCGGGGCACGCCCCTCGGGGCAGTGGGGAGCCCCAGTGCGAGTGACCTTCTGAGGAGGTGGCTTCAGTCACAGGCAGTAGTGGGAGTGAGCAAGGCTGCCGGCAGTCCGTGGTGAGAAGGGGTTCCGTGCAGGGGGTTCGGCGCCCAGTGTGTGAGGTGCCTGAGGTCAACCTGCGCTGAGTTTGCCTCCAGGATCCCATGACCGGCCTGGAGATGTGATGCAATGTGGTCTAACCACTCCTGCTCTGGGAACTGCAACTGCCCATTTCCTGCCTTTCATCTTGACATGTCGGGGATGAATACGTCAAAATAAGCAAACCACAGCACTGGCACTGGGGCAAGGGGCAGGGCCGTGGCTCTGGGGTGCAGGAAAGACTCGGAAGGGACACCAGGGATGAGCCTGGGGGCGTGCTGTTCCGGGCACCATCAGCCCCCACCTGGCCGAGCCATCCTCCTGCTGGCCGGGGACAGGGGTGCTGCTCAGACGAGATGCACAGCCTGTATAGGGACATATGCTGCGGTCTTCACAGCCAGATTGCTAGTTCTGGGTCCTTTCTGGGTGATGCTGGGAAAGCTTCGCTGTGGAATTTTATCATTAGCTGAAGAACATCGGGCCCTCCCTTGATCTCCTGCCAGAGTGGATTATTGGAGAAGAGCCTGGCTTTGAAAAGGCAAATTCAGAGAGCATAAAGGCAGACCATGAATGCACCAAGCATAACTTTGGGGTGATGAAACTAATTTTTCAAAAATCAAACATATTAGAATTTATGTCCCCAAACAAGTGTCCTTATATCATCTTCTTGGGGGTGGCAGGGAGAGAGAAGGGGTATACATGCATCCCATTCTAATGCAGGTGGAAGAGTTACTTTATTGATGTGTGAGAAAATTTAGGACCCAATAAACGCAGGCCAGTCACATGTCCCTGTAGAGGCCAGCACTACCTGGCTTGTCTGAATTTCTCCCTAATTTCTTTCTCCATTTCCCCACACCCCACACCTTCACCCTCTCCCTGCTCACAGCCAGCCAGGATTTTCTTCAGCCTCTCTTCCTTGAAGTCATGAGTCTTTCTACCCTGATACCAGGGTCCTTTCCCACATTCCTAGGCAGCTCCCTGGTGCATCTCCCTCAGTCTCTGACAGTAACCTCTCGTTCCCCAAACCTGCTTCCCAGTTCTTCCCTAGAATTAAGCTGACCCAATTCCATGGTTCTCACTTTCTTAGCTTCGTTCCTCTGAATCTTTCTTTGCCCTTCCTAAGCCATCTGGGGGAAGGCAGATGCTCTGCCCCCGTCTCAGGGATGAATTTCCGTCTGCAAAGTCTTCATGCTTATGGTACAAGAGAGAACTCTGGTTTAGGACAAAAAGGGATACACAAACCTTGTGCAGCTGGGAGGGTGGGGATGTTTGTTCCAGAGCCAGACCCTGGAGACACACTGCTAAGGTGACCATTCTAATAAATGCGCAAGATCCTTCTTAACCAACGTGCTAATCAGCCACCAGAGTAGAAATGAATACGGAAGTACAATCCTCCATATTTGCCAGTTATTCTCTAGGAAACACAAACCAAAGATCAGTCTCTGGGAAACTATGTTTTAAGAGGTTGTGAGGGAAGGGCTCCCTGAGAAGGGTCAGACCCTCAATCTTAATCCAGAATTAACTGAATTGGGCCTGGAACCAGCCTGGCTGGAACCAAAGACTCTCACAATCAGATCTCCAATGAGTGATTCCCCCCCCATGGTACACTTCTTCCCACGCAAAATGCATCCTGAAAGCCCTCAGGGCAGGAGAAAGGAGGAAAGGCCAGGTAAGGGACAGCAGTCATTTGTCCAGGAAAAGGTCATCCCGGGACCTCTCCATCCAGCGATAGTCACATGCTCAGAAAGGCTTCTCATTCCTGCCTGGGCTCCCCGAGTTTCTAAGGGGCAGGGAAGAGGATGGAGCCCAGGCCACGTGCTCTGTTGCACAAATCATCACAAGGAAGCCACAACAGCCCCTGATCCTACCTGAGCTCTCTGAGCTCAGCTTCCCCAGCACCAGCCAAAGCTGGCTTTGTCTTTCTTGAAATGAAAAACAAGCAACGTAGAGCTGAATTTCACCAAAACAACTTCAAATACTTCTGAAAACAAATTTACAGAAAACGAGAGAAAGGACCAGTCTGCACAAAATTGGCACAACTTGTGAGCCCATGAAGAAGGAAAACTGGTTTCTTTCCCTGACATTTTGCACAGATTGGCAGGAGGGGACAAAGGCGTTGCAGGTGTTCAGTCAGGAGGCCGGATATCTGGAACTGTATGGAATTTTCCCTGATTGCAGCAGGACACGTACCCTCTGAAGAGCACTGTCCCCAATTTGGGGGGCAGGGTAGGACATCACAGATGTATCCTTCACCTTGCTGTGATGTCCCCTGGAGTCGTGCTTCTCAAACGTGCACACTGGTGGCGCTCTAACAGCAGAGGAGGATGAATGCACCCCCAGGGACCTCTCAAAGGGGTCACAAACAGCACCTATCTTCTTTGAGGTCTTCACGCTCATATGAATTTTGCAGTCATATTTATTTTCACAGAAAAATCAGGCTTTAAATGATTCAGTCCTTATTCCTGGGAATGGACCACACAAAGACAGGACCTCGAAGCCTGGACCAGGGGCAAGGACTGGATGTGAGCAGGGCTGTGCTGCCCATAGTGGGGTAGACTGGTGAGGGCAGGGGTACAATGAGGGTGTGCTAGAGGGTGGTCCCCATTCAAGGTGCCATCCATGGCACCTCAGGCACAGGAGCTGGGAGGTGCCATAGCCAGTTTGGGAGAGTAATGGGGACAATTCTTGGAGGATGTCCTTGTGCCCAGTGCAGGCCAGGATGAGGTGGGTGGGAACTTCTCTGATGGCTCTGCCCACGCTCAGCTGGTCCAGGTTTTTCAGGACTTCACATAACAGGACGGGTCCTGTTTCCTCAGGTTGGAAACAGTAGTCCTTAGAGTTCCTGTGCAATGACAGAGGACTTTGATGGGAGATGGGAGCAGCAGACTTCGGGCTGCCTCACCTTTGGGCCAGGTGGGACTAAGGCCCGTCACTCTCCTAGGACAATTGTCATCATATTTTTTTTTCTCCATGTCACCAGTTCTTTTCTGGCTGGAACTCTGACAGCTAAACAGACACACTTCTTGGTTTACAAGTTGTTATTCTCTCACTGCAAGTATTAGCCAATATTTAGTTTTTAATCATAACATAGTTAATGCATAATTTTGCTTGCTTCACAGCAAATTAAATAAAGAATTGGCAGCACATTAAATAAATGGTTAAATTGATTACTTTTGTTTTCTACAAGGCTTCATGTAAAACTGAAGCTCCAGGCAGATGCACCGTGTCTATCTAGGAGCTCCAGACACCCCCCAGGGATTGCCACTGTGCCCAGAGCTGTGACAAAGCCAAGCTAGTGCCACTGATACATTGTCAGGGCGCACAGAAGGGACACACAGACGTTGGCAGTTTAAATAGTACCAATCACAGCCATACAATAGGCTAAAATACTTAAAATTAGTGAAACCGAGTCTCCCTAAAACCAAGTTCCCCTGCTGAGTTTATGATTAACCTCTCTATCCAAAACTTTATTCCCTTTCTTGTGCCCTCTGACCTCAATCCTCTGCTAACTGCACACTAATCCACCAGAGTCAGAGGACTAAAATTGCTGTTGTCAGTAACATCATTGACGTACACACTCAGGTTGTTTCTCCAGGGCAAGATGAGCTAACAGACACACCCTGTCCCCACTGCCCCTGTCATGGACCACCAGACCAGAGACGTAAATCATAGGCATCCTGACTCCCGAAACTATGAATAAGAAATGTCACAAGACGATGATTAACCCCAGCTTCTTTGTTCTTCCCCTTTAAGAAAACCCTCTAGCTCGAAGACCAAGTGGGAGTGGATCTGCGGCTTGTCACCCACTCCCTTGCTTGGAGCCCTGACATAAACCCTTACTTTGCCACAGACATCCGTTGTCAGAGTTTGGCTTTCTGCACTGTGGGCACACGAGCCCTTGCTCGGTTACATCAATATGACTAATGAAATAGTGCTTGAATAAAATTCAGTCTTGGCTAGCCAATCCTTAAAAGTCTATCTAGATCATTATGGCGCTGACACATGTTTTAATTTGTTGTAAGACCTCTGTAACAAAAAGAGAAGGTAAAACTCCATAAATATTCAAGCACATCTATACTCTTTTCACTGAACTGCAGAATACTAAATAATTCTGTCAGTTGTTCAGTAACATTCAAGCTCCATCCTTCTAATCTGTAATTAGCTAAGTGGTCCCAAGACCAAATTACATAGTACTTAAGAGCATGATGAAGATGAGATTGTAGACAGGATCACAGCTGATTGCTGCACTTGGCGAATTTACCCCGCAGGTCACAGCCTTTCAATAAAGAAACCCGCTCATGCATTTATGACTTTATAGGTTTTTGGACTAAACTAGAGCATGCTTGGATTAGTCTCATGGGCGGAATCCTCATAGGATATTCCACTGATGTATCAGAAACCTTTACTAAATTCTCTGTGATCTTTGCCAGATTTTTACCCAAAAGGATTCAGAAGGCCTTACTCGTTTTGGAAAAAGGGCTGACCCCAAGATTAGTAGCTCTTTGATATTTGGCTACTTTTTAGCCAAAGGGGTGTGCAAGTCTTTGTTAGAATTATGCACTAATGGTTAGGGGACCACTAACACCATTGTCCTAAAGGACAAGGGAGGGGAGAGGAGAGAGTTGATTTAAAAACTCCGACAATATTTTGAAATTTCCTGTATTGTCTGCTTTATGATATTCTGAGAGCCCTGACAAGCTTTTCTCTTTGGCAGTTTTTTAGGTGGAAGTGTCATTGCTCATCGTTTTCCACTGTGTAATGAATGCAGTAACTATCCAACTCCACATGAGGTTTCAGAGGCTACATACAGTTGCTGATTTGACTGCATTTCTTGCACTAATGCAGTTAATTTCATTGAAAGACAACAGAAAAATTCCATTGTGAAAGATGCTTGAGAAGTGAAAAATAAGGTTTAAAGTAACCTCTTTCCAACGCAATCATTACTTTGAAGAAAATCATTTAAAAACCAACATTAAAAAATTAAAATTATCTGTGTCTCTGCTGAGATAGATATGATAAAATACTATAATGCTAGTGCAAGTTTTTTTCTGGAGTTCCTTATTAATTTTACTTTTGATAATTCCTGTCACTATGTCAACAGTGGAACATTCTTGGTCCAAATTGAAACTAATTAAAAGTTATTTAGGGAACACAAGTGAATAACAATGTTTAACAGTTTGCACCTCTCAGAATAGAAACTCAGGCAGCTGACAAAAGGAAATTGAAAAACATGCATGGTTTTGACTCTTCCAGATGACAGCAAAGACTGAAGTTTGCTTATGTAACCGATACAAACCCAGAATCCTACATGGTCCAGTCTTGGACCCAGCCCTGCAGGAAAATATAATTAAAACAATTCAAATCTTTTCTGTCTCTTGAGAAAATGCCAAAGGTAGGAGTGTACTTTAAATCTCCAGCAAAGTTCCTTAACAATACTGTTTGGACTCCTCTCTCTCTGACTAGCACTCTCTCCTTCTCTCTCTCCCTTCCCAGCTCCAGAGACCCAGCCAGAGGCTTTTCTCTCTCCACTCCCTCTTTCTCTGCCCCAGTTTTTCACTTGTCATTCAACTTGGCCTCAAAGGCTTCTTTAGTTTTCCTTCAGACTGCTATTACCCAGACTCTGGGTGACAAAGAAAAGTTCAAAACACACCCTTTGTTACAGGCAGAGAGTGGGAGCGGGACACATTTGATTTTGCATCAGATTCATTTTCCTTGATTTGCGTCTGTCCCAGAGAACATGAGAAGCCGGTTGCAGAAGGATTTTGTCATCAAAGCATTTCCTGAATTAATCAAGTGGTTAGACCCTGGCGCTGCAAGGGCCAAGGCCTTGCTGCAGTTCCCGTGAACTTTGCTTTGTCTTATAGCCACAGTGCACATTTCTGCCATGAGTCACGTGTCAGAATGCACCCTGAAATCAACATATCCTGTGAGGCTCAGAACTTCTGCTTATATTTTATATAAGTACATAAACTATTATGTAAGCTTTCCTTTTAGAAGGAGAATATATACACACACACACACGCACAGCCATACGTATATAATTTTTTTCTTTTAAGTCCAAGTGCAGTTGCTCTAGATGAAGCAAAGGTGCGAGGCAAGAAGCACCACCCCTAGGCCACATCTACCCTCTGAGCGGCCTCTTGGAGCACAGTTTGGACCATGAGTGTAGTGGCTAGAGCACCATACATGGAATTAGAAATATCTCTGCTACTTACGACCTAAGTGGGCTTGGACACATTAACATACACCCACCCCTCTGGGTGGCTGTGAGAGTGAAATGGTAGACGGCTAGATCTCAGCAAACGGTGATTTCCTCCCTATCATTAGTCTCAAGGGGACAAAGCAGAGAGAGAGAGCAAAGGTGGATGGGGGCAAATCCATACCAGCCTCTGGAATAAAACAGCACCAAGACAGGGTGGACCCATGGTGAGCGGGCAGCAACCTGTTTTGTACGTCATAAGAAGCATTTCTGTAACCCAATGATTACAGATCCAGTAATTCCTACAAAACTGTCAGCCTGAACTGCCGGGCACTGAGCTTGGCTGAAAAAAAACTGAATTAAAAGAAACTGACCATTTCAGATAGCCTGAGACAATGACAGAGGTGGGTCAGTTGGTGTGAACTGGATAAAATCTCAGAGCCAGAAGAAGTCCAGGTTTTCAAATGAGTTTCATTTAGCTCTTGAGCTGTCCAGTAAGGATTCTTGGGAACTGTGAACTATAAAATAGACTCTGTCGGGGGCCTGAGAGCTGACCCCTCTTTCCCAACTCTCCCGAGGGGAGACCACCGCTCCGGGGTCCCCAGGAACACATGTGAGCCTCCTGCCTTCAGGTTTCCGGGTGGACGGCACCCCGACAGGCCCTGGGGACCGCGGGCGGTGCTCCAGGCAGGAGAGCCGCCCCACCGTCACTTCAATGACCCACTGTTGCCACCTGCTGGCCGCTGGAAGGAGGCGCTCAGCGCTGGGAACAGGAGGGTTTGGCTAGGGGATAGCCAGGCTCCTGGGAGAGGCATCAAAATACACACACAGACTGAGGGTTTTCTCCAAAGAAGTGACCTTGGGAGGATCCACAACTATTCCACTCACTAAACCACACAAGAAGGTGGACTTTTGTAAAAGCAGTACCCTTCATTCATGCATTATTTAATTAGTCAATTACAAACACTTTTGTAGCTATGTACCAGGTACCCTGAGAGGCACTGGAGCAATTGATTGCCATCCCTCATTCTACCTCCAAATGACATGATCAGTGTGATCTTCTCCCCTATGCATTGAACTAAGCTTTACATTTATTCATTCCATCACCAATAATTATTAACCGAATGCCTACCGTGGGACAGGCTCTGGGCCAAAAGCTGAGGATACAGCAGTGAGCAAAATCAGGCGCTGTCCCTGCACTCACTGGTCGGCAGCCTAGTGGGAGAGACAGACATAAATCAGATCATCACACAAATAAATGTAACAGTACACAACTGTGATAGGTATAACAGAAAAATATAATTGTGATAAGGGCAGACCTGAATGGCTTTGATCAATTCTAAAACAGGGATTTGGGCTATTTGATATGCATTAAAATTATTTAAAATCTTTTCATTCTTTGACCCAGTACTTCCACTTGTAGGAGCTTATCCTAAGGCAACAATCAGAAAATTACCTGGTTTATAAGGATGTCCACTGCATGACTGCATATAACAGCAAAATAAATAAATAAATAAAGGAAATCATCCAAAAGGCCAGTGATAAGGGGTTGGTTAAACAAATTATCATACACTCAAAAAACAGAATATTCTACAGCCATTAAAAATGAAAATGTAGAGACATTATTTGACTGGGAGCCTATTATATACTCTGTAAGTTATGGAAAAGTATGTATAGTAAATCTCATTTTTGAAAACATTTTTATGGGCGTTTTCGTCCAGCTCCCTACTACACAATCAATTTTTTTTTCTTGTTACTGTTGGGTCATTATGATCATCATGTAAATATGCTGTTATTTTTCCCTTCCCCAAAAAGGGCACAAAACAAAAAAACCTCTATTGACAACTTCTCTCAGCAGCTACAACCTCATTTCCTTGTTATGCTCTGCAGTAAAGCCCCTCTAATTCCTCCCCTCTTAAACCTACTCCAGTCAGGTTTTGTACATGTCAAGGTCACCAGTGGCCGCCATATTCCTAAGCCCTGTGGTCACTTCCGTCCTCGTCTCATGGGCTCCATCAGCAGCATTTAACACAGCGGGCCACACCTTCTTCCTTGCAGAGCCCTTCACCTGGCTTTCAGAACCCCATCCTCTGTTGAATCTCCTCCTGCCTCAGTGTTTCCTCCTTCTCAGTTTTTGCTGCATCCTCCTCTTCTTCCCAACTTTTTTTTTCAATTGAGGTATAGTTAATTTACAGCATTACATGTTTCAAGTGTACAACATAGTGATTCACCATTTTGAAAAGTTATACTCCATTTATAGTTATTATAAAATACTGGCTATATTCCCTTTGCTGTAGCTTATTTCTTTTATACACAGTAGTTTGTACCTCTCAATCCCCTACCCCTGTCTTACCCTCCCCCTTCCCTCGCCCCACTGGTAACCACTAGTTTGTTCTCTGTATCTGTGAGTCTGCTTCTTTTTTGTCATATTCACTAGTTTGTTGTAATTTTTAGATTCCACCTATAAGTGATATCATACAGTATTTGTCTTTCTCTGTCTGACTTATTTCACTAAGCATAATATCCTCCAAGTCCATCCATGTTGCTGCAAATGGCAAATTTCCTTCTTTTTTATGGCTGAGTAGTATTCCATTGTATATACATATACCACATCTTCTTTATCCGTTCATCTGTTGGTGGTCACTTATGTTGCTCCATATCTCGGCTGTTGTAAATAATGCTGCTGTGAACATGGGGGTGCATGTATCTTTTCAAATTAGTGTTTTCATTTTCTTTGGATATGTACCCAGGAATGGAATCACTGAATCATAGGGTAACTCTATTTTTAGTTTTCTGAGGAACCTCCATACTGTTTTCCACAGTGGCTACACCAGTTTACATTCCCCTCAACAGTGCACGAGGGTTCCCTTTTCTTCACAGCCTTACCAACATTTGTTATTTGTGGTCTTTTTGATGATAGCCATTCTGACAGGTGTGAGGTGATAGCTCATTGTGGTTTTGATGTTAGTTCTCCTCTCTGCCCATACTCATTCCTTTGATCTTATCCAGTCGTGGTTTTAAGCACCATTTACGCTAGTCTAGACCTCTCCTTTAAACTCCTGACTCCCTAAATCCAACTGCCGGCTCAGATTTCTAATAGACACCTCAAACTAACAGAACTCATGATTTTCCTCCCTTTTAATCTGCTCCATCCACAGCCTTCCTTAATTCACTTGTTGGCACATAAAACCTTCATAATGTTCAAGCCAAAACCCTGCAAATCTTTTTTTTTTTTTTTTAAAGAGATTGGAGTTTATTTATTTATTTATTTATTTTTGGCTGTGTTGGGTCTTCGTTTCTGTGCGAGGGCTTTCTCTAGTTGCGGCAAGCGGGGGCCACTCTTCATCGCGGTGCGCGGGCCTCTCACTATCGCGGCCTCTCTTGTTGCGGAGCACAGGCTCCAGATGCGCAGGCTCAGTAGTTGTGGCTCACGGGCCTAGTTGCTCCGCGGCATGTGGGATCTTCCCAGACCAGGGTTCGAACCTGTGTCCCCTGCATTAGCAGGCAGATTCTCAACCATTGCCCCACCAGGGAAGCCCTGCAAATCATCTTTAATCATCATCCTCTTTTTTTTTTTTTGCATGCAGCTCCAATCCTTCAGGAAATCCCGTTAGCCCTAGTGTCAGAATATAGTTCCCAGATCCAACTACTTCTCATGGCCCTCACTGCATCCACTCTGGTCCCATCCACCACCATCCACCTCCTGGATTACTGTGTAGCTCCTAACTTGTCTCCCCTACAGCCTCCGGCCGCCACAGGAGCCAGAGTTGCCCTTTTACAACATGTGTCAGATCATGTCACTCCCACTCAAAACCACGCAGGGGCTCCGCATCTCACGCAGAGTAAAAGTCTACAAGGTGTGCTGAGTCCCCTCTGCCCCCAGGCTACTCTCTGACTTCATCCTCTGGCCGTCTCCCCATCACTCATTCTGCTGCTGCCGGGCTGGCTTCGTTGCTCTGCCTTCAGCACGCCAGGCCCATTCCCCTTGGGGACCTCTATTGCTGCTCGCTCTGCCCAGAATGCTCAGCCCACAGATACCTGCGCCTCCTTCAAGGTTTTGCTCAAATGCCTCATCCTCATTGAAGCGTACCCTCGACCTACCACGTTTACAATTGCGATCCCCTCTCCAGCTGACCCGATCCCCCTTACCCGGCTCTACTTTTTCCATAGCATTTTGACCTGTTAAGATACTAAACAATTCACTTATTATCTGTATATATATTTATTTTTTTAATTGGAGTATAGTTCTATATATATTTTTTATCGATAATCTCCGCCAACTAGAATGCATTTTTCCTGAGGAACAGAAATCTTCATTTTATTTACTGATGTATTCCAAATGCCTAGAACTGTGCCTGGCACATAGCAATGCCCGATGACAAAAATTTTTAATAAATGAAGGCATGGGCAGAATCCTTTCACAATGTATATGGATGTCAAATCATCACATTGTACACGTTAAATATCTTACAATTTTATTTGTCAATTATACCTCAATAAAATTGCAAAAAAATTCATCTTTTCCTGAAAATATCATTTCCCTAGCATAAGAACCTAAAAATTAAAGGAAATCTTTTGACTTCAAGTAACATAAAGCAGGGTTTGGGGTCAGTGAAAATAAATACACAAATACATAAAACATACATAAATGCATGGAAAGAGTCTGAATGTATATAAAATAACCCATTAACCATAGATATTTCTGGTAGAAGGATCATGGGTAAAAATTTTTCTTTTTGTTCATCTGTTTTCCAATTTTTCTATAATAAGGTTGAATTACTTTAATAATAAACTTTTCAATGAAAAAAATAGGTTTACTCCTGTGGATGACAGCAGTTATATTTTTTTTAGTCTGCAGTTCCAGCGGTTCACCCACAGAAGAGAAAAGGTAAGATGGTGGAAACGTGGGAAAGGCACCCACTCACGTCATCGTGAAGATCCCCTGCCCAGATAGCACGAGAAATTCTGTCTTGATTTGTGTTTCCCCAGAAGCAGACCCAGCAAGGGGTTTATCAGAGAGGTGGCAGGGTGGGGACACTGAGACAGAAAAGAGATGGAAACGAATAAAGGCAAGGCTGTCAGGCCACGTCCACTATGGGCAACCAGGACTCCATCCCATGGATGAACCCTGGGACGCAGTGCAGAGAGTGCCTCAGTTATCCCATCCGAGGCGGGAATTTATCCTCCGACAGTGGTTGAGGGCTGTTTTGTGGGGCATTAATTCCCTTGCACTTCCATCACGTCCCCTGTCCTACAGCCAGAAAAAAAAAAAAAAAAAAAAAAATCTCAGGTAGAGGGTTGCAGGTGTGGGCAGTCAGTAGATTTCTCCAGGTCGAGGTGAAAGCCAAGGGAACGTGGCTGGGCACTGAGAGGTTCTGCAACAATTCCTTGGTTAAGTCTCTGATTTTGCTCTCTGGGAGGAGCTCCCTTGTCCATTGCCCTCCGTGGCTCCTGGATGCGCCCTCTGCCAGGGTTCTTCCTGGTCCGTTATCTCCAAGGCCGCATGTGAGGTGAGCAGTGCGGAGAGTGCCCTCCTGCAGACTGTAGCTTGCTTTCCCCCAGTGCGTCTTTGGGCACCCAAGCACTGATTCAAGGCTTGGGCAACCAAAGTTTTGGTAGTCTGAGTTCAAGAACTCTTTGGCCCCTTCCCCGTGTCCTCAAGTCCATTCTCTACGTCTGCATCTTTATTCCTGTCCTGCCCCTAGGTTCATCAGAACCATTGTTTTTTTAGATTCCATATATATGTGTTAGCATACGGTTTTTGTTTTTCTCTTTCTGACTTACTTCACTCTGTATGACAGACTCTAGACGAAGTGAGAGAGTGGCACGGACATATATACACTACCAAATGTAAAATAGATAGCTAGTGGGAAGCAGCCGCATAGCACAGGGAGATCAGCTCGGTGCTTTGTGTCCACCTAGAGGGGTGGGATAGGGAGGGTGGGAGGGAGATGCAAGAGGGAGGGGATATGGGGATTATGTATACATATAGCTGGTTCACTTTGTTGTACAGCAGAAACTAACACAACATTGTAAAGCAATTATACTCCAATAAAGACGTTAAAAAAAAGTAACTCTTAAAAAAACCCCAGAATTCTTTGGCCATACAATTCCTTCAAATATTTAGTAAGCTTCTGAAATCTTTCTTTGCAGTCATTTGCACGTGACAGTATGCACACCTAGGGTTCTTTACCAGACACAGTTCTCAAGCCCGATTTACCTCTTTGCACCCTAACCCCTAGGCTTCTCTCCTCCAACTTAATGGAAACCATCCTGAAGCCCTCTGGGAAAGAAATTGGCCTGAGCGTGAAGAGAGCAACCTTAAACGATTTTTGCTACAGTGGTGAGACCAGGTATTGAGAAGTCCTAATGGGCTTTTGTTTCTCAGAGCCTTTTTTTTTTTTTTCTCCATGTTATCACTTACTCTTAGGGTTCAAAGCAGAAAGCTCCAGATTTCTGGACTCATCCTATCCCTTTCATTTCTGTTCTTGAACCAACCAATTGTTGCCTGAGCTTGACTCTTCCTTGTACAGACTCCCTAAGCAAAGCCAATAAGAACTGGGAATTCCCTGGAGGTCCAGTGGTTAGGACTCTACCGTTCCACTGCAGGGACCATGGGTTCGATCCCCGGTCAGGGAACTAAGATCCTGCAAGCCACACCATGTGGCCAAAAAACAAAACAAGCAAACAAACAAACAAAAAACCCCCCAGAACCCTAACACTGACTTTGTGTTTTCCAACCTCTTCTAGAGCCACTGGCTTGGTACATACTTTGCTCATGAAGAAATCCAGGACAACAGTTTTATTAAGTAATTTACTATTATCTTCATCTTTTCTGCCTCCCGTACCAATTTTCTTACTTTCCCCGCTGTGCTACATGTTTTAGGATCCCCAATGCAAGGGAGTAAGTTTTGTATTAATAATGATAAAACTACCTTCTGTACAAATAAACCCAAGAATTTTGATGGCTTGACACAGTCAAAGTTTTCTTCTCTCTCATGGAAATAGAGCTGGGTGGTAACCAGGCCAATGGGGCACCCTCCTCCCTGGAGTCACTCAAGGATTCAGGATATCAAAAGCAAAGCCCCCTTCAACATGTGGTTTCCAAGGTCACCCTGGGCGTCATGTCCATTCCATGTCCATTCCAGCCAGTCAGAGACTGGAAGAGCATGGACAAGCTCCAGTGGGAGGATGGTGAATCTCAAAATTTCCCCTCCCATTTCATTTTCTAGAACTCAGTCCCATGGCTCCATGTAGATGTAAGGGGCAGGGTGAAAGGATGTATTCCTGGCTTTGTAGTCGCAGTGCTACGCTATGGAAAGGAGGGAACCAATTTTTCCGTTGACAGCACATCTCCCACAATTTAAAGCAAAAAATATATAAATAATGCAGACTCGGGCTTCCCTGGTGGTGCAGCGGTTAAGAATCCGCCTGCCAATGCAGGGGACACGGGTTCGAGCCCTGGTCCCGGGAGATCCCACATGCTGCGGAGCAACTAAGCCCGTGAGCCACAACTACTGAAGACCGTGTGCCACAACTACTGAAGACCGTGTGCCACAACTACTGAAGCCCGCGTGCCTAGAGCCTGTGCTCTGCAACAAGAGAAGCCACCACAATGAGAAGCCTGCGCCCCGCAACAAAGAGTAGCCCCCGCTCACTGCAACTAGAGAAAGCCCGCGTGCAGCAGCGAAGACCCAATGCAGCCAAAAATTAAATAAATGAATAAATAAATAAATTTATATAAAAAAAAATAGTGCAGACTCCAAGCTCTCTTCACTACACTCCCAGCCCTTTCCCTAATTATTTCTTTGGATTCACTGGAATGGGGGAATTGGCCAGGATGCTGTTCTTGGGCTTGAGGTGAGGGACCTTCTTCACCTGATTCAATTTGAGAAGGAAGCAAGGAAGGAACCGGCAGGGTGTCTTTAAATAACTGCTCCCTTTTCTATTTTGGTAAAAATCCTTCTCTGACTGAGCAATTACTAACGACTGGCTTTCGGGATTTTTTTTTTAAAACAAATAAATTGAAAAACTGAAGCACTCTGCTCTTTGCTTCCCTGAGTGAGAGTAGGCAGAGGAATGATGGCAGGAAGTAGGAACCTGGAACAGCGCTTATGCAGTGGGACAATTTTCCCATTAATTACTTCTCACTTGAATAACAGGACATGGGAGGTGGGCTGTCTGCTGTCGCTAATGGCGCACTGCAGGATAGGTATTGCCTGATACAGAGACAGGGCTGGTGACAGCCACTCCGGGGACCATTGTAAAACCAGTTTTATGGAAGAAGCCACCGTTGTTTAAAACCAAACCCAATCAAACATGGAATTCTCTCCAGCGGCACCAACCCCACTCTTCTCAAATCCACTCCCTCACAAAAGCCCCAGGCATTCTCAGCCTAGAGGGAACCAGAGCAAATAAATTTTCCTCTTTGTAGAACGTGGACTTTTGTGATTTAGGATGATCAGCGTCTTACACACACAGCTGACTATCTACTCAGACCCAGTGACCCTGATCAAATCAATCCACACAGATGAGGCTCTGGTTTATACAAAAGGGAGGGAGTTGCTCACCGGGCAAAATAATTCATTCCCTACTCTAACGTGTTGTTGTTTTTTTTAATGAAGACCTGACTCATGGTGCATTGAAAACACAGTGCAATTCACCCTCAACTTGTCAAAGGTCCAGCAGTTGTGTAAAGTGTACACCCTGCAATAACGTAAGGACCTCAGCCCCGGGGCTCCAGGGCTCCGGGCAGCCCAGCTGTCACTGCCACAAACAGGTGGTGTAAACGATAGCTTGGCTCAGCCCACTCACTTGCCAAACCCTCCAGCAGCCGAGTGTCCAGCCAGAGAGCGGCACAGGCGACCACTCCACCACCAGCCCATGGAGCCCCGGCCACTCATCCTGCTCCTCGGCCTCTGCTCAGGTAAGTGCCAGGGCTGCGGGGCTCTCCTTCGAGGCTGAAGCACTAGAAGCCCCCGAACCAGAGTCTTGCTTCTTTGATGGGAACACAGAATGGCAGGGCTTCACCAGCCCCAGGCTGCTCTGTCAGTTTCTCACCGATGTTGGCTTGATTGGGTTTGTGGATAAAGATTTTTAGTTGGGTTATCCAATTAAAATAGGAGCTGCCTGGTCAAAAGCTACAAAGTAGACAGGCAATCTCTCTTTCCTTCAGTGCCTGCACCTTAGTAATCCGTATGATCTGATTCACCTCTTCTACCATCCTGGAGCTGCTATCGTAGTTGAACAACTATAGGAACTTAGAAGGGTGACTTATAATCACAAGCAATATGGTTAACAAATCTCTTTATGGCTCTAGGAGAATTCTGAAAATGAACAGGATAGATTGACAGCTCCATGTGCTGGGGGGAGAAACCTTTTCATAACTGTAACTAAACTCTCTCCATGAGAGATGAAATATTTTGTAATTTTTTAAACTTTGAAGCTAAAAAAAAAAAAGTCATATGAATGCACTACGGCCTACTTTTTTTTTTTTTAAAGGACACTACTATATGTAGGTTTGGGTTTGAATTGAAACCATAAAACCTTGCACAGCCCTTGACCTGCATTCAACTCTGGAATGTGTCACAACACAGCAGCTGAAAAGCCATCGTGAATCCCAAACTTCCGGTCGAGGGAGATAGATGTTTGCTGATTGCTTCATATAAAAGTTTACTGGTGATATCATCTCAACTGAGAAACAAGGCGGCTGACATTCTTTGGTTTCTCTTCTCTAATATTGCTCTGACAAACACAGGTCTTCTGGGCAAAAGAGGTGAAGAGCTTTATTATTAATGTTTTTCAATAGCAGAATTGAAGGAAATAGCCTAAACTCTGATAAACTATATCCTCTGGGATTTGGACTCGATCCAACCAAAGCTGGCTTGGTGGTGATGGTGGTGGTGGTGGTGTGTGTGTGTGTGTGTGTGTGTGTGTTTGCAAACACTACACTCAATGGAAATTCTTAAGTGATATGTTTATATATAAAAATCCTTAAGAGATCTTTTAGGACACCAAAGATCTCCAAAAATGCAAGTTTAGCTATTGTTTGAAGTATGTGATATGCATTTAGATCAAACCTAGAGTTTGCTGGTGTCAATTCACATGGATAGTTAACAGAAATTGAGAGCAAGATGAGGCAATCCAACATCTTCAAATTTATATTGTAGGGAAACTTGAGGCTAAAAGACATGAACTGACCTTCCCAAAGTCACTTCATGCACACACTTTGGAATGTGATCAGACCCCATTTTTTATGTGCATGTTCAGAGAACACAGCCTGAAACTGAAAAGGTAGCAAGAAACACAGCACCAGGTTGAGATAAGAATTACCCAAGGTGACTATTAACAGGACAGAATTCCTTTTGTCCAACCCACCAAGCTGTTCCTCACATAAAAATACAGATTGGACTAGTATGGTACAAAAGAACACTTTAAAATTGTGGCTGGGTTCCCCTACTTAGATTCAGTCCTTTGGGGGCAAAAGTGAGGGACACTTTTCCCCGTGTTAGCGTAACACGTAATGATCTCTGTTCTATTCTTATAGCACTTTCATTACAACTTTTCCTCTCCCCCAGCTCAGGAATCCCAAGCACTTCATTACCACCTTTCTTACGGCATATTACTTTCCAGCTTGTTTACAGTTATTTATGTAAATGGAAAATATCAATGTCCATGAAGGTAGGAAGACAGGATCTGTATCAGATTGATGCTGGAAAACCTCAAAGCTCCTCAAACAATGCTTTGCACACAGCAAATGTTCAACGAATATGTGAATGAATTCATGTTACCACCATCTGAAGGGGGGTGACCAGCATGATTTTGCTGAAAAGGGAGATTCTGACATTACGTATGTGTTTGTCTGTGTGTTTGTTAATTTACATCCTGCCTTTTAAAGAAAGTATTTACTGTGATTTATTGAATCCGTGAAGAGGTGTCCCAATTCTCCAGACCATACTGGAGTTGGGAACGGAATCCTAGAATTCTGAGTTCAGGTCCTGTAAGTTTTCTATCGTTCTACCCTGCTTTGGGGAGGAAAAAAGAAAAGAATACCAATGAATATAGTCTAAGGAATGGAGACCTCCTTGGAAATTCCTTGGAAGTTCATTACGAAAGGCACAAGGCCCCTTGGCCTTGGCGAGGGTGCAGAGGAGGAAGTGAGTGTCCCTGGAACCCTGACCGTGCCTGGCTCCCCAGTGCCCCCTACTCCCTAGCAGAACTTAGGGTTGGCCTGCATAGTTTTCCTGCCACAGAATGCTGAGCATCTGCTCTCTCTGTTGCTTTCTAGTATGTTCTTCCTGTCAAACTGGAATAAACGGTCACTTAAAAATAAGCAGCCCAAGGTAACACCAAAGCAATGACCTCAAACCCAGTGGCCAAGGCACTCAGTGATCCACACCAGTCCCCCACTGCTCCCACCGTGGGCTGGGTGGGCCCTGGGATAGACAAGGCGTGGAGGACAGAGGACAGCTGCATCCCAGGGGCTCAGTGGGGCACCTGCAAAACCTGGGTCTTTGGACAACATGGTGCTCTAAGGGTCCTCAAATGCAGGTAGTTTGGGGGAGATGCCACATGAAAGCTCTGCACAGACCCTTTTAGGCCCAGAACATTTGGGAAACTAGAAATGAAGAGGTAGGCTAGGTAAGGCATTCAATACATAGAGTCCAGGAAGGTCATAATGAAGATATCTGAGCTATACTGAAACCTTCAAAAATCCGAATGGACGTGACACATTTGCCTTTAGGAAGGTGGTGAAGAGCACAGGCCCTCTCGTCAGACGGCCTCCACTTATAATCCCACCTCTAACTAGCTGGGAGCCATGAATACATGGCTCAGCTCTCCAGACCTCAGTTTTCTCATCTGTGAAGTAGGAGTAAAGACTGACCTCATAGGATTTTTATAAGGATTCAATAAGGTAATACAAATACAGGACCTTCAATAAAGCTCTACAGGCTAAATAAAACACATACTTTTGGGAGCATGAAAATGTTTCAATTCATTCCATAGCATTGGTTATTTCAAACTGATAGAAAGTTCTGGATGAGAAATAGTGGTTGAGAGCATGGGCTCTGGGTGTCAATCGTGGCTCCACCATTTATGAAATCTGGGCCTCAGTTTCCTCATCTGTAAAGCGAGGACCATGATAGTACATACCACACCCAGTTATGAGGATTGAAAGACTTAGTACATATAAAGCACATAGAAGAGGGGCTGGCACAAGACAAGTTGGGTGTGTTAGTTATTATTTTTGTTCATCAATAAAGATAGAAAACGGAATTACTTTTTACTTAATAATTATTTTGTTGACAAACGCTTCCAAACTTAGGATCCAAGGAGGAAAAAAAAAAACCCAATCACCTGCCTTAGCGGTGATCGGTTAACGCAACTGGGAAAAAAGGGAAAGCATCTCACTTGTTTCATTTTTAAAGTTGTCTCGGCCCAGGGAAAAAGTGTAGTTTCAGCAATAACCGGCGGAAAGGGGAGATCTGGTTACATGAATCCGGGCAAATGGATTGTGTGTCTACTTCCTCTCCCAGCCCTGAACAGGCAACCCCTAAACCACAGCAGGCTTGAGTTACGGAGATTCTTCATAAGGCACTTGTTGGAATTTGGAACACATTTTCTCAAAGGAATAATGGCACATGTAGCTGTACAGTTTCCAGCACATTCATAACATTAAAAGTGAGCGCAAAAAAAAAAAAAAAAAAAAAAAGTGAGCGCAGGAGCACGGCACAGAATGACCGGCTCTAACTTCAGCTCTGCCCTAGCCGCATGACCGCAGACAAGTCAGCCCACTTCTTAGAATCTCAGGCGAGAATGTCTGCCTGCCTGCCTGCCTGCTGGTGAGGACCATATCACGCTGGACACACAAAGCCTGTGGGCTCTGACAATACTGGATGATATTGCCCTCCATCCTGAAGGAAAATGTAGTAAAGATTCCTTGGAATCATTCATGCTCCAAATAGGAGCCCCAAACCCAGGCCAGCAGAACATGTGGTTTTCACTCTTAGCAACTTAATTGGGACACGGGACCATCAGCAGTGATTATTTTTTTATTTTTAAAATTATGGAAAAATATATAAGTATGTAAGATTTACCATGGTAAAATATGCATTACATAAAATTTCCATTTTAAAGTACACAATCCAGTGGCATTGGGTACATTCACAATGTTATGCAACCATCACCACTAATTCCAGAACTTTTTCATCACCCCAGAAGGAAACCCTGGGCGCATTAGCAGTCACTCCCATTCCCCAGTCCCCACAGTCCCAAGTAACCACTAACCTACTCTCTGTTCTATGGATTGACCTATTCTGGATATTTCATATAAATGAAATCAAACAACATGTGCCCTTTTGTGTCTGACTTCTATCACTTAGCATAATGTTTTCGAGAGTCATTCATGCTGTAGCATGTATCAGAACTTCATTCCTTTTCATGGCTGAATAATATTCTACTGCATAGATATACCACAATTCGTTTATCCATTTATCCGTTGATGGACATGTGGGTTGTTTCTACCATATCGCTATTGTAAATATTGCTGCTATGAATATTCATGTACAAATTTTTTGTTTGCTTTGGGGGTTTTTTGTTTGGATTTTTTCTTTTATAAATTGAAGTATAGTTGATTTACAATACTGTGTTAGTTTCAAGTGTACAGCACAGTGATTCAGTCATATATATATGTATACATATTCCTTTACAGATTCTTTTCCTTTATAGAGTATTGAGTGTAATTCCCAGTAGGTCCTTGTTGGTTATCTATTTTATATATAGTAGTGTGTATACGTTAATCCCAACCTCCTAATCTATCCCCCCCCACCCCCACATACAAATTTTTGTATGACCAGTTCGTTTGTGGATATACCCAGGAATGGCATTGCTAGGTCATATGGTAGCTCTGTGTATAACTTGTGTGAGAAACCACCAAGCTGTTTTCCACAGCAGCTACACCATTTACCTCTCACCAGCAACATATGAGGATTCCAGTTTCTCTGTAACCTCACCAATATTTGTCAATTTTAATTTTGTTAATTATGGAATAACAACCTAGTGGGTGTGCATCAGCATCAGTTTTGGGCTGTTCATAGCATCATGAGCTCTGAGGCCAGCCAATCTGAGATTTCATTGCATCATGACCAGATTCTGAAATACCAAGACCGACTTTGTGTGGACCTTTCTTCTTGTGTGTGCGTGTTCCTAGCAAACTTGATGCAGCCAGATGCTGGATGAAGGAGTGTCATCTGCCCAAAGTACAAGTGCATGATAATCCGGCATGCCCCACTGGGAAGGGACCACACTGGCAGCTGCACCTGGAAAGGACTTCAAGGCAATAATAGCTGCATCGGGGAGCCCTTCAACGAGGGGGCCTGCGTGCCTTCCATGAGCTGGCCACACCTCAGTTACTCACGTTAGTGTGTGTGGAGGGTGGGAGCAGACTCTGACAGTGAGTGTGTTGTTTGCTGTCTCAGCTGGCCTCGTCCTGGGCTCCGAACATGAGACCCGCCTGGTGGCAAAGCTATTTGAAAACTACAACAGCGTAGTACGGCCCGTGGAAGACCACCGCAAGGCCGTGGAGGTGACGGTGGGCCTGCAGCTGATACAGCTCATCAACGTGGTGAGACAAGAGAGCTCCAGGCTCTCCACACCTCCCGCCCCGGGGCACCCTCCCCCGGCTCCCCTCTTGTCCTCCTAAAGATGGGGCCTTATCTTGTTTTCAGGATGAAGTAAGTCAGATCGTGACAACCAATGTTCGTCTGAAACAGGTAACTCAGCTAGATAATTGCATTCATGTTGTTTTTATTCACCCTGAAATTTAACATGGGCCCAGAGGGAATCAATTTAGGTAACAGGGATATGTACCAAAATGTTAAAAGTAGATATTTGGGGGTAGTGGGACTGTGGATCATGTTTTGGTGTTTATTTTTTTATTGAACTTTGTGCTTTTTCTGTGTGTATTAGTTTGCTAGGACTCCTGGGACAAAGTCACAACCTGGACAGCTTAAACAACAGAAATTTATTGTCTCACAGTTTTTGAGGCCAAAAGTCCAAAATTAAGGTGTTGGCAGAATTGGTTCCTTCTGAAGTTTGTGAGGGAGAACCTGCTTCAGGCCTCTCGCCTTTGCTCAGAATTGGTTGTCTTCACGTTCACATGACTTTCTTCCTGAATATGTATCTGTCTTCACATGTCCCCATCTTATAAGGACACCAGTCATATTGGATTAGGGCCCACCTTAATGACTTCACTTTAACTTAATAACCTCTGTAAAGACCCTAACTCCAAATAAGGTCACATTCTGAGGTCTTGGGGGTTCGAACTTCATATTAATTTGGGGGAGACAATTCAACATTGTGTTATCCAAATTTGCTGCATTGGGTATATGTTACTTTCATAATGTAGAAGAAAATATAATACTTTAAAAAAAAACGATGTTGCCTGCTGGAGAAAAACATTCCCAATAGGGTCATTCTCCTTTCCTAAGGTGGGCAGTGTGCCTGGTAGATCTACTACCATTTGGTGGCGTTACTTGGGGCTACCTTTGTTGTCTCACGTGTAACATGGGGTCAATTATCACTCCTGCCTCATGGGAACATTGTGAGGACTAAATGATGAATATGGGTAAAATGCTCACAACAGTGCCTGCAGGTACTCAGTGCTCTGTGTTTGCTCTTACTTGTTACTAAAGGGAAAACTGAATTCTGAATCAAACCCTTCTTACTGGAGCACAATTTCTGTCCACACCTGAATTACCGTGCTCATCAGAGCCCTTGATAACCCTAGATTTTAAAAATATTTTTAGTTTTTTAATCGACCGAATGTCTTCATTTCTAGCAATGGGTGGATTGCAACTTAAAATGGAACCCAGACGACTATGGTGGCGTGAAAAAAATTCACATTCCATCGGAAAAGATCTGGCACCCAGACCTAGTTCTTTATAACAAGTAAGCACAACAGACAGGATGAGGAGGCGGACATTACGGGGGCAGGTGGAGCCCAAGTGCCCTAACGGAAGGGCTGCCACTCTTGGCATGCGTCTCACCACGGTTCACATTAAATAACCCTTAAAAACCAAGAGCCAAGTTGACATGCTAGGGTTGCCATATGGTGTCTCATGTTATGAATAGAAACAATTATCAGAGCCAAATTGAATCAGGGCTGCAGGGTGGGGGACATTTAATCCCTGAGAGCTCCTGTAGGGTATATGGCAACTATCCAAGGAACCCAAACATCATATAATTGAGTTCCTTGGAATTAAATGTCCTTCCGACCAATAGGTCTGAACCTCCTGGGGTTGTTATTCATCACATCTTCACAGCATCCCAAGATGCCGCGTGCTGCTGATGGCCTGGGATGCCTATGCAGCCCATCCGCTGGGCTCTGTGACAGACTGCATGTTGTGAAATTATAATGTGATTCAAGACACTCCAATTTAATGACACGTTCATTATCATACGCCCTTCATTTGTCAGGGAATGTTCATTGCAAAGAGCCTCCTTCCCAGGCAGGAGCATTCAACACTGGCCTAGAGGATCTGTGGTCTGACATCCTACAGCACGTGTCTGGAGCGAGCAGGCTGTGCGTTCTAGCAGACTCACCAGGGAAGGTGGCCAGGGCTAGTGAGCAGAAATGATACCTTTTAAGATGACCCTCCCCAACTTCGATATTTTATTACATATTTTCCAGTCCGACCTGGGATTCAAACTTGAGTCAAAGTACACAATCATTTGTGTAAACTTTTGGACAAGTACGCTCATAGGACAGAGTGTCTATCTCTCAGAGTTAAGTTTCTCTTTCACTTAGAATCTGAGGGAAGCAATTAAAATGCTCGGGTCCTTTTGATAAGCTCACTCAGAGAGACCCTCATAGGGGAGAGAATCCTGTTTCACCTGCTTAGAAGGAGAGACATAGACCATCCTTTCCCTCTGCTCTGTTGGGAGGGTCTCAAGCTGCATGGTTTTCTGGATAGAGCCTCTTCTCAGTCCCAAGGAAAGATTAACAAGAAGAAAATCTCTTGATTTATGAAGTGAGGCACAATATATACCACATGTCCCTGAAAGCCCAGCAAGGTAGACCCCACCCACTTTTTAGCACCTATTATACTGTCCTGCTCTCTGCCAAGGCCCTGGGGTGCGGGCTGTTTTGGGATGAGCGGACCACCCACTGAACAAGACCTGCAGAAACAGTTTGTTATTTTTTAGTATCTACCATGTTGTCTTTTTTAACGAGAAATTATTGCCAACACTGGAAAACTGGGACATTAAAATCTGAATTTTTAACTTCTCTAGAAAAATCCAACATTCAAAAATATGGCAATTTTGGATTAAAAGTCTTGATTCCCAGCTTCCAAGGAAGAATCCAATATCAGGCAACATGGAGCCTTCGCTCCCACGCAGACACCATGGCAGAGCCGAGTGGTGCCTTCCTCAGAGGAGAGAGGGTCTCTCCCCTTGCCAGGCTCAACCCTCCCTCCTTCCTTGCCTGCCTGGCCCTGGAGGCATCTGAGTTTGTGACCCCCACCCCACTGGGATCTAAATAGTTCTTTAAAGGTAATAGACCCCTTCTTTAACCTGCTTGTCACTGTAATGAGCCACTAGACCTGTTTTTATTTAAAATTCCTGTTTTTTTCCTCAATTAACTTTCAAAGTATATCAGAGAAGGGACACATGGAGATTAACATCACAAATACTACTGAGGACTGGGAAGAAAAATCTGGGATGCAGTGAATCCGTGTCACCTGTTATTCCTTTAAAGCTGTAGATTCTCAGGTTCATCCCCAGATATCCTGATTCAGCACTTAGATGGTGCTCAGGAATATATATTTTGTTTTATTTTATTTTTTATTGAAGTATAGTTGATTTACAATATTGTGTTAGTTGCAGGTATACAGCATAGTGATTCAGATTTTTTGCAGATTATATTCCATTATAGGTTTTTACAAGATATTGAATATAATTCCCTGTGCTATACACTAAGTCCTTGTGGCTTATCTATTTTAAGTATAGTAGTTTGTCTCCGTTAATCCCATACTCCTAATTTGTCCCTCCCTCTCCCTCTGCCCTTTGGTAACCGTTAAGTTTGTGTTCTGTATCTGTGAGTCTGTTTCTGTTCTGTAAAGATTCACTTGTATTATTTTTTAGATTCAGGAATCTATATTTTAAACAAGCACCCCAGTGATCCTTATTATCAGACAAATTTGAAAAACATTGCCACAGATAAAAAGTGATGCAGCGCAAAAGAAAGCTTCTATAATTAGCACCTGAATAATTAACAACTGTCTCCCGTTAACATCCCCAAGCAGAATTGAAGGCTCATCTGTCACTTGGATCCCTGTTCCTCTTTTATCCCAATTGTAGTGCAGATGGTGACTTTGCCATTGTCAAGTTCACCAAAGTGCTCCTGGACTACACTGGCCACATCACGTGGACACCTCCCGCCATCTTTAAAAGCTACTGTGAGATCATCGTCACCCACTTTCCCTTTGACGAACAGAACTGCAGCATGAAGCTGGGCACCTGGACCTATGACGGATCTGTGGTGGCCATCAACCCGGTAGGTGGTGACCCACTGTGAGGAGGTTGGATGCAGGACAAGCGTGATTCAGTCTCCAACTCTGCTCCTCCATTATCATAGGCTCTCAGCACCCATTCGAACTTTGGGGATTGTCTAGTTTGGTGGTTCTCAACTGGTTGGGAAGGTTCTTGATGCACTGCATAAGAGAACGACCTGGGGCTTAAATAATTCTCTATGCCCAGGCTCAGGCCCAAGAATTCTGATTTAATCAGACTGGGGTGGAGCTAGGGCACCCATATATTTTAAAGCTCCCAAGTGACTTGAATGTAGAGTCAACATGGAGAATCCCAATAGTCCAAACCCCCTTATTTTACAGGAAAGGAACCTAAGACCCCAAAGCGAAGGTGAGCCAGGGTCCCTCCTGGGTATGTGACAGTGCTGGGATCGGTTGCCTTGTCACAGCTGATTAGGAAACCCTACCCCTCCTCAGGGTGATGAGGCTGGGAATTCAAAGTTTCATTCCATCTTCTCAGGAAAGCGACCAGCCAGACCTAAGCAACTTCATGGAGAGTGGGGAATGGGTGATCAAGGATTCCCGGGGCTGGAAGCACTGGGTGTTCTACGCCTGCTGTCCCTCCACCCCCTACCTGGACATCACCTACCACTTTGTCATGCAGCGCCTGCCCCTCTACTTCATCGTCAACGTCATCATTCCCTGCCTGCTCTTCTCCTTCTTAACCGGCCTGGTGTTCTACCTCCCCACAGACTCAGGTGGGTGCAGTTGCCATGGCGGCGGCTGCTGACCCTGATGGATCTCGGGCTACTATTTTGGGGGAAGCCAGAAATAACCACGGCTAACAGACAAATACAGGCAGACAGACCCAAATCACCATCCCTGGGAGGACGCATGTACTGAGTGGCCATGTGCAGTGGTGAAGTCCCAGCTGGGGCAGACTACAGAGCAGGCAGAGAGCTGAAGGGGACTCTGAAGAAGCGCATACATAGCTCAGTCTGGTTAAGTGAATAACCACCAGCACCTTTTTGCTGAATACCTGCTGTGTGCCCCGAAATGTGCTGGGTAAGGCGTGTATCACAGACACTACCGATGCCTCGTACCCCATGAAGTCACTTGCTGTATGTGACTAATCAGGTCTTGCCTCCTTTGCCCACTGCTTGCCCCTTGAAAATAGCTTTTGTGTATCTATTCTCCAGATGGCAGTATCTTTACACACAACACCATACTTCCCAAGTGGCAATTCTTTCTCCCATATCAGCCTGGACGACTTACTTACCTCCTACTGAGTAATCACATCTGTGACATAATTTCACCAGACACCAACAATCTACAGAAAAGGGGGAAAGGGAACACATATGCCTGCAAGCAAGTCATTGGTCTTAAACGATTTACGGCAGACAAGCAGGGAAGAAAGAAAGGTGGTAAGGTGGTCCTCAAACTTATGACAGATAACAATTTTATCAAAAGGCCAAAAAAAAAAAAAAAAAACCCACAAAAGTCTAAATCCAACTTTCCAACAAGGAAAAAAGACTTACACATTCACTCACTCAACATATACCGTTTAAACAACTGTTACAAGACAGGGATAAGGTAGAGAATAAGGCAGAATTTTCCCCACAGAACATATGTTCTAGGGATTGTACTCATTCTTAAACAAATGATCACAAACAAATATTTTTTTCAACTTTCTAATCAAATGAAGCTTCTTAAAGTGAAGAGAGAAAACTCTAGGCAGGGCAATATGGAAACTAATCAGAGTTTCTATAAATATTAAATGATTTATGCTTGAAAGGCATTTTTTAGAACAGTGAGACTGCTTGATAATTGTTAGCTATCATTATTATCATTAATCAAGAAATTTGATGTACCTTGATCAATATTTTATATTTATAATTCTGTTTTCTTTTTTACTTCTGAAGACTTTCCTACCCACCAGAAACTGACAATTTCTTGTTTGCATCCATTCTGGATCCTGTGTATATTCCTAGCATCTGGACGCATCCAGAATGGGAAAAGCTCTACACTGGAAAGCAGGGCCACACGAGGGGTTTCCCAGGACACAAACACCAAGACCAGCCCAAGGAAAGTCCCTTCCAAAGGCTCTCTACTGCATCTGAGCTGGTCAATCCCCACAAAAATATTCCGGTGCCATCCAGCCCCTGGCTTTCTTGTTTACTTGTCCAACCAAGACACCATCCGGGAATTGTTCACCCTGAAATTGTAGGGCCTGGAGAAAATAGTCAGGGGAAGGGGAATCCCTCATCCCTTAGTATGAAAAACAAAAAAAGTCAAAACAAGAAAAAAAAACCCAAATCATCCCCTTAGATGAAGATGAGAAAGTGAGTGGTGTGAAATCATTGATTTTGTCCTTTCTCGGCTTTGGTCTTGCAGCTTGCTCCCACAATGAGAAAAAGATACATGTACTTCTGGGCTGCCCATCCAACTGCTGAGTAACAAGTAGGCCAGGCTGCAGTTCAGTTTTGTGAGGTTTAAGACATTCTGCTGCAGACGGAAAAACTGCCATCTGGGGTCTCGATTACAACCCAGAACATCTCTGGGTTCCCTGAGTTCCGCCAAGAAACGGAACGCTGGGCAAGAGGTGAAGTAGCATTTCCTGCTTGGCAGCCTCTAATGGAAACACCTGCCACTTGCCATCATCAGCAGAGTTAAGTTGCCAAGGTCTCATAGGAAATTCTGCAGAAAAAATTCCCCACAACGAGACCTTGAGAACATGCCGGTCACATTCCTCTCACCCTTGGGTTTTGGTGGTGTGCTCATTTGCTAGGGCTGCCTTCACCAAGGACCACAGACTGGTGGCTTAAGCAACAGAAATTTATTTTCCCACAGTGCTGGAGGCTGGAAGTCCAAGATCAAGGCATCAGCAGGGTTGGTTTCCTCTGAGGCCTCTCTCCTTGGCTTGCAGATGGCTGTCTTCACCCTGTGTCCTCACATGGCCTTTCCTCTGTGTGTGTCTGTGTCTTAATCTCCTTTTCTGATAAGGACACCGGTCATATTGGATGAGGGCCCAACCTAAGACCTCATTTTAATTGAATTACATCGTTAAAGACCCTATCTCCAAAACAGTCCCTGAGGGGCTGGGGCTTAGTGTTTCAACACATAAATTAGGGTGGAAGAACAATTTAGCCCATAACAGGTGGGTTGTGTTTGTTTCTTCTTTTGTCCAGGAGAGAAGATGACTCTGAGCATCTCTGTCCTGCTGTCCTTAACCGTGTTCCTTCTGGTCATTGTGGAGCTGATCCCTTCCACCTCCAGTGCGGTGCCCTTGATTGGCAAGTACATGCTGTTCACCATGGTGTTCGTCATCGCATCCATCATCATCACCGTCATCGTCATCAACACACACCACCGCTCCCCCAGCACCCACGTCATGCCCGAGTGGGTGCGGAAGGTGAGCGAGCAAGGCCCCGGCACACTTTGCACAGGGCTGCCCCTCCCTCAAGGCATCCGCAGGTCTACTCTTCTGTGTGGCCAGTGGCCTCCTAGGTAACCCTTGTGGGCACTTAGGAACGGAAAGTCCTTTCTGGGCTGTAGGGGTTTTGGGGAAGGAACTTTCTTTGGCTTCTTGCTGGGTATAAATAACTCAAGCAACCGTCCCAGGGAGATAAGAAAACCAGAATTAACAAAGCCCATTCCAAACTCAACCTTAAAGAATCTCTTTGATTAGAGAAGATGAATAAATCACTATCCTTTTATTCAAATGCTGTGAAATCTTGAGATGTCTGTTTTTATGTCTTCCAGTTTGTGAACAGACTGCTTATATTTTTGCTGGTAGAATCATCTGCTGAGACTAGAATAAGGGCTAGAAATTGGGAGTGGGGGTAGGGAGCGGGCTTGATGAGAGACTGTCAAAAAGTTTTAGTGAGGAACTTGCTCTCAAATATTTACATTACTGAATTTTAAAATGTGTTAACATTTCCAATATGTTGGTTCTTTTATACATCTTCACAGAGACACTAACGTCCAGTCTTTTGTGCACAATGCAAAAGATTTGTTATGAATTGACAGAGAAACTACTGCTTGCAATGTATTCTTTTGGGAGGAGAGACAGTCCCTGCTTCTCTAAAGGCCAGATGACTCCTGGCAATACCTACGTTGCATTTCTTCAGGAACAAGAAACAGAAGAAAACAGTCTTGCTGTTTTGTGGGGCCGGAACCTTATATATATATTTTTTAGTGGGAGGGGCCCTTTCTTTAACCTTTTGATCATGAGGACACAGGCCTTGAAAGAAGTGGGTGCCTACAGGGGATCTGGAAGCTTAAGCTTCATTCGTTTCTTATGAGTCAGTAGCTGCACACAGGCTCCCTCCAGTGGCAAGCTGCTGGCATTACAGAATCATCTCTGTTAGCCTTAGTAATTTGACAGGTCACAGGATACAGACGAGGAAGCTTTGAGAAAATCTAGTATAGTCCTTTTGTTTTAGGGACAAAGAGGCTGAGGCCCAGAGAAGCTGAATGATTCGCCAAAGGTCACATTGCTTATTCAAAATCAGAGTTTGATGCTTGCCCTGCTGACAATAATTCCCATACGTGGACTTCTTTTTTATTTTATTATAGGTTTTTATCGACACTATCCCAAATATCATGTTCTTCTCCACGATGAAAAGACCATCCAGAGAAAAACAAGACAAAAAAATTTTTACAGAAGACATTGATATTTCTGACATTTCTGGGAAGCCGGGACCTCCACCCATGGGTTTCCACTCTCCCCTGATCAAACACCCCGAGGTGAAAAGTGCCATCGAGGGCATCAAATACATCGCAGAGACCATGAAGTCAGACCAGGAGTCCAATAACGTAAGCTCTGTGGCTTGGGATCTGCACCTCTTGTTTAAATGGTCAAATGCTCGAGCACAGAGGGATGGGTTAGGCTTGATGGGAAGGTTGGCGTTCAAGGGGCAGCTACTGACGTAAGATGTGCCCAGTGACCCCCAGGCCATCTTAGCAAGTCATCATATTGTGAATAACCTATTTAAAAAATAAAGATCATAATGCCAGTGGAGGGATGATCAACAGATTGAAGGGCGCCTAGATGATGGATAGCATGAACACAGTGAGTCCGTGATCGTCTTACGGAAATTCTAACATATTTCTCTCTCCCAGGCGGCCGAGGAATGGAAGTATGTTGCAATGGTGATGGACCACATTCTCCTCGGAGTCTTCATGCTCGTCTGCATCATCGGAACGCTGGCTGTGTTTGCAGGTCGGCTCATTGAATTAAATCAGCAAGGATGAGCAGAAAGCTGAGCTGAACCTCAGCGCCAGGGAAATCTGTCTACTTGGATACACGCTCACTTATCAAACATTTAATTTTCTGTAGTCATCATTCATGACAAAAGTTTCTGTTTACATAAGGTTATGGCCTCAAAGTGTCTTCACATTGCTTCTCCCTTCACTCCTGCTGTGGCTGCCTGGAGAGTGAACCTTTTGCAGTAAATGAATCTGGATTGCTACATGAAGCGTTCATTTCCAACAGTGTCCAGAAGAATTTTGCCCAGGATAACTGAGCTTTTCTGTTAGTTTTTAAATTTTTAAATTTTACCCAAAGAGTCTATCCTTTGCTTAAAAGTCAGTTTTGTACCTGCTAAAAAAGGCCCATCTACCAGTCCCAAAAAGATGAAACATTTGACTTGGAGAGAAAGAAAGCAGTAGAAAGACAATAGGAAAATTCTAGAATGGCCACCACAATGGCCACCACCGCAAACTGTCTCAAAAACTCACGTTTTAAAGTAGGTTTCTAGAACTTGGAGGTGAGGGAAGGTCTTCCCAGTCTAACACAGCACCTGAGCTTGATGCTCGGGGTTTGAGGGAAAAGAGGTCCTAACCTGTATTGAGTGTGGGCCCAGGCACTGTGGGAATGGGCTCACAGGCATGTTTTTATTTATCCTCAGAACTCTCATGACTGTCCCTGTTTTACAAATGCGAAAACTGAACTTGAGGGAGGTTAAGTTCACAGCCCAAAATAACAAGTAGAGCTGACATTTGAACCTAGACCTTGTGGGTTCAAAGCAGCTCTGGGCTGGGCCAATTCATCTGCTCGCTTGCTCTTTGGATCAACTCTGGCTCCATCTGGGCCATTCTGCGACTCTGGTCAGTGTTTCTGAGAGGTTCAGTCCTAGTGTCAGCCATCTTTCTGCCTTCCCAATTAAACCACCTGCCTTTTCCCCCAGTCCTTACCCCACTCCTGTTTGGGGTTCTAGTTCTATAAATGAAATCAGAAATGTATGCACATATCATCATCATTTCTGCAATTCTGGACAAGGAGAGAAAATTATTTCCTTTCTCCATAGCAACCTATAAGCCACAAGGCAGTTCACCCCAGAACTAGAAAATGTGCAGCCCTGGGCTCAGTAATGGTCATCAGATCCCCAGAACACATCTGATCCACATCAGTACCAGGGAGAACGGGGAATGGCAGTGCCAGGCAGCCTGTCTGAATGCAGGTGGGTTCAATCTACACCTCCATGGGACTCCCCATCACACACCCGTGGCAGGACTGAGTGCCTTCATTTAAGAGTAAACTAAAGGGAAAAAGGTTTGGCAATTCCTCAAAAAGCTAAACGTAGATGGGAGGGAGGCGCAAGAGGGAGGGGATATGGAGATATGTATGTATATATATACATATATATATATATATATATGTATATATATATATATATATATATATATATATAGCTGATTCACTTTGTTATACAGCAGAAACTAACACAACATTGTAAAGCAACTATACTCCAATAAAGATGTTAAAAAAAAAAAAAGCTAAACGTAGAATTGTCATATGATCCACCAATTCCACTCCTAGGTATACACCCAAAAGAACTGAAAGCAGGGACCTGAACAGATACTTGGACACCAAAGTTCACTGCAGTATTATTCACAATAGCCAAATGGTGGAAACCACCCAAATGTCCATCAATAGATAAACAAAACGTGGTGTGTGTGTGTGTGTGTGTGTGTGTGTGTGTATACACACACACACACATACATATACATACATTTATAATGAATTATTCAACATGAAAGAGGAATGAAATTTTGATAAATGCTACAATACAGATCAACCTTGAAAACATTATGCTAAGTAAATAAGCCGGATGCAAAAGGACAAATATTGTATGACTCCACTTACAGAAGGTACCTAGAGTAGCCAAATTCATTAGACAGAAAATAGAATAGAGGTTACAAAGGTTTGGGGAAGGGGCGAGTTATTGCTTAATGGGTAGCGCTTCAGCCAGAGATGATGAAAACGTTCCGGAAATGGACAGTTGTGATGGTTGTACAACACTGTGAATGTACTTAACGCCACTGATTGAATGGTTAAAAATGGTTAAGATAGTAAATTTTACGTGTATTTTACCATAATTTAAAATAAAATAAAAATGAAAAGAGATGGCCAGTTTCACATTCTGTATATTTTACTACAATTAGCCAAAAAAGAGAGAGGGAGAGAGATTCAGCACCTAAGTCTGCTGCTTGCCTAATTTATCACAGTCTCCCAGGACTCACTATTGATTCAGAGGAGGAACTTAAAAATCATGTTGTCCATTCTAAGAACAAGGAAACTGAGGCTCAGAGAAGTGACCTCCCTCAGGTCACAGAGCTAGTTAGTGACAAGCCAGGTCTCTTAACTCCTGCCCTCATGCTGTTTCCTTTACATCAAATAGCCCATTTCTCCCCTAAAAGTGAGGCTCTCCAACATGTTCCCTGCTCACCACCTGTCCGGGAAGCCAGCAGGGTGGCCCTGAGTGGGTACAACAATGTCACAGTGTGAAGCCCCACCAGCCCCTCAATACCTGTCGCATCAATCTGTCACCAAGTCAAGGACTTTCATCTTTGGAATCTCTTCCCTTCATTAAGGGCTGATCTCCTGATGAAATGGGAGGGGAGGCTGGGATCTGTCTCCCCTCCTAGAGGTGAGCGCCCAGCCCTGTCCTGCCCCATGTGGCTTTATTGATGAGTGTGTCTGGGTAAAGGGGTGACTTCTTGGGAAATAAGGAGCATCCTCCAACTGGAACAAGACGGGTAAGTTTTCCTGGGGGATGGGGATTATAGACTGAAAAATGGAAGCAGAAATTATTCAGAGTTCGAATCCTTAAGTTATTTTTGTTTTCTTTTCTGGTTGTCAGAACTGGGGTTTTATCAAATTGGAAATTGTACTAACAATTAAACAAATCAGATGGGGAGACGTTTCGAGGCTGAGGTGGGAGGTATTTGCTTTTGCTCCAATCACTGAGGACCACGATGCCGTCGTGTTCATCCTGGGGGTAGGGGGCGAGGCAGAGGAGCGCAGGCGGCTGTCTCTTTCCTCGCTGCCCGAGTTCTCTCCTCACACCCCAACAGTTGGGTCTTGCTTTGAAGCCTGAGTTCCCCTGCTCCTAGTTCTCAAGCCACCATTTCCAAAGTCATTTCTCCCACGCTACTGCTCGAGTCCTAGCCCTGCTCCCGTTCTTCAGCGGCCAAAGCCCCTGCAGTCTCTCTCCTCCACCTGAGTTCTTCATCTCTTGCTCCCCCAAATCACCTGTCACTGCCTCTGGCTGCCAGTCACTATGACCCATGGTCTCCACTTCTGCCTGAGTTCTACCTCTGCCGTTGCTTTAATTTTCAGCCACTGCTGTCCAAGTCCTTCCCACCACCCCTGTCCAGGTCTGTGCTGACTGCTCCATGAGGACACTTGCACTCTGCTGCCTGAATTCTCCAATTGCTCCAGCCCACAGTCGGTCTCAGTGCTCTGCCTGCTACCTCTTCTCCCCGTTCCCAGCGGCCAGTGTACCCTGCCCCCGCTGCTGGACCGCCCAATCTATCCTTTCAGCTCGCGCCCTCACCCTCGCAGTGGCTGTCACTACTGCTGCTGCAGAAGCTAGGCTTGTCATCCTTTCCTCAGCCTCAGATGTTCCATGCTCGGAAGGGCCAGGCGAGGAGGGGGTGGGCAGGAGCAGGGCTGCCCCGGGAGGTGCACACGCGTACCTGGGGGCAGCAGGGCCCAAGCCTGCCCTCAGGAGAATCTCCCACCAGTCAGCTGCTTGGGTCTCCACCGCCGAGGGCAGGGGGCTCCAGCCTCACGTGGGTTCTGGTTTGTTGAGGTCAGCTCAACCTCCTGGGAGCAGCTGGACCATCTCTGCGTCTTCGAGGATGACGGCGTGTGGAGTGGGGCGTGGCCCTCATAATTTTCAGACCAGAGCTGCAGTTTCCAGTCCTCCTCACTCTCCGCTTCTCTAAGTAGGTTCCAGGTACAAGGCAACTGAGGCATTTGGTGCTGGGGTGTGGTCAGGCCCTGACTGAGGTAGGCGTGGGCAGCTCCTCCGCGCACCAGGTGGGCACTGGAGCTGCGACGTGGCAGAGCAGGTGCAGCAAGGTGTGGTCCCACCATGTGCAACCTGGTGCCTGCCACATATGACTTCTGCACCCTGGATGCCTCCCCAGGACGGCTGCCGGGTGCAGGGCTGTTTGGCCCAGCTCATCTTGCAGGCCCAGGCCACAAGCCTAGGAGGAAATCCAGGAAGGGCTCATGCTGATGAATCACCACCAAGTGCAGTGCCAGGTCCCCCTCCTCAGTGATGTGGCCAAAGACGAGGGGCACCCATGACAGCCCCCAGCTGCCCAGTGCCAGTCCTCCTGGGGGCACTGAGTCTGGACCCAGAGGGCCCAGGCCGCTGTCACACCATTCATCCACATCCTCAGCTATCCCCAAGCATGCTACCTGCCTTGGCCCCGCTGAGGCCTGTAAGTCTTCTTTTGGACTGGTGGTCTCACTGAGGAGGGTGCCTAGGGAAGTGGGGAGGACCACTGTCTCAGTTTCCTAAGGCTGCCGTAACAAACTGCCACAAACTGCGTGGCCTGAAACAACAGAAAGTTATTCTCTTACAGTTCTGGAGGCCTGCTATGGACTGAATTGTGTGTCCCTCCCACAAATTCATATGTTGAAGCCCTAACCCCCAGTGTGATGGTATTTGAAGATGGGGCTTTGGGGAGTTCAGGTTTAGATGAGGTCATGAAAATGGGGCCCTCAAAATGGGATTAGTGCCCTTTTAAGGAGAGACACCAGAGTGCTTGCTGTCTGTCATTCTCTCTGCCATGTGAGGCCACAGTGAAAAGGCAGCAGTCGGCAAGTCAGGAGGAAGGTCCTCACCAGAACCCAACCATGCCAGCACCCTGAGCTCAGACTTCCAATCTCCAGAACCGTGATAAAATTAATTTCTGTTGTTTAAGCCACCCAGTCTGTTGTGCCTTGTTATGACAGCCAGGGCTGACTAAGACAAGGCCAGCAGTCCAAAATCAAGGTGTTGACAGGCTGGTTCCCTACGGAGGCTCCGAGGGGGAATGGCCTCCAGGCCTCACTCCTAGCTTGTAGTGGCTGCCGCAACCTGTGTCGTTCCTCGGCTTGTGGCAGCATAACTACAATCTCTGCGTCTGTCTTCAACGACCTTCTCCTCTGCCTCTGTGTTGCCTCCTTTTATGTTTCATAAAAACACCTGTCATTGGATTTAGAGTGGGCCTAAAAGATGATCTGATCACAAGATCTTCAACTCGGTTACATCTACAAAGACCCTATTTCTAAAGAATGTCACATTCACAGGTAGCAGAGGTTAGGACCTTTTGGGGCTCCCATTCAACCCACTACAAGCACTAACCAAGAAGCCATGTGGGAGAGAGTGGCCATGAGCAAGCGAGAGATCCTTCCAAGAAGCCCCAGAGGGAGCCAGGAGTGGAGAGAGCATGCTGAGCTCAGCTCCTGCAATCTCTCAAACCAGACTCAGAATATCACCCCTGTACCCTCAGCCCACCACCCCTGCCCGACCCCAACCTGGAGAGAATTAAAAAGCAGCTGAGCCAACTCATGGTTTCTTCCTCCCTCTGTGGCCGGAGGATATCCCAAGTGGTCATCTCAAATGCCCAGGGAGAGAGCTGAGCCTGTAACCTCCAGCCTCTCTCCACCCCCAAAGTGTCAAGCTGCCAGCACCTGGAGGAGCTTTTTAAATACACAGGAAGCACGGGGAGGAGGCCCCGCCAGAGGCCAGAGCCCTCGGTCAATCAGGTCAGTGCCACCTACGGGGCCAGGAGCGCCAGGACTCCTCTGGCCAGGGCAGGCCTGGTGGCAGAGCCTCCTTCTGACGGCCTTTGGCAGCTCAGTCAGCAAGAGGCACAAGACGTGGTGCAGGGCAGGGAGGCCAGTTGGTGAAAGGAGGGAGGCTGCAGGCTTCAATGATAATCCTTTTCGTGGGCATGAAGCTTTACAGCCCACAAAGCACTCTCACCTCTTCTATCCACTCAGTCCTCACCGTACCCTGTGGGTAGAGGTTGCTGCTATCGTTGTTCGCATTGGACACGTGAGAAAACTGAGGCTCAGAGAGGAGAGTGTCAGAAGGGTCTCAGCAAATAAAAAGCTGCTGAGCTGCCGCACAGCAATGGAAACCATCAACAAAATGAAAAGGCCGCCTACTGAATTGGAGAAAACATGTGCAAATCATGTGTCTGAAAAGGGGGTAATATCTCCCAAATATAAAGAACTCATATAACTCAATAGCAAAAAACAATCTGATTTTAAAATGGGCAGAGGACCTGAATAGACGTTTTTCCAAAGAAGACATACTGATGGCCAACAGGAAAAGATGCTCAATCACTAATCATCAGGGAAATGCGAATCAAAACCACAATGAGGCATCACCTCACACCTGTCAGAATGGCTATTGTCAAAAAGACAAGAAATAACAAGTATTAGAGAGAATGTGGAGAAAAGGGCACCCTCCTACACTGTTGGTGGGAATGTAAATTGGTGCAGCCACTATGGAGAACAGTATTTTAAAAACTAAAAATAGAGTTGCCATATGATCCAGCAATCCCACTCCTGGGCATATATCCAGACAAAACTATAATTCAAAAAGATACATGCACCCCAATGTTCACAGCAGCACTATTTACAATAGCCAAGACATGGAAGCAACCTGTGTCCATCGACAGATGAATGGATAAGAAGATATGGTATATATATAATAGAATATTACTCAGCCATAAAAAAGAATGAAATATTGCCATTTGCAGCAATCTGGATGGACCCAGAGATTATCATACTGAGAGAAGTAAGCCAGACAGAGGAAGACAAATATCATGTAATATCACTTATATGTGGAAGCTAAAAAATGATACAAATGAATTTATTTACAAAACAGAAACAGACTCACAGACATAGAAAACAAACTTATGGTTACCAAAGGGGAAAGGGGAGGGGGAGGGATAAATTGAGAGTATGGGATTAACAGATACAAACTACTATACTAAACTACTATAGATAAAATAGATAAAATAGATAAATAAAATAAACAGTAAAAAGGATTTACTGTATAGCACAGGGAACTATATTCAGTATCTTGTAATAACCTATAATGGAAAATAATCTAAAATATATATATATTTATATATATATACACACACACACACACACACACACATATATATATATAACTGAATCACTTTGCTGTACACCTGAAACTAACACCATATTGTACATCAACTATACTTCAATTAAAAAAAAAGACAAGAAATAACAAGTGCTAGAGAGAATGAGGAAAAAAGGGGTCCTTCATGCACTGCTGGTGGGAATGTAAACTGACACAGTCACTATGGAAAGCAGTATGGGGGATCCTCAAAAAATTAAAAATAGAACTAACCTATGATCCAGCAGTTCCACTTCTGGAATTTATCCAAATAAATTCAAAACACTAACTCAAAAAGATATATGCACCCCAACATTCACTGCAGCATTATTTACAATAGCCAAGATATGGAAACAACCTATATATCCATCAATGGATGAATGAATAAAGAAAATATCACACACACACACACACACACACACACACACACACACACACACACAGAAGAATATTATTCAGCCATAAAAAAGAATGAAATCTTGCCATTTGAGACAACCTGGATGGCCCTTGAGGGCATTCCGCTAAGTGAAATCAGTCAGAGAAAGACAAATATTGAATGATTTCATTTATACACGGAATCTTAAAAATAATAATAATAATTTATAATAAAAACCCAAAACCAAGCTCATAGATTCAGAGAACAGATTGGTGGTTGCCAGAGGTGAGGACTGGAGGGGAGGGGGACAAAATGGGTGAAGGGAGACAAAAGGTACAAACTTCCAGCTGTAAAATAAATAAGTCAGGGATGCAATGTACAGCATGGTGAATATAGTTAATAATACTGTACTGCATATTTGAAAGTGCTAAGGGAGTACATCTTACAAGTTCTCATCACTGGAAAAAATTTTTTGTAACTATGTACGATGGATGTTAACTAGACTTGTGGTCATCGTTTTGCAATGTATATAAATATCAAATCATTATGTTGTGAGCCTGAAACTAACATGCTGTTATCTGGCATTCATACCTCTATTTTTAAAAAAAGTTAAAAAGCAGATATGCTTACTGCCACGTGGTGTCTGGGTTGGACTCTGGAACAGGTAAAGGACCTTAGTAGAAATCTGATGAAATCTGAATAAAGTCTATAATTTAGTTAATAGTATTGTACCAATCTTAACTGCTTAGTTTGGATAAATGTACCATAGCTATGTCAATAGTGAGGGAAGCTGGGAGAAGGGCATATGGGAACTCTCTCTACTGTTACAACGGTCTAATTGCTTGTGTCTTCCCCAAATTCATATGTTGAAATTCTAATGCCCAATATGATGGTATTAGGGAGTCAGGCCTTTGGGAGATACTTAGTCATGAGGGCGGAGCTCCCATGAATGAGATTAAGAGGCCCTTGTTCAAGAGGTTCCAGAGAGCTAACTGACCCTTTCCACCAGGTGAGGACACAGCGATAAGTCTGTAGTCGGCAACTCCAAAAAGGATCCTCACCAGAACCCAACCATGCTGGCACCCTGAACTGGGACTTCCAGCCTCCAGAACTGTGAGAAATAAATTTCTGTTGTTCACCCAGTCTATGGTATTCTGTTATAGCAGCCCAAACAGACTAAGGCTACTATCTTTGTACATTTTCTGTAAATCTAAAATTATTCCCCTATAAATATTTTATTAAAAAGCAGAGCTGGGAAGGGAAGGGAGTAAAAAGGAAAAGCCAGAAACGGTACTTGACTTCTTTCAACTCAAGTTCAGGATCCTTTCCACATTCTTCTGCAGTTGCTATTGATAAGGATGTGAAGAAATTGAAACCCTTGTGCATTGGTATTGAGAATGTAAAATGGTGCAGCCACTATGGTAAACAGTTTGGTGGTCCCCCAAAAAGCAAAACAGATTTACCATACGATCCAGCAATTTTACTTGACGGTATAAACCCAAAGGAATTTAAAGCAGGAACTCGAACAGATACTTGTACACCAATGTTCAGAGCAGTGTTATCCACGATGGTCAAAAGGTGGAAACAAGCCAAGTGTCCATCAGTGGATGAATGGATAAACAAAATGTGATGCACACATGCAACGGAATAATATTCAGCCTTAAAAAGGTATGGAATTCTGACACATGCTACAACAGAGATAAACCTTGAAAACATTATGCTAAGTGAAATAAGCCAGATGCAAAAGGACAAATATTATATGATAGCACTTAAATGAGATACCTAGAGTAGTCAAATTCAGAGAGACAGAAAGTAGAATATGGTTACCAGGGGCTGGGGGGAGGGGCAAGTTATTGCTTAATGGGGTACAGAATTTCAGTTTGGGATGATGAAAAAGTTCTGGAAATAGAGAGTGGTGACGGTTGGACAACCTTGTGAACATACTTATGCTGCTGAACTGTATACTAAAAGATGGTTAAAATGATTACTTTTTGGGCTTCCCTGGTGGCGCAGTGGTTGAGAGTCTGCCTGCCAATGCAGGGGACACGGGTTCGAGCCCTGGTCTGGGAAGATCCCACATGCCGCGGAGCAACTGGGCCCGTGAGCCACAACTACTGAGCCTGTGCATCTGGAGCCTGTGCTCCGCAACAAGAGAGGCCGCGACAGTGAGAGGCCCGCGCACCGCGATGAAGAGTGGCTCCCGCTTGCCACAACTAGAGAAAGCCCTCGCACAGAAACGAAGACCCAACACAGCCAAAAATAAATAAATAAATAATTCTTTTAAAAAAAAAAATGATTACTTTTATGCTATGTGTATTTTACCACAATAAAAAGTATTGTTTTTTAAAATCACAAACTGCTCCTTTCTTATCCTTGAAAATAGTCCCTGAGTGAGGGTTGGGTGAAAGTGAGGCCCAGATAGAGAAACTGGTTTCGTCTTGGGGGAGATGAATCCTATCCTTCAGGGGCCTGGCTCCCTCCTCCAACCAGGCCCCAACATATCTTCCCTCAGGAAGTCACTCGGAAAGGGAGAGCAGAGAAATTGTCCCACTTTACATTTAAAACCACTTTGGGGCAAGTGGCCCACCCACCAGCCAGGGAGCCCACATGAGCAGAGTGAGGAGGGGTCTCCTGTCTCTTCCCAGCCCTGGATACCTCTTCCCCAAGCCTTTCTTGCCCTTCTATCAGCTGGGAAAGGCCCTGTTAAGGTACTTTGCAAGAGTATACGTTTTAGCCAGAAAAATAAACCTCTTCAACAATCTTTATTTTTTGAACATCAACTGAACGTAGTGTTTCTAAGTCTGTGTTTCCATTCACCTTTCTATAGCCCTTTGCTATATATCACTTATCACTTTGTTTTCTTGTATACCTGTCTGATGTCAACTCCTAGCTTGGAATCTTCCTGAAAGGCAAAGATTGCATTTTATTTCTGTTTATATTCTCAGGTATTAGTCAGGTAGGCGCTCAAAAAAAAAAAAAAAAAAAGTACTGAATAAATGACGAAAGAAGCAAATGGGTGGTGAGTCAAGCAAATTAAATTGTGTTTAGATCCTCCTGTTCTCTCATTGACATCCTACCTTGGTGTCATTGGTCCAAACAAATGCCTACGGCTTCAGCTGTGTCATCTGAATGTCTCATATGCCATGTTCGTTAACATGATCACTATAAGGCTTTCAACCTGAGAATAGGCATAATTCTAGGAAAAGCAGGTCAGGGAGCACTTCTTACACGTCTAGGATGCCTACTCCCACTGTGACTCACACGCACAAATCTCCCCTTTTTATAAAGACCCCTCTAAAGGCCTTTGCCTCCCCTACCACTGGCTGCTCTTCTTGATTTTCCTTATCCCACATATGGGGCCTGATGACCTCCTGTGATGTCTGCTTCACTAGTTACTCTGTAGATGTAAATCATCTGTCCTCAACAAGACTGTCCCTACCTGAAGAAAGCAGCTGGGTTCCTGCTACCCATATTTCCTGTGGGACCTTGGGCAAGCTACGTAACCCTTCTGAGTCTCAGTGTAAGAAACGTGGAGAGTGATGTCCTCCAGGACGCCGGGGAAGGTGCCGATGACACTCTGCAGGTGCTCCTTAAACAATACCCTCCAGAGCAAAGATTATGTCTTAAACTGCTTTATATCCTCCACCGAGCCCAGGAGAAGGTTGAGTACCTGTTATGTGTCCATAAATATTTGTTGAATTGAATTTTTCTCCATTACATTTTTGTAATTGAGATATAATTCACATACCATAAAATTCACTATTTGAAAGTATACAATTCAGTGGTTTTTAGTATACAAGGCTATGCAACAATCACCACTATATAATTCCAGAACATTTTCATCACTCCATCTCCATTACATTTTTTAAAGCTTTATTTGGCTTTTAATGAACAACGTACACTTTGACTACTTCTCAGTCAATATAATTATTCTATTTTATAATCACTAATAGTATTTACTGTATGTCAGACAGTGTTCTGCACATTTTATGAAGAATAAACCCTTGTGTTTCATGTTTGGTAATTGCAATCATTGTTGCTTTTGTTGTGGTCATCCATGTACAATGCTTGGTGTCAGTCTATTTATCTCTTGTAAAAATAAAATACAGTGTGTGTGTGTGTGTGAAAAAAAAAATGAAGAAAAAATAAAAAATAAAAAAAACAACAAAAAAATAAAATGTACAATTTGATGTTTTGATATATGCATACACTCACGAAGCCATTGCCAAGATACATTACCCCTAAAGGTTTCCTTATTCACCTTTCCATTCCCTGCTTCTCCTGCCGCCATGTCCCACTATTCCACATGTGCCTGAGTCCATGCTCCTCACCACCCCTGCTACCTCTTGACTGGAGCATTAAGATTTAACAACCAATCAACCAGAAATAAGCAAACATATAACCCTTAAGCATTAAGAGCCCATTTTCTTCCTCCTTTATTTATTTATCAGTCACCCTTGGCTGTGATTCTTTTCTAAACGTGAATGAAGAGCCCACCACTGGCCCTGGGCTAGGCTTTGTAAGTGACACAAAAATCAAGAAGCCCTGGTCCTTGCCCTTCAAGAGTGAAGAGCATGGAGCAACAGTACAGGTAGAAGGTGATGTACAAACACGGGCATTCAGACATGGGAGAGTGTGGCCGTTGGTGATGGCAGAAATCTGGGACTTACCGTTCCAAAAAGAATCATAAATAATGAAATAGTTCTGGGAAGACGAGAGGGATTGTTTTCTTTCTTTAAGATGAAATTCAGATTTCTTTACATAGGTTGAATTTGGTCATGAATTGGGCAAATGTTCTTTCACTTTAAACTCTTTCTATTATTTCATTCGCAGGTGACTAAAAACACATTGCTCTCCGTTTACCTTAATAATGCTACCTCCCACATTTAAATGTTCTATACACTGTCATTTATAGGGGCTGTTTTTAGATAACAGTACACACTTTGACAGAAACAATGTCACTGAAAAATAGTATGTAGATTTGATTTGGGGAATTCAAGTGTTTTTTTTAAATGTACAGTACTAGGAAGCTTGCTGTTGGAAAAATTCTGTAAAGAATCTGTTAGTAAACCAAGAAATCCTTTGAAATCATATACACAATTACTTGCTAATTCCCCCCCTAAACTCTGATTACTATAAATATCAGGTGTTCTTATTCAAGACACACCTGAATTTTGGCTACTACGTAATCTACACTTTGTAGCGCTTTGCAAAAGAAATTGCACATCCTAAGTTCAAAGGTCTGGACTCAACTAACATCCCTCCTAGACTTTGATCCTCATGAAACCTTGGGCACGTAGAAGTGACTGTTATCTCAGATTTGTTGCCCACATATGAGGTCCTAAAGCATTTTTATAAGCAAAGCTCCCATTACTGGGAAACCCTGGATTATTTAGGGCTCTGAAGAACAGTCCGCCTGGTCTAAGGTATTTGTTTATAAAACATTTTTTTATATATTTTTTAATATATTTTTTCCTACTAATCATGTAGAAAATAATCATTCAGAAAATAATGCACCATCGATAATAATTTTATTGTATTGTGATAGGAAATTTGGGGTTGGTGGGCTATTTGGGGGGAGGGTAGTTAAGTGGCACAATATATTACACTGTAATTTGAGAAAAAATGGGCAAACCTAGAGAAATACTACTATTTTAGTTAAGTAAGCTGGGCAGCAGCTCCCTCTTGTGCTGAACAGTAAGTACTGCAGCCACTGAATTGAAATGTGAGAAAGCATCCCTTGGTATATACACATAAAACTTGCTTAAACTAAGAGCTTTCCCCAAATGCTCTAAGCCCAAGAAAAACATAGTGTTTAGTAACTCTTTATTTTAACTAGCACATATACCACCAGTAATACTTATTTAATTAATCCTTCAAACATTTATTGAGCACTTACTGGGTACAGGGATCTAGGGACACTCGGGTGATTACACAGTTGCAGCTCCCACATTGCTCACATAGTTTGGTCCATCTAGATGTCACCTTTCTCATAATGCTTTTGCTGGTCCCCTGTCAACTGTGACCTCCGCCTCCTCTGAACTGTTTCCCTTTTCCCCACCACCCCCCTGAGACTGAGTCATCTCATGCCTTTCCCCCACTGTCCTCCCTTTACCACAGTTGGTCATTTTCTTATCACCCTACTGGGTTGTAACCTCTTGGAAGGCAGAGGCCACATCTGATCCACTCCTAGTTTTCCCACAGCCCCTCATTCCATGTTTGTTCAGTTAGGATTCAAATGTATATTTGTTCAATTTAACAAAATTAGAAAGCAACAGGGCTAATTAAAAGCAGATTCCGGTGGAGAATGTATTTCAGCGGCTTTGTACACATAACTCTCAGAAAGGGAGCAGGTAGCGTTTTGTTGCTGTCAAAATGCATGTTGAATTTCTCATCAATTTCTGTGGTATAATAAGGACACCAGTGGAAGTTTAGATTTATTCTACCCTAGAATCCATGATGTCAGAAAGAGTCTGCTCTGTCACCTGCCTGCCTGTCATGAAAGGACGCTGCAGTGCAGAGGTGTGCCTGTGAGTGCCACGTCGGGTACCTGAATGTGAATGCTTGCTCTGGCCCAGACACCTGGGGCGCCAAGGTTCTAACTCAGTGCTTCCCGGACTTCCGGATTTCAAGTGTAAGCGTAAAATATTTTAAAGAAATTGTTTTCAGGGACTGACATGAGTCTACTAACATCTTATATCGCTACCTATGAACAGTTTTTAAATCATCATTTATTATGACCTTCATTTTATGGGAAAAAAAAGAACTTTTAACACCAAAAATTAGGAAGGGCATAATCTCAGAATAAAGAAGTTTTTTTTCTGTTGAATACATTTAACTCTAGTTCTGGACCGCACATGGGAATCCAAACACGGGAGAGAGAAAGCGGAGGGCAGATGCGAGGGCACACACCTGACACCCATCTTCCGCCCACGTTTCTCCTAATTGGCTTCATAGTTTCTTTTCATTGGATAATCCTCTCGTTCAGGTTTGCCTTGTTGTGTGTGAGAATGAGCAAGAAGTCACGTCCCTGGGGAACAGGAGCTAAAGTGGAAACCAGCTGATGCTGAAACCCGAGTGAGGGGATTGTCAAATGAAAAACTCTGAATCCGATAGAGGAGAAAGACGGGCGGAAGGTGGGAGACAGGTGATTGCCTTCGGTGCCACCCTCCACTTCTCTCCAATTTCTTGGTCCCAGTGTGTGGTTTGGTTGGCTGGGTTGTAGGGGAGCATGCGGACGGCCTCGTGTGGGTTATGGGGAGGAAGGGGAAAGAGAGAAGGAACTGACCCCACTTGCTGGGAGCTAATTTCTCTCCTGACCATGAGGTAAACAGCCGAGTAAGAGCCTGCAGCTGTCTTGTGCTCTGCTTTCTAGAAAGGCTTTCAAATAGCCTCTTTTACTGCGTCACCTCCATACAACCAAGCCGTCTGATCTCAGGAAGGGACCGGTGGAGGAATTCTCTCCCTCGCACTCCAGGACTCAGATTAGAAAGGGGAAAGGCTCTCAGTTGCTCCTCTCACACCCAGAAAAAGGGGATACCTCTGTGTGTGTGTGTTTGTGTGTGTACAGGGGCTTAACCCAGACTGAATGTCTGTGGGCAGTAGTGAGAAAGAAACCTATAGCTTGCATCCCTCGCACCACTCCTTAAATTGCCTTAAATATACCACCCCCTCCCAAAGAGGGGGAGCCCATCAGTGAACGGCCAAAGGGGCTGATGGCCCACCGAGGCAACGCCCCAGCCAAGAGGCCAGTCTTCCCAGGGCCCTTCTGCAAAAATGACAGCCTCGGTGCTCACATTAGTCCTGGCTCTGCAGAGTCCAGGGGGAGCCCCGCCACCAACAAGCAGGTGTCCCCCTGAGTCAGACAGGACCACTGCGGAGCCCTGGCCTTGGCGGTGCACACCTCTTCCCAGACCCACTCCTGCCCGCAGCACAGGCCCAGGACTGATTCTCACGTGCGCCTGCAGCACTCAGTGTGTAGGTGACCATGGTTCATCTCCCTCCTTCTCTTACCGTCTTTTCTCACACCAACAGGAGAGCGAAAGCTCTCAGATCACCTTTGAGGTAAAAAAGAGAGCAAATGAAGAAAAAGCCCTGCTAATCTTCTCCTCTGAACATTCTGGGTAAATAACTTAACATACCGAAAATGTCAGGGTTGAGATAGACAACACCTAAAACTTTACACCAGTAACCAGTAACCATCCTCCTGCCTTCAGGGCATTGGAAGTACAACTCATCGCCTCACTCTGAGCTTTCCAAACTCCTCTTTATCTTTCCCCAAAAGGGCTCATTCTGTCCTTAATCTCTTAAAGCTCCACGCCCGGAAAGGGTCTGAGGTTGTCTCCATTTGTTCCTCAGGAGATCTTAGTCATCTTCCCTCCAGTTTCCCTGGACCTTCCATCACCTTCCACCATTCCCCTCACCCTCATTTGGTTTCTCTTCCCCCTTCTCCTAAAGCCAGCTCCAAAATAACCCGTGACTACTGGGAGAAAAGAACCAATGCAACAGTTTGTTTCTAAGAGGCAATCCCTCTTCATGGCATTGGCTGTAACAGAGTTTTACTTTTATAACTTAAGGCCCTGTGACCTGAGGCTCTTAAACAAGAGTTGCCAGATAAGGTACAGTATTAACCAGTTAAATTTGAATTTCAGATAAACAACAACTAATTTTTTATTACAAGTACGTTCCAGGCAATATTTCAGACCCTGTGTTATGATGTGATTTCTTTCATGTCATGATTCCTACTCATCTGGTGTGAAACTCATAGGATTTAAGCTGTGTTAAGTAATTCAAGATGGAATTGCAGTGGCCAACACGAACTTCCAAATTAGTTGTTTTGGAACATCCGGTATAGGACTGTGGTGTCTTCGTGTGATAAATTAAGTGTTACTTTAGATAAGGAAATTGTTTGGTAATGTCCTCGGAAAAACTTCACTGGAACAGGAGGAGCAACTGATAGAGACAAGACCCCCTGGGGCGCAGCCTTATTCGCTTCTGGCAGACTCCTTAACATGGGACCACTGAGTCCAGGGACTTGAAGGCTCTTCACTGGAGAACCCAGCTCCACACTGCTGAGAGCTGATCCAGGGACACCGGAGGCCCTGTCAGAGCAGAGGGTGACTTTCTATTCACGCTTGTCGCAAGACCTGTTGCTGGACCAGAGACCACTGCCTGTGTTAGACGCCTCCTTCCCAAACTTCTCCTGGGAGTGATTTATTATCCACCCTCTTTTCCTCCCTACTTTGACTAACCTGTGTTTCATGCTAATTGTGTGCAATAATCCCAGTGATTCATGAATTGAATCTTGGCTACATTTACTTTATCTCTAACCCCGTAACTCTCACCTTACTGCTGGGCCCTGTGACACAACCTTTCTTTGCTAGTCTGGCAATCCTGTCTTAAGTAGATGTAACGATAGAAGTGACCTACCACTCACTGAGCACCTAGCATGTGCCCTTTAATTAAGGAGACCACACGCGCCACTTTGTCAGGGACAGTGCCGCTAGGCGGGCTCCTGTGGAATTACTAATAACGCCCCGTTCACGCTCTCAAGTGTTTCACTTTGGATCCTTATAAAGTATGTTCCATTTTCATTCCCATGACAATGCTACACAAGGACGTTTTATTACCTTCATTTTGCAGACAAGTCAATTGATTTTCAGGAGAAAGAAATAATTAGCCTAACGTCATGCAGGAAGCGAGGAAGTAGCAGTGCCAGGATTCTGGCCCAGCCTGCCTGCCCACTCAAGGCCCTTCTCTGGGCAGACGCTGCCCCTCTTGGGAGGGAGGCCGTGGAGCTGGTGAAGAAGTCCCAACTTCCACAGGGCTTACTCCCTTAGTCCCTTCTGGACTTGGAATCAAAACTGTGCCCACCTACAGAAGATCTAAACAGACATTTCTCCAAAGAAGACATACAGGTGGCCAACAGGCACATGAAAAGGTGCTCAACATTGCTAATTATTAGAGAAATGCAAATCAAAACCACAATGAGGCATCACTTCACACTAGTCAGAATGGCCATCATCAAAAAGACCACAAATAATAAATGCTGGAGAGGGTGTGGAGAAAAGGGAACCCTCCTACACTGTTGGTGGGAATGTAAATTGATACAGCCACTATGGAGAACAGTATGAAGGTTCTTTAAACTAAAAATAGAGCTACCATATTATCCAGCAATCCCACTCCTCAGCATATATCGGAAAAAAAACTCTAATTTGGAAAGATACATGCACCCCAATGTTCATAGCAGCATTATTTACAATAACCAAGACATGGAAGCAACCTAAATGTCCATCAACAGATGAATGGATAAAGAAGATGTGGTGTGTGTGTGTGTGTGTGTGTGTGTGTGTGTGTGTGTATATATATATATATATATATATATATATATACGAAACCCCTTTTACAATCTCAGACAGGGTCTATGGGTCAACTTGCTTCGTAGCCACAGGCTTCCATGGATTACATGTAATTATTGGATCCACCTTTCTTATTGTTTCCTACGCCAACTAAAATTCCACTTCACATCCAACCACTTCGGCTTCGAAGATGCTGCTTGATACTGACATTTTGTAGATGTTGTATGACTATTTCTTTAGTGTCTATTTATCTATGAGGCTCATAGTTCTTTTAGTATTAGTTAGTACAACTGACTTCCAATCAGTTAGTTTCGGTACACCCCAAAAAAGAACAATAAACCTAATATTGACCCTATTAACAAACACAATACTAGCCTCATTGACCCTATTAACAAACACAATACTAGCCTCACTACTCGTACTTATTGCCTTCTGACTTCCTCAACTAAACATCTACACAGAAAAAACAAGCCCCTACGAATGCGGATTTGACCCTATAGGATCCGCCCGCCTACCCTTTTCTATAAAATTCTTCCTAGTAGCAATCACCTCCCTTCTCTTCGACCTAGAAGTTGCCCTCCTACTACCCCTCTCCTGAGCAACCCAAACAAACAACCTAGAAACAATACTTATCAAAGCCCTGTTTCTAATTTCACTACTAGCAACCAGCCTGGCCTACGAGTGAACTCAAAAGGGCTTGAAGTGGGCCGAACATGGTATTTAGTTTAAAATAAAACAAGTGATTTCGACTCATTAGATTGTGATTAAACTCATAACTACCAAGTGTCTCTAGTACATATAAACATTATAATAACCTTCACCATATCCCTTATAGGTTTACTAATAGACCGATCCCATCTAATATCCTCACTACTTTGCTTACAAGGTATAATATTATCATTGTTTATCCTAGCAGCCCTAACAATCTTAAACTCGCACTTCACCTTAGCCAGCATAATACCAATCATCCTACTGGTATTCGCAGCCTGCGAAGCAGCTCTCGGATTAGCCTTATTAGTAATAGTATCGAATACATATGGGACTGATTATGTACAAAACCTCAACCTTCTCCAATGCTAAAATTTATCATCCCCACAATCATACTAATACCCCTGACCTGGTTATCAAAAAACAACATGATCTGAATCAACTCCCCAACCCACAGTCTATTAATTAGCTTCACAAGCCTACTTCTTCTTAATCAGTTCAACGACAATAGCCTCAACTATTCATTAACATTCTTCTCGACTCCCTTTCCACACCACTACTAATCCTAACAGTACGACTCCTCCCCCTAATATTAATGGCTAGCCAATCCCACCTACTCAAAGAACCACTAATCCGAAAAAAAACTTTACCTCACAATACTAATCATGTTACAAACACTTCTAACCATAACATTTACTGCCACAGAACTAATCCTATTTTACATTATACTTGAAGCCACACTAATCCCCACCCTAATTATCATTACCCGCTGAGGTAACCAAACAGAACGACTTAATGCAGGACTCTATTTTCTATTCTATACACTAACTGGATCACTTCCATTATTAGTGGCATTAACATATTTACAAAACATTATAGACTCCTTAAATTTCCTATTACTCCAATATTAAACCCAACCACTACCCACCTCCTGGTCCAATGTCTTTCTGTGATTAGCCTGCATGATAGCATTTATAGTAAAAATGACCCTCTACAGCCTCCACCTTTGACTACCCAAAGCACACGTAGAAGCCCCTATCGCAGGCTCCATAGTCCTTGCAGCCATACTACTAAAGCTCGGGGGTTACGGCATGCTGCGAATCACATCAATATTTAACCCTCTAACAAAATATATAGCATACTCTTTCCTTATGCTTTCCTTATGAGGAATAATCATAACTAGCTCTATCTGCCTACGTCAAACAGACCTAAAATCACTCATCGCCTACTCCTCAGTCAGCCACATAGCACTCGTTATCGCAGCTATCCTTATTCAGACCCCTTGAAGTTATATAGGGGCTACCACCCTAATAATTGCTCTTGGCCTCACATCATCTATGTTATTTTGCCTAGCAAGCTCAAATTACGAGCGAATTTATAGTCGAATCATAATCTTGGCCGGAGGCCTACAAATTCTTCTCCCACTAATAGCCACTTGATGACTACTAGCAAGCCTAACAAACCTCGCCCTACCCCCTACCATTAACCTAATCGGAGAATTGTTCGTAGTCATGTCAACTTTCTCATGATCAAATCTCACTATTATCCTAATAGGAACCAATATTGTAATTACAACCCTGTACTCCATGTATATACTAATCATAACACAACGCGGCAAACATACACACCGTGTCAACAACATTATACCCTCCTTCACACGAGAACATGCTCTTAAAACCCTACATATCTTTCCACTTCTACTCCTATCACTAAACCCCAAGATCATCTTGGTCCCCTGTACTGTAGATATAGTTTAAAAAAAACACTAGATTGTGAGTCTAGCAACAGAAGACTAAGACTTCTTATTTACCAAAAAAGTATTGCAAGAACTGCTAATTCATGTCCCCATACCTAATAGTATGGCTTTTTCAAACTTTTAAAGGATAGTAGTTATCTATTGGTCTTAGGAGCCAAAGAATTGGTGCAACTCCAAATAAAAGTAATAAACCTATTCTCTTCTTTTGCCCTAATTACATTACTAATACTAATTATTCCAATCATGATAACTAGCACAAACTTCTACAAAATTAACAAATACCCGTCATATGTAAAAAATACTGTCTCCTGTGTTTTCATTACTAGTCTAATCCCAACAATAATATTCCTTCACACAGGCCAAGAAATATTCATCTCAAACTGACACTGAATTACCATCCAAACCCTCAAACTAATACTTAGCTTCAAAATAGACTATTTCTCAATCATATTCTTACCAGTAGCATTGTTCATCACATGATCCATTACAGAATTCTCAATATGATATATACACTCCGACCCTTGTATCAACCAATTCTTCAAATATTTACTCCTCTTCCTTATCACTATACTAATCTTTGTTACAGCCAACAACCTCTTCCAACTTTTTATTGGATGAGGAGTAGGAATCATATCTTTCCTGCTTATCGGATGATGGCACGGGCGAGCAGACGCAAACACAGCTGCTCTTCAAGCAATTTTATATAACCGCATGGGAGATGTTGGATTCATCATATCAATGGCATGATTTTTATCTAACACAAATGCATGAGACCTACAACAAATTTTCATGCTCAGCCAAAACTCTTTAAACTTACCCCTCACAGGACTCGTACTAGCTGCAGCTGGAAAATCAGCCCAATTTGGACTTCACCCCTGACTCCCTTCAGCAATAGAAGGTCCTACCCCAGTCTCCACCCTACTCCACTCAAGCACAATGGTTGTAGCAGGAGTTTTCCTACTTATCCGATTTTACCCTTTAATAGAAAACAACAAACTCATTCAAACAATAATGCTCTGCCTAGGAGCCCTTACCACCTTGTTTACAGCTATCTGCGCCCTCACCCAAAACGATATTAAAAAAATTATTGCCTTCTCTACCTCCAGCCAACTAGGTTTAATTATAGTAACGATTGGCCTCAACCAACCTCATCTAGCATTTTTACACATTTGCACACACGCTTTCTTTAAAGCCATATTGTTCCTATGCTCTGGGTCTATCATTCACAACCTAGACAGCGAGCAGCACATTCGAAAAGCAGGAGGGTTATTCAAGACCTTTCCCTTCCCTGCAACAGCCCTTATCATTGGATGCCTAGCACTAACAGGAATACCTTTTCTCACCGGATTTTACTCTAAAGACCTAATTTTCGAAACTGTCGCTATGTCTTGTACCAACTCCTGAGCCCTCTTAATAACTCTAACCGTTACCTCCCTCACAGCCATCTATAGCACTCGCATTATCTTCTTTGCACTACTAGGACAGCCCCGCTTCTCTCCTTCAGAGACAACCCCCTCTTAATCAACTCCAAGAGCCTATTTATCGGAAGTATTTTTGCTGCCTTCCTCATCTCCAACACCATTCCTCCAACAACCATCCCCCTAATAACCATACCCCTATATTTAAAATTGACTGCCCTTGTAGTAACAACCTTGGGCTTTGTACTAGCATTCAAAATCAACCTTAACACACAAAACTTAAAATATATATACCCGTCAGACTCCTCCAAGTTCTCCACTCTCTTCGGATACTTCCCCACCATCATACACCACCTACCTCCCCATCTAAATCCATTAATAAGCCAAAAATTAGCAACCTCCTTACTAAACTTAATCTGACTAGAAACCATCCTACCAAAGACTACAGCTTTCATTCAACTAAAATCTTCCACATTAGTCTCAAATCAAAAAGGTCTTATCAAGCTCTACTTTTTATCATTCCTCATTACTATCACCCTCAGCATACTCCTATTTAATTACCCCGAGTAATCTCCATAATAACCACAACACCAATAAATAATGACCAACCCGTAACAATCACCAACCAAGTATCATAACTATATAATGCTGCAATTCCCATAGCCTCTTCACTAAAAAACCCAGAATCACCAGTAACATAAATAACTCAATCTCCCAGCCCATTAAACTCAAACACAATCTCCACATCCTCATCCTTCAAAATATAAAGTACCATTAAAAACTCTACTACCAACCCTAAAAGAAATGCTCCCAGTACAACCTTATTAGAAACCCAAACCTCAGGGCACTGTTCGGTGGCCATAGCCATTGTATAATCAAACACAAACCAATATTCCCCCTAAATAAATCAGAAACACCATTAAACCTAGAAATGAACCGCCAAAATTTAACACAATCCCACACCCAACACTACCACCCACAATCAACCCCAGACCACCATAAATAGGAGAAGGTTTTGAAGAAACCCCACAAAACTAATCACAAAAATAATGCTTAAAATAAATACATGTCATCATTATTCTCACATGGACTTCAACCATGACCAATGACATGAAAAATCATTGTTGCCATTCAACTACAGGAACACCAATGACCAACACCTGAAAAACCCACCTGCTCATAAAAATTCTCAACAACACATTCATTGACCTCCCCACCCCATCAAATATCTCCTCATGATGAAACTTTGGCTCCTTACTAGGCATCTGCCTAATCCTACAAGTCCTAACAGGCCTATTCTTGGCAATACACTACACACCAGACACAACAACTGCCTTCTCATCAGTAACACATATTTGCCGAGACGTCAACTACAGCTGAATCATCCTGTACATACACGCAAATGGAGCGTCCGTGTTTTTTATTTGCTTTTATGCCCACGTAGGATGTGGCCTATATATGGATCCTACGCCTTTCAGGAAACATGAAACATTGGAATTATCCTGCTACTTATAGTCAGAGCCACTGCATTCATAGGCTACGTCTTACCCTGAGGACAAACATCATTCTGAGGCACAACTGTTATCACAAACCTACTTTCAGCAATCCCATATATTGGCACCACCCTTGTCGAATGAATCTGAGGTGGTTTTTCCGTAGATAAAGCAACGCTAACACGATTCTCTGCCTTCTACTTCATTCTCCCTTTCATCATCACAGCACTAGCGGCCGTTCACCTATTATTCCTCCATGAAACAGGATCCAACAACCCCACAGGAATTCCATCCGATCCAGACAAAATCCCATTCCACCCCTATTATACAATTAAATATATACATTTACAAAATACATTTTGGGCACTTTACTATTAATCTTAGCCTAATACTAGCGCTATTCTCACCCGACCTGTTAGGAGATCCCGACAACTACACTCCTGCAAACCCACTCAGCATGCCACCACGCATCAAACCAGAATGATACTTTCTATTCGCATATGCAATTCTACAATCAATCCCCAACAAACTAGGAGGAGTCTTAGCCCTGCTGCTCTCAATCCTAATCCTGGCATTCATTCCAATACTCCATACATCTAAACAACGAAACATAATATTTCGGCCCTTCAGTCAATTCTTGTTCTGAGTATTAGTGGCAGACTTACTGACACTAACATGAATCGGAGGACAGCCTGTGGAGTACCCATATATGGCTGTTGGACAGTTTGCATCTATCCTATACTTTCTTTTAATTCTTGTATTAATACCAATAATTAGTCTCATTGAAAACAAGCTCCTGAAATGAGAGTCTTTGAAGTATAACGCACTACCCCAGTCCTGTAAACCGGAAAATGGAGAACAGCACATCTCCCCAAGACTCAAGGAAGAAGTACTACGCTTCACCGCCAGCACCCAAGGCTGAAATTCTATATAAACTATTCCCTGAAAAAAGATATAAGACATTGACAAAACTACAGTGCTATGTCAGTACTAAAAATAATTCATTTTACTACATACATGCTATGTACACCATGCATGTCTGTATATATACATACACACACACACACACACACACACAAAATGGAATATTACTCAGCCATAAAAAAGAATGACATAATGTCATTTGCAGCAACCCTGATGGACCTAAAGCTTATCATACTAAGTGAAGTCAGAAAGAGAAAGACAAATATCATGATATCGCTTATATGTGAAATCTAAAAAAAATGATACAGATGAACTTATTTACAAAACAGAAATAGACTCACAGACATAGAAAACAAACATGTATTACCAAAGGGGAAAAAGGGGGGAGGGATAAATTAGGAGTTAGGGATTAACAGATACACACTACTATATGTAAAATGGATAAACAACAAGGATTTACTGTATAGCACAGGAAACTATTTTCAATATCTTGTAAAAACCTATAATGGAAAAGAATCTGAAAAAGAATAGATATACATGTATGTATAACTGAATCATTTTGCTGTACACCAGAAACTAACACAATATTGTAAATCAACTATACTTCAATATAATAAAAAACAAAAACAGACAAAAAAAACTGTTCTCACGTTCATTGTGCAAGATTCTTCTCCAAGCAATGAGATCCCCACAGCCAATTTAACTGAAGTAGGTGAAAAGCTCTCCACTCACTTCAGAGAAGCCCACTGGAGTTTCGGGTTCATACCTTAAAAGGACACACTTCTTGTGGTGACACCAGAGTCACCGAGAGGAACTGTGAAAACAAGGTGTTAGAGACAACGATGAGATGGGATAACATACTGGCCTTTCCTTCAATCCTAACAGCGTAGGTTGGCAGGCCCAGAACAGACAGAGACGGGGATGTCTCCCGTCTGGTCATCATGTTTATACCTTCAGGATTCTTCTATTCTTTATGCACACAGTACACCTAGCACATACACTCATTATGTGGAGGCAAAACGCTAGACGCTCCCCAAACTTGCCGCTGAGCCCCACCCTCACGGGCTTAGGGGCTAGGGGGGAATCCAGGTGAGTCGCCCGGGGAGGGGTCAGGCTGGTTTACTCACCTGGCTCAGCCTGCCCTCTCTCTCCTTTGCCTGGAAGGGTTTGGGTCTTGTCGTCCCTGGTACCCAGGGAGTTCCTGCACCCGTTGGTTGGGCAGCAAGAGGCACAGCGCTCCAGTGGGTCAGGGACACGCTTGAGCCTGCAGCGTGGACTCCAATCAGTACGTGTCCATCGATAAAACCGAGCGCGAGCTTCGGCCCGGCCTTTGCTGCACATCTCCCTCAACGCTCCAGCATCCCCAAGAGCTAGGCACAGTCACCGGCCCAATTTTAACAGAGGGAACACTGAGACTTGGAACAGACAGGTGGCTGTCCAGGTCACACAGGCAGACCTTTCTCCAGGTTGGGGAGCCAGGACGTGAACCCGACCGTCTGGTTCCTGCTGAATCATAGCCCCAGGCGCGAGGCTCTTGGGGTTGGGGGGAGGGCTGGAAAACCGAGCAGCAAAGGCTCCTGGGCAGGGGCGGGGGTGGGGTGGGGCTGGAGAGCAGAGCAGCAAATCCTGAAGGGCGCTTAGCACGTGCAGACGTCACCGTAGATACTTGGCACAGATTACGTCATTTAACCACCACCTCGGCCCTGTGAGCCAGGGTTTTGTAGATGACAAAAAGAAGCACGGGGAGATTAAGGAACCTGCCCAAAGTGACCTAGGGAGTTAAGTGGTAGACATGTCAGTGCTTCTACGTTCTTGCTTCCTGAACTTTAACTTGAATATGAATCACCTGGGGACCTTGTTAAACTCACTAGGGCTGGTGCTGGGCCCCAAACTCGGCATTGCTAACAAGCTCCCCCCCACCCCATGCTAATGCTGCTGACTCACGGGTCAGTTTTACGCTGTCTCGCCTTTTGGTAGTTCAGCTGCCTTTTTATCGTCAATTAAACTTGTCCAAATGGCTCAGGGTGTTAGCAATAACTTCAGCTAATTTTTATTGAGTGCTTACTCTATATCAGGCCCTGTATTAAGAGCTTTCTGTGGATTATCTCATTGACCAAAGGAAGTAGTGTCTCATTTGACACATGAGGAAACCGAGGTGCACAGTTTAAAGAACTTGCCCAAGGTCACAAAGCCAGTGAGTGGCAGTGCTGGCCCCATTTGTTCTTGCAGCGCACTTGGGAAGCAGGGAAAGAGGAGCATTGCTAGCTCATTCTATATATGGAGAGATTGTTCAATATCTTAAAGCAGGGCCTGGGATCCATCTGGTTCTCATAATACAAAATCCAATGCCTTTTCCCTCTCCCCCTCCCTAACCATGAACAAACAATTCCAGTAAGAGATTTCTTCCTTCAGACAGATCTGAAGGAGTCCTAAACCAAACCATTATCATCCCCCTGGGACTTGAACGAACTTTCCTTGCTCAGCTGTCTCCATTTTCTTAAAAAAATCCATTATGCTGGTTAGAATCCCTGGAGGCCTGCAGCATCTTGGGGAAGTAATCAAAAGCCTCCAGAACTCCTGGAAAGGCCCTTCTATTGCAGACAAGGGTGCATTTTCCCAGAGTTACTTATTACCAGGTTTAATTGGCAGCAGTGGTGCCAGGTAAGTCAGGCCCAAGACCTGATGTAAACTTTCAGTGACTTTATGCAAAAATCCACAGGACGTGGTTGTTTTCCCTCCAGCCCCTCAGTCCTCATCTCCTCTCCCCTCTGCTTTCAGGTACTGTGCCCCTCCCCCCCTTCTTTATTACACACTCTCTTCTCCAACTTGCTTTCCAGAAAGGAGACTGGTGACTCCCTTCTAAACTGCATTCTAAACTGATGACTGATAATGTTTAAACAATTGTATCGGGACTTCCCTGGTGGCACAGTGGTTATGAATCCACCTGCCAATGCAGGGGACACGGGTTCGATCCCTGGTCTGGGAAGATCCCACATGCCTTGGAGCAACTAAGCCCATGCACCACAACTACTGAGCCTGCGCTCTAGAGCCTGCGAGCCACAACTACTGAGCCCATGCGCTGCAGCTACTGAAGCCTGCGTGCCTAGAGCCCGTGCTCCGCAACAAGAGAAGCCACCGCAATGAGAAGCCCATGAACCGCAACAAAGAGTAGCCCCCGCTCACCGCAACTAGAGAAAGCCCACACACAGCAACGAAGACCCAACGCAGCCAAAGAATAAATTTAAAAAAAAAAATTGTATCAATTATTCCAAGTACTGGGAATGGGAATGGAGGACTCAGAGATTCAAACGATTCCTGCACTTGGGAAGTTTACAGTTTAGTAAGGGTAACAGATACAGAAAGAATTTCAGTAGGAAGAGATAACTTTTCAGATGTAGATATCTCAAGGGCACTATGGGAGCCCAGAGACCTTATCAAAGGAGATGCTATCACAGGTGAATTCTGAATACTGGGCCAGAGGCAGCCAGTGGAAAGGCATTCCAAGCAGAAGGAACAGCATGAGCCAAAGCACAGAGGCATGAAACAGCTCAGATGTGTGGGAGCAATGCCGTACTTTGAGGCATAAAACGTAAAGCAAGGAGTGGCCAAGGACAAGACTGGAAAGTAAAATAGAAGGAATGTCAAGGGGCTTGGACTTGCTTCTGTAGGCACTGGTTCTCAAATTGCGCCTCAGGGTTCATTTTGGAAGCCAAGCATGGACAGACATCTGAGCTCCCACTCTGCAGCTCCCCTGCCCTTCCACCAGGGCAGCTCGGCCTTGGCTGGCTTTATATGTTTGGTGTTGTGCATAAAGAAAGAGTTCTGCTGTCAGAAGACGTGTGCAACCACTGCTGTACCTGACGGGGCACCATCTCAGAGGAACTCGGGGCTTCAGGGATTGGGGAGAGGCTGAATTTGGGGTTTCCTCTAGTTGGCAGATGGCCAAGGAGCTCTTTCTCTCTACAGGCCAGGAAGTGGCCGTTTCATTTCCTAATTCAATTCTGTGATGAGTAAGAAAGTGGGAGCTGCTTCCTTCTTCCCGGCTGAAGGGAAGGCCGAGCTGGCTAGCCCAGCCTGCCCCACTGACCCCTCAGCCCTCACTGGCTCCAGCGGCCACACTGGCCGCATCAGCCCCTCCGAGTCCAATCTCTCGAGTCCAGCCCGCAGGGGCTGATCACTCCAGTGACTCTTGATACCAAGTTATGACTACGGGTTTGACAGGCCCCACCGTGCTGCCAGAACTGGACTTGCTGATGGAATCTATCCATTTGAAAGTTTTGCTGGGCCTCCCCATGACCACCATGACTGACCTCATTGATGAATAGCCCACGTAAGCCAGTCTTATCTTCCCCTCCTGCCAGAGGACCTGGCTCTTCCAGCGCTCCGCACCAGCCTCCCTGGCCTGCCTGTCACTTGGTCAGGTCATGAAATTCTGGTTCTTTGATGTTCTCCACATAAACCAAGCCCCTCAGCCCCTAATCCTGACTGCTGCTCTGCGGGACACCCCCCCTGCAGGCTGCCTGGCTGGTACCACCGCAGCCCCAGGAAGGCAGCTTTGGTAATTCATCCTCCAGCACCACCTTCCAAGAGTGCTTACCAAGCCACCGCCAGACACTCACTGAGCCAGGCGAAGCTGACCTTCTCCGTGGGAAAGCGTTAGTCCAGAGACCAACAAACATTTTGAATGTGCATAGTATCAACAAAAATGTTTGAGGGTGCAACTCCCCGCCATAGACTGATGATGACTTACAGATTATAATCAGGTGTTACTGTGATACTCCATTGTGTACATTATTAAACATACACCAAAGTATAAATTAAAGTGAATGAGTTAGAGGTAAACAGTATTTTTAAGTGTTTTATTTATTAATGGTACAAAATTTTTGCTCTCACTTTAAAAATGCAACAAAAATATTCTTTCTAAGAGGACTATAATTGAATATGTTTCATTTTTTAAAAATTAATAGACTATTTTGAGGGGTAGTTTTAGATTTACAGAAAAATTGAGCAGAAAATACAAAGAGTTCCCATATACCCACTCAGAACCCTCCTCTCCCCAGTTTCCCAGATTAATAACAGCTCATATTAGTGTGGTACATTTGTTATAAAACAATGAGCCAATATGTATATTTTTTAACTTTTTTAAAAAATTAATTAGTTTATTTATTTATGGCTGTGTTGTGTCTTCGTTTCTGTGCGAGGGCTTTCTCTAGTTGTGGCAAGTGGGGACCACTCCTCATCGCAGTGCGCGGGCCTCTCACTATCGCGGCCTCTCTTGTTGCGGAGCACAGGCTCCAGACGCACAGGCTCAGTAATTGTGGCTCTCGGGCCCAGTTGCTCCGCGGCATGTGGGATCTTCCCAGACCAGGGTTCGAACTCGTGTCCCCTGCATTGACATGTGGATTCTTAACCACTGCGCCACCAGGGAAGCCCTAATTGTTTTTTTTTTAACATCTTTATTGGAGTATAATTGCTTTACAATGGTGTGTTAGTTTCTGCTTTATAACAAAGTGAATCAGTTATACATATACATATGTTCCCATATCTCTTCCCTCTTGCATCTCCCTCCCTCCCACCCTCCCTATCCCACCCCTCTAGGTGGTCACAAAGCACCGAGCTGATCTCCCTGTGCTATGCGGTTGCCTCCCACTAGCTATATCTATTTTACGTTTGGTAGTGTATATATGTCCATGCCACTCTCTCACTTTGTCACATCTTACCCTTCCCCCTCCCCATATCCTCAAGTCCATTCTCTAGTAGGTCTGTGTCTTTATTCCCGTCTTGCCACTAGTTTCTTCATGACCTTTTTTTTTTTCCCTTAGATTCCATATATATGTGTTAGCATACTGTATTTGTTTTTCTCTTTCTGACTTACTTCACTCTGTATGACAGACTCTAACTCCATCCACCTCACTACAATGAGCCAATATTGATATATATTATTATTAACTAAAGTCTGTAGTTGGCATTAGAGTTCACTCTTTGTGTTGTACATTTTATGGGCTTTGATGAATGCATAACGACACGATCCACCGTGACAGTATCATACAGAGTCATTTCATTGCCCTAAAAGTTCCCTGTGCTCTGCCTATTCATCCCTCTTCCCTGCCCCCAGCCCCTGGCAACCGTAGATCTTCTTAGTAATCCATTATTTTTTACAACCTCGGTTTAACCCTTTGTGATAAGATTGGATTTGGAGGTCCCATTCCAAGTACACTACTTGCTTTTGAACCATGCGGTTGGCGTAGCAGAAGCGGCCTCCCAGCGGTTACCTGCTGCCGTCGAGGGAGAGCAGAACTGGGTGCACTTAGGAAATCACGGTAATTTTTTCAGTCCCACTCACCTGTTATGTAAAGGTCTCTATTGAAATTCAGCTGGTAAATTCCTCTGTTCCCTGCAGTCAATAATTTATTCTTGAACGGTTATTAGAATCTGATGCATTTTACAAGTTTAACAAAGGGCTCAGCTGTCCGCCTCTCTTCTAAAATACGTTGATAGGAAGATTTTTAAGCAAATCTAAAATTCTTCTCCAAGTTTTCAAAGTAAATAGATATAAGTGTTTTTATAGATAATATACTTGATTTTTTTTAAAAAAAACACCACCATAGGATGATAGAAATACTTCTAAATACCTCTTTTCAAAAATACTTTCTAGAGTACAAATTTCTTTTCAAAGGCTGTTTCTCTCACATCATTAAAATGTCACTTTACATTAAAGGGATAGATTAAGAGAACTTATTTTTTTCTAAACTATTAAATAGGTAGCACACTGCTAACGACCATTTATCATCACAGAAAAGAAGAGCAAATTTAGATCACTTGTCTTTTCTGAAAAAAAAGTACACACACTTGAAGTTTTAAAAAGTTTTAGGTTTAGTAACATCTTTAAGTACTTTCACACAGATAATGTCTTCTCAAATTACAGATTTTCAGTCAACCCCATCTCACAGATTCTACTGTTTAATTTTATTATCACTATTTTGATATGTTTTATATTTTTACGTATATTTAACTTTCGTAATTTTTAAAACCTGCTGCAGAAGGTTGAGTTCATCACTTGCCTGGGTCCGTGACACATTATCATTCTTCAAAATACCCTTGGGATATTTTAGCAAGTGCCCTCCTCACCTTTTAAAGGGTTGTCTTCCAGATCAATCATATTTTAACAGCATCTTCATAAAGTGTTTTTTTTTAAGTGAATATCAATTTGTCACAATAAATAAAGTAAACAAATTCAGGCTTCCCTGCCCCCTTCCGGCATCCTCCACTTCTGCAGGTGTATAGCATGGAATAACCATCCCAGCACAGCTACACTTCCACAGGGACTCCCTGTGAATGCTGAGACTGGGAAGAAAAGGCCCACTCTGAGTCCTGGGGGTCACCCCACTTCCTGGTTATGGTATTAAGGGTCCACTTCTCCCTGGTCCTCCAGCTGTGCCGCCTCATCTCACTGAAGTTAGGCACCTGGATCCTTGTTACAGGAGGAGGACATTTGGAAAACCTTGTGCCTATGGAAGCCCCTAAGGTCTTCACAGGTACCTGCCCTGGCACCTGACCAATGAAGCAAGGCTTAATCATCCATCAGAGTCATCAGAACAAACGCCTTTCATGTCATTAAGTCCATTCCCCACATAAATAAAACCTACAGCCCACATGATCTTCCTGAGACACTTACTCGGGACCTGCCTGCCAGTTATGAGTTTCAATCCTTGTACCTTCCTCACTGCTCCTGTAGGGGCACCAGAAACCAGCAGTTGGATCAAACTCCTCTGGACTTGTGCTCCCTGCCACCACCCTTTCCTGCCCCCTATGCCGGACACTGAGGATTAACTGCCTTTCAGTTCCTCTTTTATGTGAAGGGACATGATGTCAGGTCCCCGGGAAACATCGGTTAGTGAATAGCTGTGCCTGCCCGTGCTGGCCATTTTCCATTCCTCCCTCCAGCCCTGGGGGGCTGACCTGTGCGGACAGCATGGCGGGTTTCCTTGTCCTCTGGCTCCTGGCTGGGTTCACGTGGTGGTGACACTGGCAGGAGAGAAGCCAGGGTACTTATGCCTCCAGTCTCACCCCAGGGTCACCGCGGCTTGACACCATTCTTCATCTGAAGGTCACAACTCCTGCCAGCAGCCCCCTCCCAGAGCTGAAGCTACCCTCTCACATTCTGTCCCCTTCAGGCCTGGGGGCAGTAACGGCAGCATCCCTTGTTCCTTTTCCTAAACACCTTTGTAAACAATTCCTTGATTAAGCTTTCCTATATTACCTCATTTGAGAAGATTTCTGTTTCCTGATGGAAACTGCCTGCCCTACTGTCCAAACAGCAGCTGTGGTGTAAATGCCATTCTTTTGTTCTTGATGTGATGCTGGGTCAAATAGGAAAATGGGTGTGAGTCATGAACAAGGATGATGATGGTAACAGCAAGAATAATGAACTTTTCTCGAGTGCTTGCTCAGAATCAGACACCATGTGTATTCTTTCACACGCATTCACTCATTTGAACCTCGCAACACATTCATGAGAGTGGTAGGCAGCCTCTAATGACTCCAATGACCCCTGACTGCTAATATTCACACCCTTGTACTACATCTTCACCCCAAGTGTAGGCTGGATTTAGTGACTTGCTTCTAATGGCTAGAATATGGCAGAACAATGAGATGTCCCTTTCAAGATTACAAAAAGACTGCGGTTTCCATCTTGGGTGCTGCCCGTTGCTCACTTATAATCTGAGGGAAAACAGTTGCCATGATGTGGGCTGACCTATGGAGACACCCATGTGGCAACGAACTAATGTCTTTAGCCAACAGCCAGTGAGTGAACTTGAAAGTGAATCCTCCCCCAGTCAAGCCTTGAGATGATGGCATCCTTGCAAGAGACCCTAACCCAAAACACCCAACTAAGCTGCACCCAGATTTCTAACCTATAGAAATTATGAGATAATAAGTGTGTGTTTTTTTAAGTCATTAAGTTTTGAGGTAATTTGTTACATGGCAACTGATAACTAATACCAAGGGATGCCATTTTTATCCTCTCTTTAGAGATACAGAAACTAATGCTTAGCTACCTGCTCCAGCTCATGCAATTAGGAAATCAAAGAGTCAAGGCAAAAAACCTGACAGAGAGTCCGTGCACTTAACCATTACACTTATGGCCTCCTGATGAAACATTTTATGAAGGGAATTTAATTGTTTATAAGAATTAGCTATTTCCATTCTTCAATGTTGTCATTCAAAGTATAAATTGGTATCACGTTTTGGAGAGAAATTTGGCAGGATCTATCAAAAGGTGCAAACCCTGCCACCCTGCACCTCCACTTCTAGGATGCTAATTTACAGAAGGACACAGGTGTGTCGGCATTTAAGAGCATGAATCTTTATTGCATGTTTCTAAAAGGCAAATAACTGGAAGCAACATAAATGTCTGCTAATAGGGGATTTGGTTGGATTATGATTCATCATACGGTGAAAGGCTACATAGCTATTAAAAAGAATGAAGTAGATTTATATTTAGGGAAATGGAAAGATAAACCTATGTATCTACAGTAGGTAGGATTCTAGGATGGCCCCAAGATTTCTACTCCCGGGTACACACATATTTTCTCCAAGTTGTTCAATCAAGCACTAATATAGAAGCTGCTGTAAAGGGATTTTGTAGATGTACGTAAGGCCCTAAATTTGTTGAGTCTAAGATAGGGAGATTGTGCTCAATGGACCTAATGTAATCAGCTGAGCTTTTAAAAAGGATTGAGCTTTTCCTGGTAAAAGACACTGAAAGCGTGAGAGGGATTCAATGTGAGGGAATTTTCCATTGCTGGCTTTGAAGATGGAGGAAGCTAGAATGCAGGTGGCCTCTAGGAGCTGAGAGCAGCCACTTGGTGACAGCCAGTAAGTAAATGGGTACCCTAGTCCTATTACCATAAGGAACTTAATTCTGCTAATAATGATTTGAATGAGCTTGGAGGTGGATTTTTCCCAAAGCCTGCAGAGAAGTACTCAGCCCTGGCTGAAACCTTGATTTCAGCCTGTGATGCCTTGAACAGAGAACCCAGTCATGCCATGTCCAGACTTCTAACCTACAGAACCATGAAATAATAAATGGATGTTGTTTTAAGCTGCTAAATTTATGCAAGTTTGTTATATAGTAACAGAAAAACAATGCAATAGATTATTTAGTGGGAAAAGAAAGGCAAATTACAGAAGAAAATGTATAGTATGGCCCCATTTATTTGGCTTTTCATACATATTTGTTGATTTTTTTAAAAAAATAAGGATATATAGGAAAAAATATGGAGAAGAATATATATCCTACTATTACAGTGGTTATCTCTGGAGAATGGGATCGCAGGAGTCTTTAGCCTTCTATACCTATGCTTATGGAATACCTGAATTATTTAAAATGAGAATATATTTTTAATAAGGAAAGAAGATGATTAATTTGCTATCTTGGACTAAGGTTTAAATTCATCACATTCAATTCTTACTGTCTTAAGTTTTTTTGGAATAAGGTACAGTACTAAGTACACCCTGATTCTCTGCAGCATCCCTTGACCTAGCCTGGTGCTCTTGTCCCACATAACATTCTATGTTCTCCTGCATTAAGTCAGAAGAGAGAACCCAAATCACTTGTCAGTATAGAGCCTTTAACCAGATATACCTGAACCCCAATAAGTCTGTTCAAAGATCAATAAGTTTTCTTCTTTTGCTATTTGGCACCAAGGAATCTGGATGCTAGTCAATTCAGGTCATTCGCACCAGCAGAAGGTCAGAGGTGGAACAAACACAAGAAGTAGGGTCAAGGGACAGTATGCATAGTAGTTAGAGTCAGGGTGTTGCTGTCAAAATAATCTGGATTCTGATGTTCACAAGCTGAGTGATCTTGGGCAGGTTGCCTAAGTTCTTTAAGTCACAGTTTCCTCATCTGTAAAATGGCGACAAATATCTATTCAGTTAATTTGCCTTGAGAATTAAATGAGATACTATATGTAAAAGGACCTAGCTTAATGCTTGGTATATTCATTCATCCAGTGGTCATGAGTACTAGAAATGTGCCAGGTGTTGGGAGTACTGTGGTGAACCAGTTGCCTTCACATGTCCCTCCCCCAAAAGGGGACTACTGTCTTGGGGGAGGGGTGAGGAGACAGGCATTTAAAAAGTAATTGCAATAAACAAATAATTGTTATAAGAGGGGAGGTTCTAAAACACCATAGGCCTAGTTTAGAGGTTAGGGTGAGTCCCAAAATAGTAGCTCTGAAATGGTAAGCACATATATGTCATTAATAATATTGGGTTCTGGTAAATTTGTCTTAATTTTGCCAATCTCAATGTCCTTCTATCTCCCTCCCTTTTCCTTCTTTCCCAAGATCATTATAATATTTCTAACCTAACTTTGCCTTCAAGCAGCATTCAAGAAGTCATTTTTTCTTCATTCATTTCAAAGTGTCCATGACTGCAGAGGTTTAGCATAATACCTTTGCCTGGTGCCTGTTACTAACTTCATTTCATTCTTTTTTTTTTTGGCTGCATTGGGTCTTCGTTGTTACACACGGGCTTTCTCTAGTTGTGGCAAGTGGGGGCTACTCTTCATAGCGGTGCGCGGGCTTCTCATTGCGGTGGCTTCTCTTGTTGCGGAGCACGGGCTCTAGGAGTGCAGGGTCAATAGTTGTGGCTCACAGGCTCTAGAGCGCAGGCTCAGTAGTTGTGGCACACGGGCTTAGTTGTTGTTCCGCAGCATATGGGATCTTCCCCGATCAGGGCTCGAACCCGTGTCCCCTGAATTGGCAGGCGGATTCTTAACCACTGTGCCACCAGGGAAGTCTCCTAATTTCATTCTTCATTTCATATCTTTTTTTTTTTTCCCCCTTCAGCCAAGCTTTGTGGCTTGTGGGATCTTAGTTCCCCGACCAGGGATGGAACCCTAGCCCTCGGCAGTGAAAGCACAGAGTCCTAACCACTGGACCATCAGGGAATTCCCTCAGTATCTTAATTTTAAGGTATAATTTAACATCACCCAAGGGAAGAAGGTATCTGTTGTAGAATTTTAGGTTTTGATCTTTTTAAGACGAAAATTTAACTTTTTCAACTTGAAATTATTTGAAACTTACAACTAAGTTGTGAAAATAGTAAAAAGTGTTTCCACGTACCCTTCACTCAGCTTTCCTAAATATTAACATCTAACATAACCATAGCCCACTCACTGAAACTAGAAAATTACCACTGATAAAATACTATTCAGGTTTTGGCCTTATTGAGAGAAATGCTGTCTGAGGAGAGAGAGCCAGGGCACTCTGGACAACTGATCACTGACTTTATGGGTGACTTAAAACAGTAGACAATTCAGAATACCATCTATTTTTGGCTTCCAATGATGAAATAATGGGAATGGACATATATTTTATCTTCCTAATTTTCTTTTTTGTGTACAAATGCAAAATTTATATGGATTCTTGAAAGACACACACTCAAGAGAGTTCTTATCCCAACCAATATTTAATCAATTCCTTAAAAGTTGCCAGGAGCTCTACTGGGCTTTGGGGAATTAAAGATAAGTAAAAATTCCTGTTCCACTTGTGTGCTGCTACTCTGCTCATCTTTAGAGGGATTATCACATTTAATCCTTACAACAATCCGAAGAGGTAAGAGCTATTGTTATCCCTATTTGACTGAAGCAGAAATTGAGGCTTAGAGGGCTGATAGGAGCCAGCTCCTGGACTTAACTTCCATGATACACAGTGGTAAGTGCTACTGACTTTTTTTTTCAAGTCTGGAATAATATACTGATATATGAAATCAATGGTCTTCATTTTATATAAAACATAGCAAGCATATGCATATCACTATAGAAATGGTTGAAAAAGAAAAGCTTCGAGTGATGAAATACATAATGAACCTTTAAAAGATGGGTACACTTAGGGACAAATTTTGTCACTGGGAAGTTTATCCATGTTACCAACCTCTTTCCCAGAAGAATTACTGTATCTGTTAAGAGCATGTCAAGGTACAAGTGTGCACATGGGAACTGGCATAGGAGCAGACAGCCTAAAGTCAAGGATGAAACACCTTCTCAGCCTAGGACATCAATTCTGAAGTGCCTATGTTCCCACCTTTTCTGCTTTTATTTAAGGGGATACACAGCCTTGATATTTTAACAATATGATTAAATGGTTATTATATAGATCGTAACTTGTTCTTTTCAAATGCACACGTTCTAACATCTCTGTCGTATTAGTGAGTATTAACTTTTCTTTGGAGCCTGGAAACGGCGGCTTTCAGAGCCGGTCAGTAACAGCTCCAGCAACAGAGTAGAGCCTCAGCTTTCTCCAAATGTTTGCTGTTGATGCCACCGTATTTGAGGATGTGGGTGGCTGATGACAAATCCATCCCCACTAGGAGCAAAACCATTCAATCCCAGCCGATTCTTGGTGCTAGGGGGAGGGGGAGGGGCGGGCATCTTTACACGAGAGGAGTAGCACTACTGTCCCCACGCAGTGTTCAGGAAGACAGATGTGGATGGACCCTGGGCCTCTGTGGGCGCCACTCCATTTTAAAATTCATTTTTAAGATGAATTTCTATTTAAGGTGTCTCAAAGCAGGCCCCTTCTTTTGAGAACAGAGGAGAAGGCGATGAGAAAAGGTCTTCCCTCGGGGTTGGGGGGTAACCCCGGCAGCGGGAAGCTGGAGAGCTTGCAGTCCTTGGGGGAAAGGGCCCTCGGCTGGACACCCCTTCCAGTTCCCGCTCCTCTGCAAACACAGGGGAGGGAGACGGAGCGACACACGAGCCCCAGACTCCTAACCGCCCCACTACTGCCACGCTCCTCCAGGGTCCCGAGGCCGCGGGGCGCAGAACCTCGGCACCAGGCAGCGCGGGCGCGGCGCGCAGACAGGAGGGCGAAGGGCCGACGGCTGCCTCGCGGCGCGTCCACATGTGGCAGGGCCGCAGGGGGGTGGGGACGGGGAGCCGAGGGGGAGGGTTTACATCCCAGCGAAGTTCCCGGATGGTCGCAGCCTCCCGGCGCTGAGCACTTTTCCTGCCCGGCTGCTCAGCCCTACGGACTGGGGAGAAGTTTCCCAGAAAAAAATGCCCGGTGCGCCGCGAGGCCCTGGAGCCCCACGGAGCCGCTGCGCGGTAAGGGACGCGCCGCCGCCGCCACCGAGGGCGCGACCGGGTTCCGGGGACTCAGGGCAACGCCCGTGGAGACCCTCGCAGCCGCCGGGGACCCCGGGGAGGGGCTGGGCGGCGCGGCTCGGCGCCGGGTGGGCGCGGGCGGGGGCCGCGGGGACGTCGGGGCTGCGTCCGCTGCGGGCGGGGGCGCGGGCGCGCGGTCTCTTGGGGGGCTCGACTCGGGCCCGGCGGCTCGCGCGTCCTGCCGGCTGGCCGGCGGGCGGGGGAAGAAGGGGCCGCGGACCGATGGGCTCCGGACGCGGGCGCCTCTGGGGCTGGGCGCGCTGCTTGGCTCCGCCGAGCCTGGGGCCGCCCGGGGGGCTCGGCCCCGCTCGCGCTGTGGGTACCCGCGGCAGGGGCTTCGCGGGGATGCGCTGGGGCGCGTCTTCCCCCTTGCTCCCCATCCCCAGCGCCGGCGGATGGGGACTTTCGGGCATCGCCGGGGCCAGTTCCTGCTCTGGAGCCGCTTCGCTTTCTTCGCTGGGGAATCGTACCCATCCCGCAACTCGGCTTCCCAAACTCGCCTCCCGCCGGGTGCCCCAGGCTGCTGCTCGCGCAGTGGGCGGTGTAGACGCGCGCGTTCGATGTGTGCAGTGACCTTAGAGGACTTCTAGTCCCCGTCAGCGCTTTTCTCCCGGGGCCTCTCCCGAACTTTCCGGGCAGGTTCACTTCAGTCTCATTCCCTCTACATTTTCTTTTTAAAAAAGAACAGTTAAAGTTGCAAGGGTAAGAGAAACCAGCTGACCCAGTCAGGGGGACCCAAATCTTCAACTCGTGGTTAGACTTTGAACTCTTTGAGATTAACAAAGGGTGCGTCTGCGAGGGGCCCAGCCTGGCCAGGTCCTCTGGTCCTGCTCAATCCCGGAGGAATACATATTCCTTCCTGGGCCACGGGCTCCTGACTTCATCTCAGTTCTCTGGGAAGCCTCTCAGGTTGTCAGCAGTGACTGGATGGACTTGGTCCCTTTTTCTGAAAATTGCGTGTCACTCTTGTCCCCTGCATGGTCACTGGACCCCACCCCCAATCGCTGGCCGTGGGTAGTCCCAGGCTTTAGGCGGTGCAGCCGCGGAGCCCCTGGACAGAGTCCCGCCCTAGGTGGGTTTTCTTTTGCCAGTTTCCCAAGGCAATTCCAAAACAATACTGCAGCTTCATTTTGAGTCATTGGCATATTTTTTCCTCCTCAAAAAAAATGCCTTTTTCTCTAGCGGATAAAATAACTCCGAAGGATTTTACTTTTCCGTTTGTATAAAATACCTTTTGACTTCCGGAGGTGAGAGATCCTGCATAGGCCATCAGTATTTGCATCTTAATCCCTCTTTACAGGGCTTACAACTCTGCCTTCACTCTTGCTGTGTATCTTTACCTGCCTGACATCCCCACAAGGTTGAGTTTCTCAGGGACCAAATCTGCAGCCATCTGTAGGAGCCCATTACCTGTTGAGTGGAATTCTGCAGACTAGACTCTGCAGATGTTATTAAAACATTTTAATATCATCTTCTTCCTTGGGACCTACCCAACCTCTGCCATAATTTTGGCTCCCTAGGCAGCACATAAACTCTTAGGTTTGTGTGATGTAGAACAGAGAGATTTGTAAGCCAGTTAAAATCAGGTTCTGGTACATTTAGAGACAATGAGATTACTTCCAGGTGGAGAGATTCATGCCTTCTTTCATTTGTTTGTTCATTTCAGCAATTAAGTGTCTACTGTGTGTTCAACCACTTTCTGGCCCCTTAGGCATATCATGCATATTGTGTACCTTGAGCCTCACTTATCTCATCCAAGAAATGGGGTTGATAACCTTTGCTCTTCCTCCATCTCATCGTGTGAGGATCAGGTGGGATAATGGCGTGTGAAACAGCAAAAAGCAGCACAGCACAAGGCATTGGAGGGCCACACAGACCCAAGAGCAATAAAGGGCTAAAGTGGTGGGACGGGGCAGTGAGGAGAGGGTGGGATTCCTTTACTTTTTAAACGCACTGTCTTAGTTGCTCTGGCCAGGGATGAGCCCGCTTTTGTGGGAAGTATTTGTTACTGGGTCTGTGTCACCGTCTTAGATATTTCAGGGTGTTCCTCACTACGGTTGTAATTTTAGGAACATACATGGCTTTTACAGTGCACATCAGGAGAACAGAATTAAAGAAAAGAGCCTTTTGCTATTGTTGCTGTAACCCCTTCAGTTTTAAGCATCTGTTATTTGGGATTGTGTCTCCCAGAGCCGTCATCTTCCGGAAGCCTGCCCTCCCGTGAGGTCTACCAAATTCCTAATGATTTTCATACAGAGGTTTCTCTGCCACTGTGACCCAGCAATCCACAATTATGTTGCAGTGCTGGACAGTTTGGTAGGCCTTGTGAATAGCCAGGACCCACGTATGTGAATCGGCTCACAGTTGAAATCAAGCAACATGCTCATTTGGCATTGAGGGTCCCTTTTAGGGGTCACTGTTGTGCCCTGTGCCAGGGTAGAAGGGGAGACCTAGCTCAGAAGGAGATGGGGTTTGGTCCCTGAATGCTTACCTTCTGGTAGAGATGAGACATGGTTTTGAACAGTAGGAATGCAGGGTAGAATGTGGTAAATAAGATGAAAAAAAGGTACAGATCAAATACAGGGAATTTAGAGGAGAGTGAAATTACTTCCAGCTGGAGAGAGTCAGTCTTCCCTCATTTGTCTATCTAACAAGTATTTACTAAGTGTCTTCCATGTGCCAGGCATGGGAAGATTCATAGGCACATGTCCATTGTGTTCCATCTTCCCTGCTCCAACTGAGGAACAGTTCAGTTTCCTCCTCCCTGGGAGAAATGAATACTTCCTTACGGGCCTCATTGCCCAGCCCAACATTTATCAATTGTTCTCACCTTGTAGGGATTACGGTCAGGTTAAAATAATTAACTCTGTGCCTTTTATACTTTGAAGTAATAAAAACTCTGAGGCTCACCATATTCCCCAGAATACCTTCAATTAGTTGAGTAATGCTATCTACCTAACACGCTTTAACCAGTATTGAAGTATGCTGGTCCTTAGTCATGGGTGTGACTTAAAAAGGCTTGATTCTGTAAGGCTGGGGTGAGGCCCAGGAATCTATTTTTGAAAGCCCCCCCAGGTGGTACTGACGTACTACCACCTGCAGAGTCCCTAAAGGTAAAACCGTGAGCCAGGAGGTCAGGCAGATCTTCCATTCCCAGCTCTGTCTTCCACATGTTCTGCGACTTCTGTTTCTTTATCTTTAAAATCAGAGTACTGTAACCACCTGTACCTACGGGGTTGTTCTGAGGGTCGGATGAAATCATGGATGTGAATCACTTGGCAGATTATCCAGGACAGTGCTGCTGCTAGATATTTGTGGGCCATTATTATTTTTTTTTTCTTCAGCTAAGACAGCAAGAGATGATTTATTGTACACATGTTACATTCAGCCACAGCTGAGAACAGAACTAGTCCAGAATGTCACAAGTCCAGGGCAAAGGACTGAAAGGGACCATTTTGATACCAGCAAGATGGGTCTCTCGGAGGTGGTCAAGGCGATCAGAATGGCCATAAATGTTCCAGATCCATTGAGACAAGTTCTAGACAGTTGGCATGCAGTCCGACGACTTGTACCAGCGTGCCTGGCCTCTGGCTTCCCTTGTTTCTGCTCCCGTGGCTTCCATGGGTGTACGAGTTTACTTGGACCTCTGCCCCATCTTTCTTCTTTTGCTCTTCAGCCTGCGCCTTTGCTTCTTCCTCCACCACCACCTCCTCTGCTTCTCCCCAAACTATCCTTCCTCTCCCAACAGCTCTTGAGCACCCTTGAGAACCCCGTGATCCGGAACGATGGCGGCCTTCCCTTGCCACGTCTCCTCCCACAATCTCCAGTTCTTACAGCCTCAGCTCACTGGCAGGGACTGCTTACCTTCGCTCTCATGGCGCGGAGGTTTCTCGGAAGATGGCGCCAAGGCCGAGACTGTGGGTCATTGTTATTATCAGTGTTAATTTGCACAAAACACTCTGTAGGTATTCTTCTTTCCATATGGAAATTACAAAAGGGCCTAAACATAGGAACTGCTTTGTATATAAATTAGCACGTAATAATCCCTCGGCTGTCTGTAGTTTATTGAGCATTTCACACTGATCACCTCATGCATTCTCTTAACAGCTGAGGAGGAGGGACGTCACAGAGGAGAACGTCAGTATGGGGGGTGAGGGGAGGGCTACCAGCCTGTGGTATCTGCTTAGCCAGTCAAGCTACTCTGTTGAGACGACCAGGGCAGATAAAGGGCCAGGGGAAGAAAGGTGTGCTACTTTCCTGTCCCTTTGGCACCAGGAAGTGCTGGGGTAACATGTTGTGGTAGTCACACGGTGGCCCTCATCCGTGGGGGGTGACCGGGGGGACTGCCTGTCCCCGGCCAAGCTGCTTTGGTCGCAGGTGTCGCACCCACGCCCACCGGATGGGAGCAGCACTGCTCTCGTGTTCCCTGGCGGCCAGGAGTCGAGAAGCGTTGACGGATGCCTGGGGAGCGTGCTCAGCATTGCAGCCTTCAGGTCAGGCGTCCATACTTGGTGAGAAGTCAAAAATAATTGACTTTGCTAATACTCAATAAAAGAAGAACGTAGCTAAAATAAACAGGCAAAACAATCACCTACAGTTTTCATTAGTTTAGAAGCTTCAGAAACATGGTTCATATTGTAAAACCATGTTGCTGTGATGTTATACAAGTAGTCATCCCTTGGTATCCGAGGGGCATTGGCCCAGGACCCCCTGTGGATACCAAACTCTGCAGATGTGGAGGGCTGACTATAACATTTTAGCATACTAGGGATATATTGTTTCTCTTCTAATAAGCCATCTTTCCATTGTAACTCAGTATCTTCCTTTTAATTTCCTTTTATTGCTTAGTTATATTAATTTAAGTGAATCAGATTTTCAAAGCTCTCTGTGATCTGGCCCAAGCTTTACAAAATCTCTCCTTCCTTTCCTTCCTTCCTTCCTGCCTTCCTTCCTTCCTCCCTCCCTCCCTCTCTTCCTCCCTCTTTCCTTTCCTTTCTTTAACATTACCACTTACTATGTGTCATTTAATTGAATCATTTAATAGTCACACAGCCCCGTGAGGTAGATTCTATACATGTATGTGGAGCCTGAGACTGAGAGAAGTTCGGTAACTTGCCCAAGGTCACACAGCTAGTGACAGAACTAGTATTCAAGCCTGGGGCAGTCTGATTCCAAACTCTGCACTTTTAACCCTTAACTTCACCTTCTGCTGTATTATACGCCACTTTTCATGCTGTGGACTCCAGCCAAAGATTCTTTTCCATTCCCATCTGTATGCCTCTGCTTTGCCATTTCTCCACTTGACACTGCCCTTCTCCTCACTTGTATGTTGAATCCTATAGATTCTTCGTATTGGCCACAAGTACTTGTTGAGAAGAAAAATAGCAGACTTTGTTGATACTCAATAAGAGAAGAATACAGCTAAAATAAACAGGAGACACAATCACCTACAAATTTTGTTAGTTCAGTGGATTCGATGAACATGGTTCACATTGTAAAAACATACTTCTTAAGAAAAGTCGAAACGCCATCTTCTTCTGGAGCCGACTCCTCCCTCTTCTTAGTAAATTCTCATTGCTGTCTGTTTGGGCCTCACCTGTGGCTCGGAATCCACTCTATTCCGTATTGGAGTCACTTGCATGTGTTTTTTTCTCCCTCATTAGATTGTAAACTCTTTGAAGGAAATAACTTAATTTTTTTTTTTTTTACATTCTCTCAGAAACAGTAGGTTCTTGTATAGTAGGTTCTCAATTAATGTTTGTTGAATGGCAGTTTATTTCCACCACTCTGGTTGTAAGGTTTGAGGTGAGTGAATTTTTTACAAAGGCAGAGTAGATTTTGATGTTGGCTTCTGAAGATGCTGGGAAACAAGTTTCATCCTAAGAGTGATTTCATCCTTCACCATGATTGATATGTATAATACATTACTTTTCATCACATACATAATTATCTTTAAATGCTGTTTATCTTTATTTCTTCCAAATTGAAAAATAACAATGATCCTAACAATAAAGGAATGGGATTTATTGTAGAACCTAAGAAGTAACATTTCCTGATCTAATACCTGTATGTGATTCACTTCCACATTAGTGAGTGTTCAGGCTCTCCCACCCACGGATTTTCCATCTTTTTCTTTGAGCTAAGAGGTGATGTGCAACTTGAGAAAGGAGTTTAAGCAAAATTGAAGGACACTAGCCTCTCCCCAGACTGCCACAGACTCCTTTGTACTTGGAGGATAAATAGTCCTCTTAGGTAAGAGGTGTCTGCAGGAGGAAGGAAATGGTGAATAAAATGGAAAATTGAGGGCCAAATAGTTTCCTTGGCCAGGGGAGTCAATTACGATTTAAAATAAAAGTTAATTTTACATATGTTCCATATTTCTTACATAGGCAATACACATCTATATATGTTTATATATATATATATATATATACACATTTACATTATTTAAATATATTTTTTCTCTCATAGGCAATACTTGGTTACTTTAAATACTGAATATGTAATGTGTACACCTTACCTCATTGTAACAGCTAAACACAGTTTGATTACATTCCTCCTATTCTCCCTCCTCCACCCCACATGTTTGAGACTGGGTTATTTGCATTTTGCTTGCCTGATAGTTTTAGCATTTCTTGGATATACTGCTACTATGTTCTTAATAGTTGCATGGCATTCTGCTGTCGGGGTGGATATATTTTCCTGTTTAATGACTGTCTTCTCATCTGTTCGCTCTTGCTAATGATGCCCAGACAACTAGTCCATTGAGTCAAGTCAGACAACCAACCAATTCAGTGACAGCATCAATATAATCATTTAGTTGGCTTACACAGACCAAATGGGCAGTTGGTTGAATTTCTTGCTTTTCAACCACTTGTGTGTCACCCAGCCCGTTTCTGAAACTTCCCAAGCATTTTTCTATAGGCATATGCAGGAGATTAGGTCTGTTGACTGAAGAATTTAGGCCTGGGAGGGACCAAGAAAGAAATCTGGCCACATCTTTGATGCAATTTTGAAGTGTTGAACATGTTATCAAATAATATTTCAGGAAACTCTGAGACTATTTTCTGCCCTAGGCAGGATAGATTTTGAAAGCAGAGAACCTTTAGACCTTGGAGAAGATCTTGAGAAAACATGTACCCTAGCTATTTTTTTTAAAAAATGTAAACAGTGGGATCAGTGTCTTCACCACAATAGACTTGTGTTATGGGGATGGATATTTAAATACTGGAGACAGATCAGCCAGAGATAGAAGGGGAAGAAATGGGTGTTCTTGAGCAGGCTCATGTAATGTAAGGAGCACATGTATGTGCTGCGGGAGGGACTTTCAGGAAGGACCAGGGTGATGGATTGAGACAAAAGGGTGGGGGCAGAGAGAATAAAACAAGACGAAACCAGTTATCTTTCCCAGGCCCCAGAAGGCAGGCTGGGGGACACTAAGACAAGTTTTCAGATGGTACTGAAATTTCTAATTCAATTTTTGAGGGCCTAGAAAAAGGCAAAGTAGTTGAAGTCTTTTTAAAAATCTTTAAAAAGTAGTAATTTACTTTAGCAGTGCCTATTCTTATCTATTAGAGCTAGAATTTGATTGCCGCGCATGGTTTAAAATTTAACCCAAAGCATCAGTTTAAATAATCCCAGGTTTTGTGAGTAAAATTCCACATTATTCTTTTCCCTAGAGTTTTAGCACTGTTTAAAAAAAAAAGCCTCACATGTTGTTTGAGACAAAATAAAAAATTAGATCATTGTTAAAATTGGGGATTACTTTACGTGATACTTTACAAAGATGTTGGAGCTAGAACCTTATTAATTAAACATTGTAAACCTTCCCCCCCTTAATCTTCTCCCTTTGATGAGAAACTGGCAGAAGAAAAAGAGAAAACAATTCTCAGTTGGTTAAAGGACCGTGCATGGGGTATTATGGTATTACTTTAACCATAACATTCCTTTCTGTATAGAATTTTTGCATACATCATCTCTACTTTGCTGTGATGAAACACGTCCCTTTTGTCAACCACCAAACCAGGTGCTCAGTCTTTGTAATTCAGTCTTTGCTGAAAATGTGACTCTTATCACTTAAAAAAAAATTACAGTTTTTACCTTGTTGAGATTACAAAAGTATTTTGTGCTTGATATAAATAAAACAAAAGAGAAAGACGTATACAAAGAAAAAGTTAATTTTTCTCCTATGTCTCTCAAATCTAACCACTCGAGGTAATCAATATTACCAGTTTGGGGTGTGCCCTTGTTTTCTCTTTGCTTATAAAACTATATACAAATATATAAGCACATATATAGTTTTTCTATTAAAAATAGAAACCTTATACACATTAGGCTACATGATTTTTAATTGCGGCATAATTGACACAAAACATTGTATAAGTTTAAGGTATACAAGAGTTGATTTGATACACTCATATATTGTAATATATTACCACCATAGGTTGGCTAACCTCCAACATGTCACATAGTTATCATTTCTTTTTAGTGATGAAAACAGTTAAGATCTAGTCTCTTAGCAACTTTCAAGTATTTAAAACAGTATTGTTAACTATAATCACAATACTGTACATTAGATCCCTAGAACTTATTCATCTTCTAACTGCAAGTTTGTACCCTTTGACCAACATCTTCCCAATTCTCCTACCTCCCCCCACCCTACCCCGGCCCTGGTAACCACCATTCTAATCTCTGTTTCTACAAGTTCGGCTTTTTTAGATTCTACATTTAAATGAGATCATACAGTTTTTGTCTTTTTCTGACTTATTTCACTTAGCATAATACCTTTAAGATCCATCCATGTTGTCAGAAATGGAAGGATTTCCTTCTTTTTCTTGGCTGAATAATATTCGTGTGTGTGAGATATTTTCTGTATCCATTCATCCATTGATGAACACTTAGGTTGTTTCCTTATCTTGGCTATTGTAAATAATGCTACCATAAACATGGGGGTGAAGATATCTTTTTTGATATCCACAAGATTTATTTTTTATTTATTTTATTTATTTACTTTTGGCTGCATTGGGTCTTCATTGCTGCACGTGGGCTTTCTGTAGTGTGGTGAGCGGGGGCTACTCTTCGTTGCGGTGCGTGGGCTTCTCATTGCAGTGGCTTCTCTTGTTGCGGAGCATGGGCTCTAGGCACGCGGGCTTCAGTAGTTGCAAGCAAGCGGGCTCAGTAGTTGTGGCACGTGGGACCTAGAGTGTGTGGGCTTCAGTAGTTGCGGCACATGGGCTCTAGGACGCATGGACTTCAGTAGATGTGGCATGCAGGCTCAGAGGTTGTGGCCCGCGGGCGGTAGAGCGCAGGCTCAGTAGTTGTGGCTCACGGGCTTAATTGCTCTGCTCCATGTGGGATCTTCCCGGACCAGGGATTGAACCCATGTCCCCTACGTTGGCAGGCGGATTTTTAACCACTGCGCTACCAGGGAAGTCCCAAGATTTTTTTTTTAATTTTTTTTTTAATATAACAAAACATTATAGCCATTCTCTCCAAATTAAAAACTCATTTATATTATAGCTGATTGATATTCTGTAATTTAACCATTCATATTATTTCAAGTTTTGTGCTACTACAGTTCTTCTCCGAATATCCGTGTGTTCAGAACATACTAACATACAGAAGCTTTGATTTCTGTCACAGTCCCTAAAGTGGTACTACTTTCTAAAAGTTGTAGTAATTCATAGTCCTACTAAAACTATTTGAAAATATCTGTTTCCCCACATCCTTGCCAGTGTAATTCATTTTAGAAGTATAAACTTTCTAATCTCTTTTTCCTGTTTTGTTTCAAGTGATTTCTTTAGGGAGCACTTGTTACTCTCTTTACCTTTTTTTTTTTTTAATTCCATTCATTTGAATTATTCATGCCCTGTCTTTTCCTTAATTTTCTAATGTGCATATGGTTTGTCTTCTAGACCTGGAGAAGAGAAACTTGAGCCTAAGCTCACTGAGCTTAATTGTTCTGTATTGAAATGAAACAAAACACTTGATATCTACATATAACAAAGTAAATACAGACCTTTTGATTCCAATTTTCTCTTTCTGAAATATATTATGTAAGAATTGTCTCAGGAAATATAAATGTCTCACCAGGAAAAATGGAAACTTATAAAACGCAAAGATGGGAAATTTTAAAGGAGTTTTAAGCTTGCACAGCTAACTGGGTTTCCCTCTTGAATCTTAAAGTCTGAAGACAAACATTCTTTGAGAGCATTATTTATAAGTTATGCTGAATTACATCAAGAGGAAAAAGTGAATCATAGCAGATAGGAATTTAAACCTGGAGTGTGGTTGAAAGCCCCTGCCCTTGTGGCTCCTGCTTGTTTTTCTGGGAGGTGAGACTAGATTCCACTGCTCCTGTCCTTGTAGTTGCTGAGTTCACTATAAAATTATTTGTATATAACTCCAGCAGTACATTGGTTAATCAGAAACAGCTGTACAACTGGATTCATTTATATGAACAGAATAACTAAATCAATCTGCAAAATTTCTTGTATTTGGGTAGGTCGGGCCAACATTGTGTAGCCCAGAATAATAACAGTGCTTTGTAACTAACCTGACACAGATGGCAAAAAGATTGTGTCTGGGCAGCAGACATTGGAACTGAAAATTAAGAAGCCCTGTGAGTCCTTGATATCTGCCATAATAAAGTGTTGCTCTATTTTTAATGTGAGTGTTTTAAAGGCTAGGAAGCTTCATAAAGGGATGTCCTGCTTAAGAAAGAACACATCAGAGTTGGACCCTCTGAGAGCTGGATCTCCTGAATGAGGCTGAATGGTCCAGATCAGTGTCCCCGGAAAGATCAGTGTGTACATCCTGCCAAACTGTCAGGACAAGCCAAGGGCCTCCTGCTGGGAAAAGGCCACAGACTAGACGGGCAAACTGACGTGTCTGCCTGGAGGGAGCCAGGCTAAAGCAGGGAGAAGCACAAGGTTCCAGGCGAGACTGAGGCTGAAGTCCTGGCATAATGGAACCAGAGGAATTCCTCAGAATGTGTGTTCTTGTGCAGAACCCTAAGGTCCACGGGAGCTGAGTGAGTTCACAGAATGCAGCCTTGTCCGTATGCCTCTCACAGTCAGTCTTAATGGAGACTTCAGTGCAGTAAGATGGGAGGTCTGATGAGAACAGGAAAATCTCTAGACCCTGAGTCTCCATGGGTGGCCCAGTCCTGCAGGACTGAACTCTCCACCACTCAAAAAAACAGGTCATTCTCAAGGCCAGAAATCCACTGGCCCTCAACTAGCCAGAGTCCTAAGTCCGGACTGGGTTCTGGGTACCTGGTTGGCCTTGGTAGGTAGCTGTATTAGATTTTAGCCAGAGAGTGGCAGTGAGGGAAAGTGGTGCCCAGGGGGAACTGGGCACAGGCCATAGTTTTGGCATTGGGATTTGCAAACACTCAGCTTCTTGGGCCCCTCATGTGCTGTTGCCTGAGGGCATATGTTCCCTCTGCCCTACCTTCACTTTCACTCTGCCCCTGGTTTTGGATGTCCATCAATCCTCAGAAATAGACTCTTGAAAGTCAAGTCACTTCTCAGGTTAAGACCTGATACCAACCAGCTTATTTACTTAATTCCTTTTGCACTGAATCCTCTGCTAAAGGTAGAGTAGTAAAGTGAAAAGTGCAGAAGAGCAGTAGACTAGGAGTTTACCATTGTTTTATAATCCCAGCTTTGTTGCCTAGTGGTCACATGACCTTGACAACAATAAAACACTGTCCAAAAATAGAGTAGGGGAATTTGTAAGAAAGGGAAGAAGACTGAGGCTAGGCTAGGACATCTCCAGATAAGGCACTGTCTAAACAATGCAGTTGTTAACAGTTTAACTTATCAGTCAGAAATTTGATAAGTCTGAAATGTTACTTTACCTGTTTTTGACTAAGTATTTGGTAAATAAGGGAGAGAAATAGATGTTTATCGCATTCCTCATTTAGCTAAAATACTGTGGCTGTATTACGTGGAACTCATAGGGTTCTTCGTTAATACTTGAATCTTATTGTCTTCTTGAAAAAAGACCATTAGCTATTATCCCAAGATTTTCTTGTAATGTTATTTGTGGGAGTGAGATGTGAGCCAGGTGAGTCCAGGTATGCCTGGCAGATCTTGTTTTATTTACATCCAATGAAAATCACACTAGCTCGTGTGTGCCTACACACATCCATTATACTCACTTTTATTCTGTATTAGTGCACACATGGTCCCAACCCTGAAGCCATATGTCCTCATCATCTACCACCCACGGGTGCATGTGTACACACACACACACACACACACACACGTGCACACACATGTCATTGGCTTACCCCTTTTAAAGAACACTTCAGATAGAGCCAGGAAGTACCAATTCTAAATGTTGCTGGGAAAGCACATGGATTGCTGAGTTTTGTACACATCTGCCTTTGCAGTGTCTTAGAAAGCAGAGGTCATTGCTCACTAATGTGCCCTTTGTACAGTCTCAGACCAAACACCATATGCAGGTGACTGTAAGTGTGTGCTTTGGAGGATGTTCAGTACAATGGTGGGGATTCCCGGGGGTGGAGAAAAATACCCACTTGGGGCTTTGCCTTGGGAGTTCTGCAGTGACCATTGATTGGTGGTTGTGACCATTGCTGGTTGAGTGTCTTGTTTGTGTTTCTTAATCCTGGTCTGAGGAACAACACATTGCTGTTTTGGCTCAGAGGCAGACCATCTTGGATGGCATCCAAGAAACTGCACACTGCTCTTGCTTCTTGAGATTGGTGCTAACATTACAGGGTCTCCAGCTGTGCATAGAAAGATCCTGGACCAGCACACTGGTAAATGGTACCCCTGTGGACTCTTTGCTTTACAGAGAGGTTAGACAAACTTGGCCACCCGGGAAGCTGAACCTTAGGACTGGTGCCCGAGGGAGCCCAACCACCATTTGTGGATAAGGTGGTGACTAGGAGAAGATGCTTTCTGAGTTCCAACCCAGATGCCCATGGAAGGATGGAGGCCTAGTAGAAACTTCCCCTTTGTTCCCTTCAGCTCTGACCCCAGCAACACAGAGGGAGGAAGGAAAAGGGAGGAAGTTCCTGGTGGTGGAGAGAGTACAGAGGTCAGCAGTGACAACAGGGAAAGAATCTGGTGGTCCTGAGCTACGGGGAGACGCCTCAGCAGTGGGAGTGAAGGGACTCGGATCCTAAGCGTCCTCTGCAGGGTGAGAAGCTTCCTGACCTAAGGAGGTTGCTGGGTGGGGGCCCTGGAAGTGCAGGGAAAAGTGGTGAGCTGCACTAAGCTGTGGGGGCCCTGGAAGTGCAGGGAAAAGTGGTGAGCTGCACTAAGCTGTGGCCGCCCTTACAAAGAAGTCATTAGGAAACAGAAGCAAGAGGGTGCCTGCCTTCTCTCGCTTACTCACAGAAGTCAGGAATGAATTATTCCTCTTCAGATTTCTAGTAATGATGTTTGGGCAAGTAGTAATAATAATAGCATCTAATAACATAGATATTGCTTAGTATGTACCAGGTAATGTTCTAAATGCTCTGAATTAACTCACTGAATCCATGTAACAACCCTATGAGGCAGACACTATTATCTTCATTTTACAGATGAGGAATTTGAGGATAGTCAGCTTGTCCAAGTTCACATGGCTAACTTGGCAGAGGTGAGATTCAGTCCAGTCCATGTGGCTTCAGAGCCTGCTCTGAACCACAGTGCCCACCTGCCCCTTCAGTAAGGGACATTCAGTTGTAAAGGACCTAGGTGGCCCCAGCTTTCTTCATGTAGATGGTTGACCATTGATCCATTGTTCTGGGGAAGTAACCTGGACTTCCTGTTTCTCTGCATACTTCTGGGTTAGTGTCACCAACACATTGCAAAAAGGACAGCCAGAAAAAATAAAGACCAACAGCTGACCTGTCAGCAGAAGGGCCTGCTCTTTTCATGGTGTTTGGAGTACCACATTAGCTTTACTCCGAATCACCCACTTTAACACCTGACACCCATCACAGCCATACATTCTAAATGACCCCTAAGACTTCAGCAGTCTCTAATGAGGAAGAAAATCTTCCTAGAGTGTCACAAATGCTGCTTAGTATCATTGACTAGTGACACATGATGTTCTCAAGAATAAATGAATGGGGGCTTTCCTAGAGGCACAGTGGTTAAGAATCTGCCTGCCAATGCAAGGGACACGGGTTCAATCCCTGGTCCGGGAAGATCCCACATGCCACGGAGCAACTAAGCCCGTGCACCACAACTACTGAGCCCAAGTGCTGCAACTACTGAAGCCCGCGTGCCTAGAGCCCACGCTCCACAAGAGAAGCCACCGCAGTGAGAAGCCCGCGCACCACAATGAAGAGTAGCCCCCGCTCGCCACAACTAGAGAAAGACCGTGTGCAGCAACGAAGACCCAACACAGCCAAAAAAAAAAAAAAAAAAAAGAATAAACTAATGACATTCAACCTGTGGGGAAAGAGTATAATATTCAACTATAAAATGTAGAATCTTTCATAAAATCCCAGAATGTTGGACATGGGAAGCCAAGTGAAGATGCAGACCATTTTACCTAACCTCTTGGTAGAAGGAGAACCCCAGAGAAGTCATGTGACTTTCCCAAGGCCAATGGCTAGTTGGTAACAGGCCTGCTGAGTTCCAGTGCAGTTCTCTTTCCCCTGCCTGAGACTGTATAAAATATTCTGTAAGTGATTTTCTTATTAAATTACAGATGAAACATAGAATGGTCTATTTCTTTGCTGGGCAGGGCCAAGGTTAACACTGACTTAAAGATGTGAGGGATGCAGCTGGACACCTCCTTCAGGTACAGGTCGCAGTAAGCCCAGGTGAGGAAAAGGCAAGGCAGGGTTCCAGTGGCAGCTGCTCCCAGGGAGTTTGCAGTACTGAGCCTCTGCCTTCTAGAAAGTCCCTGGTACCCTCTGCTCAAGTCTCTTTTGGAGGTTAGGGAATCAAACTGACTCGGCTTATAGCAGAGTTCAGTGAGGGATGTGAGGGAGAAGAGGAAATGGTCACTTCCTATCCATAAAGAAAAAATGTTTCTCAGAACCCTGCTGCTGTCAGGCAGCCAGGCCTTAGCCAAGCTCTGGCCATATTGGCCTTGGGGCCCGAGAGGCCTGCCCGCTACAGGGCTCTTGCTCTACTGCTGGGATGGAGAACATCGAGCCCTTCCTGGAAGAGGCTCAGGCAGCCTGCGGAGGCCTGCCCAGGGGACTCTGGGCAGCCCTGCCCCTTTCTGCAGCCAGAACCACAGGGCTCGGCAGCCCTTTCTGCAGACAGGGACAACTACAGGTCACCTTCGTACCTGCAGAGCAATGACCCAGGGATCCCCACAGGCAAGAATGGAGAGGAAGTCACATAAAGACAGAAACCCAGGCCTGGAAGGGCATCCAGAGCTGTTTTCCCCACCTCTGGGCTGTACTGCCTCAAAATAAGCCCAAAGTGGGCTGTAAGGTAAAATTGTCAGGGCTGATTTCAGCCCTGGTCAGTGTGATCCCACCCTCAGCAAAAGCATTTGGGGGGAATCGAGGGGTGTTCTCCACAGTGCCTGCAGAGACCTGGACCAGCAGTCCCTAAAGGTCCCCTCCCCAAGGGGCAGGGCTGCTTTACTCCTTCAGGCCCCGCTGGCAGCTTATCTGGCCATCACTTCAAAGCCCAGGGAAGGACAGAATAGAATAGCTCTTCAGAGAGCAGGAGGTAAAACAAAACCCACTCCATTCTCAAGCCCGGTCCGATGTGGGAAGGTTTTCAGGGAGGTGCGCTGCTCTGAGCCCCAAGGGGCCTTTCCAACCTCAAATCCACAGGTCACTGCTCTTGGTCAGAGGGTAACAGGATCTTTGTGTTTTTCTGATGTGACCCGGAACCCTTCTGTTATAGAGTTAAGGAAGAAACCAGAGGCAGAGCTAGGATTCAAATTTAGAAGGTTGTGCTGCCCAGGTCTGCGGTCTCCGCGCCTTGGCTTGGTTAGAACGACAGTTTCGGTGACATGTGCTGTGCCAGCAGCAGCCGTCCCCTGTCCTGCCTCGCTGGTACGTGCAGGCTGCTGCCTCATTGCTGCTCCTCCCCCTCCTTAAGCCTGGATGGCGTGCGGAGTGGGAAAGTGGCTTCCGGCCCTCCCTCTGCGTGGTCACGGGGTACGGAGGGGACTGCTGTGGGCCAGCCCTGGTGGGTGCAGGTGGGGCCCACCTTCTCCTGATCTTACCGTCCCAGCTCCAGTGTAAACTGATGAACTCTCACGAAACCAGCAGTGGCCTGCTTGCCAGGAGGAACTAGAGGGCAGCGTGTGCTTTAACTGACCCTGTTCAGTAAGTCAGCCCAGGGAATTCTTCCTTTTTCCCCCCATGAGGTACCTCAGAAGGGCCCAAGGCACGAGAGCTGCACGAATAAACTCGGTCCTAGTACAGAGGCCACAGGCAGGAACCTTGTACTGTGAAGATTCTGGGGTCTGGGAATTTAAGAGACTACGCATGGTTTAGAGTTTAAAAAAACAGCAAAAAGAAGCATGCTTAGAGTGCCTTATTCCTTGAATGTCAGATGTGACAGATCACAATGTCAGATGCCAGATGGCATCTGGGCAATATTTGAAAAGAAATCTCTCTGTGAACAGTGAGTACTCCATATAAAGAAGCATTATCTAAACTAGCGTTTCAAAACCTTTTTTGACCATGACTCACAGTAAGAAATGTATTCTTCTTTGAGATCCAGTATAGATAGATAGATTGATAATAGAAACAAAAGCTTTATAAAACAATTCCCATCCTTACCATGTGCAGTACATTTTTATTATTTTTTTAAAAGAAAAGAAGCAACAGCTGGTTGCAACCCATTAAATTGATTTGACAGCCAGATAATAGGCAGCAATTTGCAGTTTGAAAAATACTGATTTAAACAGAAATGTATCAGGCGTGTAGAAACCAATTCTCGTTGTAGCTCTGGCAGATCTCTGCAGAAGGAGATCCAGTAACACAGGCTTTGTAGTCCTTGAAGAGGTTTTCCTTGCGCTTCCAATCGCTGGAAGTTGGTGAGATGGTGATGGAGATGGAGGACCAAGGAAGGGAGGAGACGAAGCTGAGTTTTAATTCTGCTCCTACAGAGAACACTGAGTGTCCCTGATGCCTTGTCCTCGCGCAAATAAGACAGACCCTGCTTGTCCTGCAAGGGTGCTCACAGCTGAATAAGTGTACACTCATCACCATCCAACACGGTTTATAGTGAAATGGAAGCATAAACAGGGTGATACAGGGCAGCTGAAGCCCCTTTGTTCCGAGTTCCCTAAATGGAGGAACCATGTTACAGGGAAGGGTATATTCAGTGTTACATCCCTAGTTCTGTCTCACATATAATAAGTATTCAATAAATATTTATTGAAAGACCTTGTTATCTAATTAATACTTGCAATGAGATTAGTAATAATCCTAATTATCTATGGTAGTATTAAGAAAACATTTCTGAAGGACACTTTAACACACTTGATTCATAATGGAGCATAAGAAGGGACAGGACAGTTTAAAAAGACCCCAAAAAGTTGGGATTAAAGAGCAGAACTGCTAAACCCCACCCAGGCTTCAGGTCCTCCGCATAGCAAGCCTTTAAAAAGTTGAGGTTGGGCTTCCCTGGTGGCGCAGTGGTTGAGAATCTGCCTGCCAATGCAGGGGACATGGGTTCGAGCCCTGGTCTGAGAAGATCCCACATGCCGCGGAGCAACTAGGCCCGTGAGCCACAACTACTGAGCCTGCGCGTCTGGAGCCTGTGCTCCACAACAAGAGAGGCCGCGACAGTGAGAGGCCCGCGCACCGCAATGAAGAGTGGCCCCCGCTTGCCGCAACTAGAGAAAGCCCTCGCACAGAAACGAAGACCCAACACAGCCAAAAATAAATAAATAAATTAATTAATTAATTAAAAAAAAAAAAAAAGAAAAGAAAGCAGAATTCCCTAGTGGCAACAGGCAGAAGGCTGTAAAAAAAAAAAAAAAAAAGTTGAGGTTTGTCTGCCCTGACTTGTAGGTGTGGGCGACTCATTGGTGGGTCTTGGGACAAGTTGCTCTGGCTCTTTGCTTGGAGGTGAGAAGTCAAAGTGGTGAGGCGCAAGTTGCCCCTGGCCAAGCAGGGAACACAGGCAGGAGTGCCTTCTGACTTTCCACCCCTGCGCATCTGAAACTGCTGCGTCTACCCACTCGGGTCAAGCAGTTCAAGATGATGTGATTCAGGCCTAAATCACCCAAGGTTCTGGGTGGTAGGTTTCTGGAGAGAGGCAGGTGCTTGCAGACCACTCTCTGTCGGGTCCTAAATGGAGTCTTTCTTTCAAGTTCTGGACCAACCCAGCACTAACCGGGCATTAAGGCTCTGAAGTGGTCAGGAGCCGTGGAGACCCTGGTGTGGGTGCCACTGCAGAGTGGGAGGAGCTCCCTGGTGCCCTCTGAGCGGAGCTTCCTGTAAGGGTCCAGCCCCTAGGGCAGCCTTCAGTATCTAGCTGGGCCTGTTGGTCCAGACCCCAACCTGCCATCCTGCTGCTACACTGAATTAACTACAGGTCCTTCTTTCAAGCAATTGTGGGGCGAAGGGTGGGGGAGTGGGGAGTAGGCAGGGAAGCAGGGGTGTGAGGAGAGGAGAGGGAAAGACAACATGTGACCTGAGAAAAATACTTGAATAAGGATGGTTTCTGTCAAAATGAGGTCACCTCACTTGAAGAGCTTGGACTAAGGAGACACCCCTAAAAGTAGGCAAATTTAACCTCAGGGTGACTGCTGTCCATTTTAGACATTAGTTCAAGTTTTACATGGCCCAAGCCTAGAGAGAATAGTTAGGGATGACCGGGAACTAGGATCCAGTCACAAATAATAGGTAGCCCTTTGGTTCTGGAGCTTGAATATGGGCTTGGGACCTTGGATGCATGAGGGGCTTCACAGGATGGCAGGTACACCTAGCAAACTCCGTCTGTGTTTAATAATTTGCCTAGTTATTTACACCTATTTAAGATAAAAAACGTTCTTGGATAAAACCAAATCTAAATGCAAAAGAGCATTCAAAATAAGAAAGGCAGTCCCGGCGCCCCAGGTTCTAGCTCCAGCTCTGTCCCTGTCTGTGTGACACTGGGCCTCAGAGTCCTCATGGGTAAATTGAGGGGGAGTGGGGATTTGGAGATGCTTCCCCAGATCTCCCTCAGCTCAAACACCCTGTGGCTCTCTGCAGCCCGAGACACGTTTTCTGGCAGGAGAGAGGCTGCCAGAGCTTCCTTCTCAGGCAGCCAATGAGTACATTCTTTCCTATGCCCACATATGGAAGCAATTTCTAGATTATCCAAGGCACTTGTGCCGCTGAGCTCAACCAAAACAGAGGAGCTCGGCAGTGGAAAGTGGAAAAAGAGAAAAAAACCTGTGTGCGTTCTCTTACCTACATACACTTTCACATCTGGAATCCCCCATGCAATTTGCCTATCCGTGCTATCTCAGGGGTGTGCCAGTGGGTTTGGGGCATTACACAGATAAAATCAAAACTAAATGAGGATTGAGCTCACTGCTTCTCCCCTGAAGCCGAAGGCCTCTGCCTTTCCCCTCTGGAAGCTTATGGCTGGAGGCTGGGGAGGAGTGCAAATTCCAGAGTTTTGTTCCCACATTTATGGTAATCTTTCTCTCCCTCTCCAGTCTGTTAATAAGGACTATTAATGGCTGCATTCAAGGTTCTCTGTGAAGTTGAATTGGGAAACATTAGCCAAGTGCTTTGAAGGGGAAAATGTTTTATTAGTTCCTTCTCTGCCCAACCCTTTACTTACCTTCCTCTTCTGAACTCCTCAGGGGTTTTGGTAGTGGCTGAATGGTAGCTCTTGTCGCTTGTAAACCAGAGGCACGGGGCATTTGCTCCTGAATTTAGGTCAGGAGAGTGACTTTTTCTAGGGCACGACCTTATTCAAAAAGTCTCATCTGTGGTCCTGGTCCCCATAAACGTTCCTAAGGCCCTTATTTCCTCCTTCTCTCTCTCACCCTTGACCTTAATTCCTGGGAAAGAAGGTTACTGAAAAGGACATGTTTATAGAGAAGTGCTTTTTGTTCCCCTTTCAGTTTGTCTCTAACTTCTCTACTGCCTAATCCCCCACCAACGTTAAAATTTAAAAATTAATCTGTAAAGCAGTGATATTCTTCCTAGATATGAAATTCGAGTAATTAGAGCTTTATGAACGTTTACCAATGCTTGTTAAAACTGTTGCATCAATGTTCTCATAACGATCCAGGGTACCACCTCCAGATAACTTGATGGAAAAAACTCTCAAAATCAAGACAGTAGGCTGATGAATGCCGAAAGACTCTTAATGGGAACCACATTCTTTTTTGTTGTTCTTGCTGGGTCTCCAGCGTAGAGCCTTCTGGTCAAAGCAGCCCTCTTATTCCCTTCAGAGAGCATGTTTACGGCTCTGGTTTGCTTCATCTGGGATTGCTGCTCTGGAGGACCAGAAATCAAACATGACGTGAAGATAGAAACACTTACGGGAACCTCACATGCCTGGCTGCCCTGTTTCAGGACGCTCAGATTAGCTCTGCTTGGCTGTGAATAGGGTGGTAATTCCACACATAGATTTCCCCCCGTGGGATTCTTGCTTGTTTTAAAGCAGCTAAACTTTGCCGCTCTATAGAACCATAATCAGGAATGTTTATTTTAAGCCCCATCTCTGCAGGACTCTGTGCTAGATTCTCCTCAGCACTGTTCAGAAAACATCAACCGACCTGCCTCTTGTCTGCCAGGTGCTGAGGGCCTGAAACCACACTCCAGGAGAAGAGTTGCTGAGTGCAGGCCTGTTCCTGCCACACACATGTGCAGTATTAACTCGGGACCAGGTTAGGTACCTGTGCCAGCCAGAGTGATGCCACTCCCTGCTCTGCTCAGAAGGTGAAGACCATTCAGTTCATCTGTCCGTTCCCTCCAGGGACTCCTTCCCCTTCCAGGGAAGCCTCTTGTCTCTAACGCAGCCACAGACACACCCACCCAGACCCCAGGCTCCCACTGACCAATACAGCTGAACCCACCTCTCCAGGTCGGTCGCCCCCAAACCTCACTCCTCTGCAGCCTGTTTTTGCTTCATCTCTTCACTCACCAAACATTTGCTCAGTGCTCACTATTGAAGCTTGCTGAAGGCAGGCTCCCTGTCTCTGTGGAATGTATGTTCTAGGAGGGAGAAACAGCAAACAAGTAACTCAGATAAATTAATGAATGCTTCAGTAATTAACACTTAGTTAATTACTTAGGTAGATTAGTAGTGATAAGGGCTATGAAACAAGGCTGACAGGAAGATGGGATGGAATGGTAGGGGTGCTACTTGAGGTACAGCTGTTAAGGGAAGTTTATGAGAGTTGAGATATGAATGACAGGAGCCAGACGTGAATATCTGGGGAGAAGTGTGCATCAGGCAGAGGGAATGGCGAATGCAAAGGCCCTGAGGTGAGAACAAGCTGGACAGGTCCCAGGGAAAGAAGGAGGGCTGTGAGGAGAGGGGGGGAGGATGAAGTCAGAGATGCAGGCCTGGCCAGGTACTCTGCAAGGACCATACTCTAATCTAATAGGGTTTTAGCCCATGGAGTGATGCCACCTGCTGTGTTTCAGTAAAATCACTCTTGCCTCTATCCCATCTCCACCCAGCTCTGAGCTCGTGGCCTCATACCCTGACTCACCCCTGCTTGTCGGTTAGGGTGCCCTCAGCTCTGCCCACCGCGCACTGGCCCGGCTCTGGCCCTCCCATGCCCGCTGCCCGAGTTCAGGCCCGTCACTTCTGCAGCCCCGGCACCAACTGACCAACCGTGCCTGGGGATTCAGAGGGTGGGTGAGTCAGTCGGCCCTGAGCTGGACTGAGCGCTGGGCAGAGAAGAGAGCGAGGTGCTTACTGGGCTGTGAGACCTTGGGCAGGCTCCTCGCCTCCCCCCCACCCCCCCCCCCCCGACTTCAGTGCCCGCTCCTTGCAGGTGATCTCCTGCTGTAAGCTGCAGCGGCCGGTGCCACCGTCACGGTAACGGTATTCATCAGGCGCTTGCTCTGTGCTGGGCTGTACTTGTATCACACTCACTCCTCTGAGACTGGCACTGTTGTCATCCCCATTCTACCGTGGAGGAAACTGAGGCGCAGAGAGGTTAAGTAACTTTTCCAGAGTCCCCAGCTAGCATGTGGTTGAGCCAGGATTCAAAGGAGATGGTCTGATAGCCCCATGTTCTAAAGCACTACCTTCCACTGCCACATGCAGTGGGGATGGCAGTTCCTTCCCAGCCTCCTGACAGTCCTGAACGAGGTCCTTTTCCAGAGTGCTCAGCCCAGAGTGCTGCCCTCACTGGGGACACCAGATGCCCCCTGCTGACACACTCAGCCTCAAGCAGTCAGCAGCCCCGTTGAGTTCACCGGGTTAGGGTGGCATCTCCAACATCAGCCAAGCCAGTGCTGACTGGCCTCTCCAGGAGGAGCCCAACAGCCCCTTCCAAGTCCACCTGTGGAAAGCCCACTCTGGGCACATCCACCACCTGCCAAGTAACAGTCAGGAATAGTAATAGGAGCAAGTGATTACGGAGCACTCCCTGTGGAATTCTTATTTTACTGATGGAGAAACTAAAGCACAACCTGCTTAAGGTCACAGAGCTAGTAAATGGCAGAACCAGGATTTGAACCCAGGCAGGTTGGCTCTGGAGACCCTTTAGAGTACAGTTCTTCATACTGAAGAATTCCACTCCTGTGGTTTCCACGTGGTGGTCCATACTCTAATCCTTGTAGCCACAGAATGGTCTAATTTTATTAACATAAGACAGACCTGTCAGTATTTGAAGACAACTATCACATCTCTCTTGGTTCCAAACCACCACACCAAGCTCTCAGGGAGCAGTTCTACCCTGAGTCCCTTTCTTTCTCCCAGAAAAGCACAAAGAGTGCTTTGTAATTCTCCATCCAAATCCAGATACTTGTGAGAGGCAAGGGAGCACAATTAATAAGTATGCTGGGACAACAGGCATAAATGTGGACTGTCCTGGGCAAACCAGGAAGTGGTTCGCCCTACCCCCAGGCACAGCAGAAATGCCACCACTTGGCATGCCTTCTGAGCGCTCTGTTTAAGTGGATCATGGGGAAGTTGAGCTGACTTTACACAGATGCATTATTGATGGGAAATCAGGTTTCAGGAGTCTGCCATTAGCCAGACTTCTTGCAGTGGAAAAGTGCTGGACGTAAGGTCAAGTCCCACAGTTGCCACTGTGAACTTGGATGAGTCACCTCCCATCCCGGCTCACTGTTTTCTTATCTGTAAAATAGAGGTTGATTATCCGGGAGTCCCTTCTAGTTCTAAATCTCTGATCCCACGTCAGCCTTCCCAACACAAGCAAAGGTCTAAGTTCTCACTTTGAAGCCATGAACATGGAACTTGGAGGTTTTAACCCATTTTCTGTCAGTTTAGCAGCTCTTCTACCAGCTTATTTGCCAAACCCCAGAGGTAGATTTTGAGAGTAAGATCCCCTTATCTTGTCTGCTCTGGGGGTGTCAGTGAAACTGTGCTGAGCACTAACTATCTTCTTTAAATAATTCTTTTCCTCCGAGACAGCCATGGATTTTGTCGCTACAAACACAGGAGATAGAAAATGGCCTCCAAGGAAAGTGCCTGTTGACTTACGGAGAAATTTCTTTATTTAAAAAAAAAAAAGAAAACCTTTTATGTTCCCTAAAACCTGTACCTCTGAAATAATTTCAAAGTGTTTTCACATAATTTATCACATTAGATCCTCAAAATGGCCGTGTAAGATAGGTGTCATCTTCGTTGTCCGGATATTGAAACAGAGGCTCAAGGAGACGAAATGGCTTGTCTGAGGGCGCACAGCTGGTTAGTGGTAGGACTACAACTCAGATTCACGTCTGCAGGATCCTTATCTAAGAGTCTTTGTGCTGCACCAGTAGTTTTCACTGTGTTTGAGTTTTTTAGCAGAGAACTCATTTTTTTCACGCAGAAGGGAAGCTTCTCTGGGTAAAGTCGAGTGTATGTGCCTTCCGTGGTGCTCTGTGAGGGGGTCCCCCGCAAGCCGCACAGAGCGTGGCTTGAACAACCCTGCACTTTTCCAAGGTGCCTCACACTGTTTTGCCCTTTTCTAGGGTATAGAATGCTTGTGGGATTCTGCACAGTTTCACTGTACGTGAACTTGTTGCATTTAATAAGCTTCACCGTGATTCTAAGTCACCTGGTCAAACATCTGGGGGCTTGTGTCAGCTGCGTGGACATGGTCTTCACTAGGAGGTTTGACTCCCTCCTTCCCGCCCCCCTCCCCTAATCCCCAAGGCTCAGTTATAAACCTCTCCACCCTGTTTCTCCACCTTGCTCTGCGGAATCCCAGTCCCACCTGTACCATTCACAGACTCCTGTGGCCTTTCTGGATAGGACTTGCCTGCCTTCGTCATTCATCCACCCACCCAATAAACAGATTAAATACATACTAAATAAAATCATGTGAAAAGGCCCAGCCTAGCAACTGGCACAAAAGGAAAATGAGTTCCCATCCCTACCACAAAGCTTGGTACCCCTTCATTTCCTTGTATCTGAGATGACTGGCTTCCCCATGACAATCTCCCAGGTCCCGTCTCTTGAGAAACGCTATTGCTCTTATGCCAGCCTTTTCTCTTCCCTTGAAGGTAAAAATGGGGTGCTTGGCTAATTTTCACTGCCTGCGTATCCTGTCCTCTCCCCACAGTCAAAGCACAAGTCTGTGCCGCCACCAGAAGTTACCCCCCAAAAGAGGAAAATTTAGAGAACAAGCTTTCCATTCTCTGAGGTTGCTGGGTTGCAGGGAGCAGCCAAGTGGCATCTATTCACAGACCCCCCCTATCTAGGAGAAAAAAAAAGAATGGGAAATAGTTCCCATTTTTTAAGTCTAGATTTCGCTCTCTCTCAGCAGCGTTTAAATGCTCAGTCTCACCAACTGACAGGACATGTAATAAATGCTGAAGGTTTATGTTTATGCTTAAGGTTCTGTTACTCTTGCTTAGAGTCTAGAGCTTTGCACACACTGGGAACTGATCCTTCTCTTTCAAAACATGCAGCATTCATGCTGCCAGATTTTTCTTAAATCTACTTCTTCAATCTCCACCAGATAAGATTTATTAATTGGAGATAGTTTTAAAAGACATGATAGGACTTCCCTGGTAGTACAGTGGTTAAGAATCCGCCTGCCAATGCAGGGGACACGGGTTCGAGCCCTGATCCGGGAAGATCCCACAGGCGGCGGAGCAACTAAGCCTGTGCACCACAACTACTGAGCCTGCACTCCAGAGCCTGCGAGCTACAACTACCGAAGCCCGTGCGCCTAGAGCCCGTGCTCCACAACAAGAGAAGCCACCACAATGAGAAGCCTGTGCACCACGACGAAGAGTAGCCCCCGCTCGCCACAACTAAAGAAAGCCCCCATGCAGCAACGAAGACCCAATGCAGCCAAAAATAATAATAATAATAAAATAGAAGACATGATATCTTCTCAAAAATACGTTGATAATTTTACCTACTAGAGATCATTCAGAAACATCAAAGCATTAGTCCAGTATAAACTGTTAGAAAATATTTTTGACATTCTGTTTTTTGGTTTTTGTGAAAGACAGATACTTAGCTTAGACCCTCTTTCTTTTACGATGATCCTTTTTCTTTCTGAAAGAGCAGTAATTATGAGAAGCATCAACCCAAAGTTCCACCAAACCGCCGTAAATATAGCGCTTTCTCTTCGTTCTGCCTATCTATGTGGGTTTTTAAAAAGAATCTAGCCATATCCTGGATTATGTGATAGTGCCTCAGCTGTCTCCATGGGACATCAGTATAGTGTGTGTGTGTATGTGTTTGTGTAAGTGATTGGATGCCTGGGCTAAAGTCATGGGTAGCTGTCTGTTTTACTTCTACTGATCATTTTAGTTTCTAGTCAAAATTGTCCGTTTTGTTCTTTGGGTGACTTTTCACACTGAACTGAACATCTGATGCTCAGTCCAGCTAAGCCAGGAGCCCCTACAATGTTCCAGTCTGCCCTGAACACAGCAGCCCCCATGCCCTCATCCACAGCTTTGGATCTACCCTACTGGTAAGTAAGAGGAAGTGGAACAGCAGGATGGGCTGGTCACCTGCTAGTTTCCATTAGTGTCTTTTTTTTTTTTTTTAATAAATTTTTATTTATTTATTTTTGGCTGTGTTGGGTCTTCGTTTCTGTGCGAGGTCTTTCTCTAGTTGCGGCAAGCGGGGACCACTCTTCATCGCAGTGCGCAGGCCTCTCACTGTCGTGGCCTCTCTTGTTGTGGAGCACAGGCTCCAGACGCGCAGGCTCAGTAGTTGTGGCTCACGGGCCTAGTTGCTCCGCGGCATGTGGGATCTTCCCAGACCAGGGCTCAAACCCGTGTCCCCTGCATTGGCAGGCAGACTCTCAACCACTGCGCCACTAGGGAAGCCCTCCATTAGTGTCTTAATGTTCACATTGCATCCTTGGTTGGACTCCTTGATTTTTAATGTCAGACCAGGAATCCTTTAAAAAAAAAGGTAGGGAAATCTTTTCATTGGAAAATATCTTAAAACCGAAGAAAATGACAGAGGAAAATTGTGATGTATTTTAAATGGAAGCTGGTGGTATGAGTTCCTCTATATCCTTTTAATGCTGTTGCTCTTTTCTTAGATCTGCCTTTTAGAAACTTTGACTTGTCTTTGCATAAAATTTATTCTGTGATTTTTGTATTCCATTTTATTTATATATTGAATTTATTATAGTTATGTGTTGGTATGTAACAAACTACCCCCAAAACTTAGTGGCTTAAAACCACAATCATTTAATTGCTTACAATTCTGCAATCTGGGCTGGGCTCAGCTGGGCAGCTCTTCTGCCATTCTTGCCTGTGGTCAGTCTGGGGCTGCATTCAGATGGCAGGTTAGCTGCAGCAGAACTGAGCTGGGCTTCTCTTTTTCTCCAGGAAATGTCAGGACCTTTCACTTTCCAAGTGGCCTCTCCAAGTGGTCTTTCCATATGGTCTCTTCAGCAGTATTGCTGGACTTTTTACATGGTAGTTAGAATCAGAAAAGCAGAAGCTGCCAGGCCTTCTTAAGGCTCAGGCCCAGAACTAGCAGGTTCTTCACTTTCTTTTTTTTAAATCAAGTCACAGGTACAGCCCAGTTCAAGGGGAGGGGACTACACAAGGTGTGAATACCAGGAGGCATGCTTCATTGGAGGCCAGCAGTGGAACAGACTACCCCACAGTAATTCTTCAAACAAATGATACTTAACAAGTGCATGTCATGCACCAGGCAGTGAGCATACAATGGTGAACAAGCAAAGCCTTGTCCCTGGCCTTATGGAGTTTATTAGTCTGTGGGGAGCACAGGAAATGAGGAATCAGAAAATTACCATGCCAGTGATGAGTGCTGGGATGGGAGGAGTGCTAGGGGCCCTGGGAGCACACCTGGATTTCATGGAAAGACAGAGGAGGCATCCTGTGGAGATGGCTAGAGGGCTGCTGGGAAAAGAACAGCATGCTTCCTGGCCAAGAGACAAGAGAAAATATGGCTCTTCTGTGGAGCTGAAGAAGTTTTGTGTGGCTAGCGAGTGGAGTGTGGAGAGTAGAGCTGCGTGGGTATGTTTGGTGGGGGGAGGGGAGGAGTCACACCTCGGGTTCAAACAAAAGGCCCAAGAACTAAGCAGGAGCCTCCTCACTTATTGAGAGCCTGGTACACCATGTTTGGACTAGACTTGATTTCAGTTGTGATAGGAAGAGAATTTTAAGCAGATTTGCCTTTCAGAGACATCATAGCTACATCATGCTGAGAATGGAAGGACCTGGGCCTGGAGACCCCAAGAAACTGTTCTGGGGCCAGGCAGGGGAGAGTGGTGGATGGCTCAGGGGACAAGTCCAGAGATACTAAGAAGTAGAATCTGCAAGTCTTGGTAATTGGTTGATTGGTTATAGGAGTGAATGAGAGGGAAGAGGCGAGGGTTACCTTCAGGTTTTTGGCTTGGGCAGCCAGTGATAGTCTCATCCGCTCCAGTAGGGGGAGCCCTGGAAGAGAGGCAGGGTTGGATCCCATCGAGGCGGGCTGGAAGTAGCAAGGAGAGCCAACCGGAATGTACCACGTTTGATTCCTTTGGGTTTTAGTCCACTGCAAACCTTTTTCAGACTAACATGTTGTGAGAACCTTATTAGAACCTGCTTCTTCTGCTTCCCTCCCCCACCTCTCTCACCCACTATGTTGCTCTCTGCTTCTCTCCTGTCCTCCCATGGGGAAGAGTAGAGTGACCAGGTCTGAGGCAGGAGTGTCCAAGGATGGCACCTTCTTGAACCTTTCACTTTGAGGGCAGTGGGTTGGAAACACTGGTGATGGAGAGTTATAGGATTTGAGGTTGGCAGCTTGCAGAGAGCAACTCAGGTCCCAGGGTTGAGAAGTGCAAAGGCAAGGGGATTTAGGACAAAATTGGGAAAAGGAGAAGAGAAAAAAAAAAAACACGCAAGTTAAGGCAAGGAAAATGAATCATCTGAGGCGGAAATACTGAACAGAATAGAAAAAGCAAAGAGAAAGAGGCAGCCCCACAGCTATGACCTCTGTCATGGAAGACTCTAGACTCTTGTTCTTTCATGCCTCCTTTTCACATCCACATTCTAAAAGTTAGAAAAGTAAAATAAGCCTTTTTCCTGAAAGCCTCAGTGGGCCTTCAGATAAGCTTTCTTGTAATATATGAAAAAGGGAAATGAGCAGTTAATACACTAAGGTAACCTCTAGTCCTTTTGTGGAAGAAAAGGAACCCTAAGAAAGGGACATGCATACAAACCGTTAAAGTCAATTTTTTAAAAATTGTTGTCTATTCTCAAGCGATCTGACAGAAAAATGTCTGTAGCCTGAGAAGATGGGGAGAGAGCCTGTCCCTGTGATCAATTTTTAATAAACGTAAATGGTATAATAAATTATACATTGAGGAGTGGTGTAAAGCATTAAACAATGAAGGATAAATAATTTAAATGATTAAAAACTGCCTCTGTCATATGTTTGATGTATGAGAACTCTATTTGACTTTTCAAGGAAATAGAGGAGGATTTCTTTTTTTAAAGGGGATTTTTCAAAATAGATTTTTTAAAGGGAAAATCATGTGATGGTCTGCCGAGAGAGGGTGTTGAGCACAGAAACACTGATTTCCATGATCCCATATCTTGTGCTCGTTTGATAAATATGTGAGTTGTGCCTTGCTAGTGGATGGGATTCTATCAGGTGATCAATGGTGGAGGCACTGCCCATCTTCTAGAAGGCTGAGACAGATCTCCAGATCTCTTTCCCGGTGTCCAGAGAGACGTGGTCTGGGCGCTGGAGTACAGTGACCTTATACAGTCTTAAACTTCCAGTATTCTGTGTAGGAGGGACTGTCTCTGCATATTCAGTGCCTCAGGTAAACTTCCATTTCTATCCCAAAATTAGAGTAACTGGATGGGTTATAACCAAAGAAGTGTTGACCAAGGCTTGCCCCCTTCTTGGACACCACTCACCTGTGGTTTAGGGGAGCCACATTCATCAAAAGCACCATATTATAACATGCAGTGGCTAAGAGCGCAAGTATCGGGGTCAAACCTGTCTGGGTGTGAACCACTGTGTACCACTCAGGAGCTTTATCACCTTTGTCAGGTTAATTAACCTCCTTGAAGCGCCATTTCCTTATTTGTAAAATGGGTTCAGTAATACGCCCAAAGGACTGTTGAGCATTAAATAAGGAACAAATGTCAGTAGCTTCGCTCAGTGTCTGGAACATAGTAAATGCTCAATACATGTTTATTAACTACATAATTATATATTGAGGGTTTATTTTCTGGTCTCAGAGGAGTGCAAAATAGAACAATAGAACCAGGACAAAAAACTGTAAACCTAAGCAATATCCACCATGTAATCTCAATCAAAGATCGTAAGCTGTGGTCTAAGAGCCATTTCTGGAAAATGCAGTATTTTTTAAAAATCAAATTCAGATACCTTAAGGCAAAGGGCACATGTGCTTCAGTTAACCCCAGTCTGCAGTATTTCCATTGGCTTTTACTTCTCTACCTGCCCAGCTCTGATAGAAGTTTGAATTTGCCACCTCATGCTGAATAGTTAGTTCTATAAAGTTAAATTGATTTCCCCTAAGTTTCCTTAAGTGTTTTAATTTAGCTTGGGGCATCTGATTGCTCTATAGCCTTAGTGGAAATAGGGAAAAAAATTTTTTTCCCAACAGAATAATTTTGATAAAATTAAAGGCAAAACAGGCCAACAAATCTGCCAGTTGTATACTTTGTTGTTCTTCCAAATTAATATTTTCCTAACATCCATGTAGGCATTTTATTGCATCCCTGGCAATTCAGAATCTGATTATCCAGAAATATAATTGCAGGCACTTATGGTTGATATTCTGAAAACACAAATGCTGATCAATAAAAGTTCAAGTTCCAAATGTTGGTGCGCCAGACAACGGGAAACTGAAGGCTCACTCTAGGTATTTGAAATCATGGCTGCAAATATGTTGACACTTCTCCCATTGAGAGGTGGGTCTGTGTCCCCTTCCTTTGACTCTGGTGGGGGAAGGGGATTGTACTTCTTTTACTAAGAGAGTAAGACAGAAGTGGCCCCATGTGACTTTCAAGGCTAGGTCATAAAAGGCCATACTTCTGCCTTGTTCACTGGGAACACGGAGACTTGAGCCACCAAGTAAGAAGTCTAACTAGATGTAAGTGCTGTGGTGGACAGTCTTGGTGAGCCCATCCTTTAGCCTTCCCAGCCTTGCATCAGACATAAATGAAGAAACCATCAAGGAAGTGGATTCTCCAGCCCTAGCCTTCTTGCCCCCAAGTTATCAATGATGCCAGCTAAGACCACAGATATTATGGAACAGAGACGAGTTGTCTCCATCATGATCTTTCTAAATTCCTGACCCACAGAATCCATGAGGATAATGAAATGGTGGTTTTACAAAGCTGAGTTTTGGGCTCATTTGTTACACAGCAGTAGATAACTAGAGCACTCACCCACCATGGTGGGCTGGCTGTATAGCTTGGGTAGTTACAGTATCACATCATTGTGTTTATAAGATCTTGACTGTAAGAACCACCTGGTCCCATCAAAATGTACCATATTATTGCTAGGTTTTTTCCATACAAGATAAACATGGGAGAGTGAGCTAATCAGTTAATAGATATGTATTGAACTGAGACCCAGTAATAGGTGGCAAACCGAGCTCTTCTGCAATTTTAGAGCTTGCTCAGAGGAGTATGTTATTGTTTTTCATTTAGCAGTAAGTCCGTGTCACCACCTCTGAAGTAGAAATAACAGCTTTCTTCAATGATGATGAATTAGGCAATGCATTAAAAAGGACTTAGGGTTTGTTTTTTGTTTTTTTAAAGAAAAACATTGTTAATACATATAAACACTTAATGTCATAATTATTTTAAGTTAATGGATAATGCTAATAGTTTGTGCTATTAAGAGCATTTACAAAGCAATCTGAGCATATACAGGAAAATTAGGCTATTAGGGCCTGAGGTAGCTTGTGCTTCAGAAGCAGCTGAACTGTAGTAACAGTCTTAGTACTTACATTTGGAATTAGTTTAGTGGTCTTTTTTTTTTTTTTTTAATTAATTTTATTTTTGGCTGTGTTGGGTCTTCGTTTCTGTGCGAGGGCTTTCTCTAGTTGCGGTGAGCGGGGGCCACTCTTCATCGCGGTGCGCGGGCCTCTCACTATTGCGGCCTCTCTGGTTGCGGAGCACAGGCTCCAGACGCGCAGGCTCAGCAGTTGTGGCTCACGGGCCCAGTTGCTCCGCGGCACGTGGGATCCTCCCAGACCAGGGCTCGAACCCGTGTCCCCTGCATTGGCAGGCAGACTCTCAACCACTGCGCCACCAGGGAAGCCCAGTTTAGTGGTCTTTTTATGAACAGTCTGAATTCAGTCTGAATTTTGAAAATCAGGGTATGGCAGATCACAGGGCAGATCCCTGCTGAGAGGCTGTGTGGAGAAATCTTTATTTTTTCTAATCGCTGCCTTTTCAGCCCAGCCAGCAACAGAGAAAGCCAGCTCCTTGTGGGTCAAAACACATACTCCTAGATCAGGGGTAGCAAATACACAGCACATGCAATGCCAGTAAACCAGGCTGTCTCTAGACACGTTAAGTTCACCATAGTGCTAGTCTCAAGTGTGCTTGTGTGGCCATCACACGTGAGTCCTCATGGCAGGCACCTGCTTGGCCATTTCTCACTGCCCATCCTTCTGAAGAGAGCCCATGGGCACCTTGAACCAGAACAAAGATCACTAGCACAGGTATGACTGAAGATAGATTGGTTGCTTTGTATTTGTCAAAGACTTTCTATCTTGTTTGGATACCACTCTGTTAAAAATATTGTCAGGAGGTGTACTGTTTATGTTTAATCCTAGAAAGAAAACTGAAAAGCTAGGAGATTTCATTTTTTTTTTTTGACTGCTAAGGAGAGCAGTCGAGATGGTATTATTATTCAGTGAAAGTAGAAGGTCCAAGAAACACTAGTACAGGAGATTGTAGAAGGAGGGACAAAGGGAATTTTATATCCAGTTTCACCTTAAGATCTATAAATTACTAGGCAGGTTAACTTAGAATTGGAATCAGCATTTTTCATTTTCAAGCTTTTATACTTTGTGCATACACAGAGTGGACCGTTTATAAAACTGGTGAACTGGACTGTGGATTTGAGAATGAGGAATTCCTCTGTTCTTTGTTTTGGGGAGGCAGTGATCGTGCATTCATTCAGTAAACACCTGCAAGGTGCCAAGCCCCTTTCTTTCCCCTAACCTCCAGATGGACTGGTAAGGAGTGGTCTAGGGGATGACTGGTCCAGTGGAGTGAGGGGGTGAGACTCTACTGGGAGGGTTAAGAGGAAGGAAGGAAGGGAGGGAGGGAGGAAGGGGCTGACCTTCGACCAAGGCCAAGATAGGCATCACAGGAGACAGACACCTCTCTCTTGAGGTGCTTATTGCCTTAAGTTTCACTCTTCAGAGATGTACTGAGAGATGGAAAGTAATTTCTTTGTTTCGCTACATATTGTTCCAGATTTTTTGTAAGGGATGATAAAGCAGGCTGCGGTGGGGAGCATGTCATTAGCACATTCCCATGTGTTAGGATAGTCACTCACCTCTGGGTATGCCTCCTCTTTTCCTTTAAAAGGGCCAATAATGTTCCAAACTTCTGGTCTCCTTTCGAGAGACATGAAACTATCACAGGTACAGGACAACAGTAAAAGGTTGTTGTTGGTTTTTCAAAATCCGTCTCAAATCTTTCCTTCATCAACTTGGCATAAGGAGAACGTGAGGGAGGGACTGTCCAGAAGGAACTGTGGTTTATAACTGAGCCTTAGAGTCACTGCAGCAGCAGAGTTTCTGAGCTGCCGTTGTCAGGATGGGGAACCACGTTGAGATAAAGAAGTATCTGGTCCAGTGCAGTTCAGTGACGTTTACAGTTGTGGCTAAGGTAGCAATTTCCTCTATTCGGAATTACTCTTGATCACTGTTTCCTTGGTTGACCTCCACATGAACTAGCTGGTTGCCAGTTATGAGCCCTGGCATGTGAAAAATATGTGTTTTTGAAGATTGGCATAACACCCAGTGTGGCATGCCCGTGACAACCACAGATTCATATCCCTCATCTCAGGAGACTCGGGGCGCACTCATTGCGCGGAATGGTGAGTGAGATGGCTGTCACTGTGTATATTGTTTTTCCTCTCTTTTTCCTTCAAGCATAAAGAGTTGGATTTCTGTAAGTAAAATATGCCTGTTATTGCAACTGCGCAAATGAGAAACATAATCCTAAGATGTGTCTGTGCACCGTTAGCACAGTTTGGTCGTGGGTTCCTAGATTTTTTTCTTTACAATTTGGATAGCAAATTGGATTGCAAGACAGTTTATCATTAATGACAACCCAGGGTTGTGTTGGTGTTGCTTTGCTTTATTTGTTTTTGTAACCCTAAATCCTTGTCTTTAATCAAGCTAAATGAATTATTTTTAACCTGAATTTATACATTTAGTTGTACATTTAGTAGCACACTACTTGTTACAACTTATCTTCCCCCTGCATATTCCTTATTGCTTAGGAAAGCTTTACACCTATAAAGTCTAGTTACTAAAAATGTCAACGTATTTTGATGAATATTACAATTCATGGTGGTCATTTTCCAGTAAAAAGGGAAGTATAATTTATTAAAACAAAAACCATAAGCAGTTCATCATAATATTCCATTAACTCCTATTCTGCCTACACTTCCAACAGTGTTATTAATGATCCACAGTGCCCCTAAGGTTAAAATGCAGTTTATATAAAATGTTCAGGAAACATATTTCAATAAGTACACTTATGTTATTAGATGCAGAGATGTTTGATCATTTTTGTACATACGTTTGTCCTTGGAAGTTAGTTAGTAGCTGCTATGTTGCTTTCAGTACAGTAAGTATATCATTGAGAGATATGCAACAGTAATTTAGCAAATAGCACCTTGTTTTATTTTAGGTACCTCTCAGAGCACCAACTTTATTTCTAGGCAAAGAAAATAATAGGTAATTATATATAAAATGTATTGTTACTCATTCAGAATGACTGTGAGTAATTAATAAAATCTTGAGAAATGTTTATCTTTTGAAAGTTTACCTCATTTATAGAATCATGTAATTCAGCCTGTCTGCAGCCACTTCAAAATCCAAATCATAATCCAGAAAATATGTGATAAACACATGTGGTTGGGTTTGATGTTGCTCAGCTGGATATGACCCACACTCTAATTATAACCTGAATAAATCTAGAGACCCCACATGGTCCAGATCCAGCTTGGAGTCTCATTCAAAGAAAACATCAGAAAGCCAGAAAGCCTTGAAGAGTAATATATCTCTTTCATCTAAGGTTTTCTAAAAGGCATGGCTTAAAGGTGTTACAGTTCGCACCACATAAACAATTTCTCCAAAATTCTGTGTAGCCATCTGTTCCTCTCCCTACACTCATGGCCACTGCTAAACCTCTCTGTCTTTCTCATCCACATAGTTTTTCACTGGCTATGAAACCCTTCATCATTCAAAAAAAATTAATGGAGATATAATTCACAAACCATTTTCCTCCTAATTTTTTGATCAGACACAAATACATCCATCTCTTCCAAATTTAGAAGCATAAATGCTACACCACTTCCAAAGTTAGAGTATCCATATGGATTTCCTGTTCTACTTCCTGGATGGACTGTGCCTCTCTAGAATGACTGGAGGACCTGTAGCTCCACTGCCTCTGATTTCTGAATATCTTTTATTTCCTGTTTACCCAGCACCCTCAGAAATAAAGCCCATTGCTTGACTCTGCATTTCTTTTTCTTTTTTAATAAATTTGTTTGTTTATTTATTTATTTATTTTTGGCTGCATTGGGTCTTCGTTGCTGCATGCAGGCTTTCTCTAGTTGCGGTGAGCAGGGGCTACTCTTCGTTGAGGTGCGTGGGCTTCTCATCGCGGTGGCTTGTCTTGTTGTGGAGCACGGGCTCTAGGCGTGCGAGCTTCAGTAGTTGTGGCACACAAGCTTAGTTGCTCCGTGGCATGTGGGATCTTCCCGGACCAGGGCTCGAACTCGTGTCCCCTGCACTGGCAGGTGGATTCTTAACCACTGTGCCACCAGGGAAGTCCCTGATTGCATTTCTTGTAAGAAATTCTAATGTAGACTTTCCTAATAAAATTTCCACCTACTAACAGTAACAGAGGCCACCATTTATGCACTGCACTGGCTAAGCTCTTTGAATGCAGCATCACACTCAATACTCAGAAGGTTACCTGCATGTTACAAATGAGTAAACTGGGACCCAAAGAATAACGTAATTCACTGCAACTAGTAAGTGATGGATCTGGGATTTGAACGCAGGTAGTTTGATTCCAGAATCCTTCCTTTTAGGAATGACCTGAGCTTGTTTACCCATTCTACCCTATTCTATGTGCTCTTAAATGTGAAAGGGAGGGATGCATCTGAGTAGGAAGATTGTGAAAACAGGCAATTAATTAGCTGTTCTCTTGGTCCCGTGTTATGTATATGTGTGAGAAAAACACAAATCCTGAATCAGGGCTACAGATCTGCATAATACCCACTCATGATCTCTCCCAATAACCTTGGTTCACCTCTGAATTGTAAGATTGCCTTATATTCTTCTTTTCTCTATTCAGCCTAAAAGAAAGGAGCAAGAAATATGTGAGAGGGTCTTGGTTCTCAATACTGTCTACAACCTCTGGAGTTCTGTGTTTATGAGGCTTCTTAAAACTCATCCTGGGTAAATGTCAAGGCTTTCTGTGTGCCCCTAGCCAGTCTTTTTTTGAACAAGGGAATTTGCCATATCCTTTCAATGTTTTGATTAATAACAAAGATGAGTGAGGGGCCTAGTTATTTGGAATTAAACTGGGTGAAATTGGAAACGACCAGTTTGGTTGTTGGCTTCAGGTCCTTTAGTATGCCAAAGAACGACTCTGTCAGGTAGGGCTCTGGCTTTAAAGACAGCTGGCCAGAGCCTCTGCTTGATGATTCTGGTTTAGATTACATTACAGTGGCATAATCAAATGTACCAGAGTGCAGTGCATCATCAAGAGAACTTTCTTGACCTTTCATCTTCTTTTTAGCTGTTCCAAGTGCTCAGAAATGTGGTGCATGGTGTCTTTTTGCATGATTGCTAATGAGGAAAGCCTTTGGCATGACATAATGCTCCCCAAATCCCTGAGGGTCAGTGTAGAAACAATTGCTCTGGGGTCCGGCTGGACTGTTTGACCTACATTGTGAAGCACTGACTGCCAAGGGTGTGCCTTGCTGCAATTTCTCTCTGCACAACATATATGTGGTGTGCATGGGTTTAGCTTTCTCTGAGACAGAAGTTTTGGTGTATGTTGGAAATGACACTGGACTTGTAGTCAGAAGCTTTGGGTTTAAATCCCAGTTCTATCACTTATTTACTTGTTTGAACAAATCCCTTCAACTCTTGGAATCCCTTAGTCTCCCCTTTTGTATTATGAGAATGCTTAAAAAAATATTTACTTCATAAAATTTTATGCGGCTAAATTAATTTTTAAAATATGTTAGAACAGAAACACTCTTTTAAGGTATTTAATCACTTCTTCTTTGTGATCCAAACCAGGATCTCAGTCCAGTAAATTGAGAGTTAATGGCAGGGCTTCAAACAGTTGCTTCACCTTTATCCCTATTCCCTCCCTCCCACTGGGATTCTCCATGAAAAATTAAATATGGAATTTTAATGTTAACCTTTATTCAAACACATGCACTTATAGAAACACATACAAAGAATACCTGCTTAGGTATTTTATGGCCAGAATTTTCTCCATCACCCCTGCACCTATATCAAAGTTTTAAAAAAGTGGAAACCACCTCCTTTTTAGGGGGAAAAAAGGGTGGATTCTTGTTGATTACTGAGCTTTCTTAACTAGACATTAAGAAACTCAGAATTCTAGCCTCCTAAGCAGGTCTAGCAACATTTATTTTCTCATTTGGATTCTTCACCTCTTTAGAGGGTATGTTTACATTCTTGTGATCTTACTGTTGCACTCTTACCTAATTCTAGATTAGATTTCTCAGCTGATGATGACTTCTAGTGACTGGAAGTGAAGCAGCAGGAAACTCACCCTGACAGCCTCCCTTCTACAGGTACTTCTACAGATCTCCAAAGTGCTTGCATGTCTCAGAGTCCAGAATTTGCAGAAGCATTCCTTAAGATGTTCCTGGCTATATCCCAACCACTGCCCCTCTACCCCACACTCATCCACAAGATTTGTGAAAGCTATAGTAGCCAGTCCTTGTTGTAGGAAGGGGGAAGGGAAGTGAATGGAGACCTGGTCACATACTCTTTTAGAAGGGTTTCTAATACCTATGTAGTGTCATTCCCATATATACACAAAGTCTATTATTGTTATTAGCATGAATCTACCATTAAATTTCCCAAAGCAATAGACTGACCTTACCAATTAACAGGGTCCTACTATGCAGTTCTCTGATGTTCACCAAGAAAGGTCACATGTATTTGATCTTTAGAAAAAAGTATAGGTAGGATTTCTAAACCATTAGATATTAAAACACACACACAGAGCTAGGGGTGCTACAATAATAAAAACCATAGTCTATCAGCAAAGGTCAAGAAAAGAGGGAAAAAAAGTAAGAAGAAAACCATATGATAAAATAGCAAGCATAAGATAAACATATAACAATAAATGTGACTAGGTTAAATTCCTGTATTAAAATCAGTGACTCTCAGATTGATTAAAAAGATAATCCAGCTAAATGCTGTCTTTAGGAGCCTTTGTATACCAAAATTACACAGAAAGGCAGAAAATAAAGGGATAGGTTGGTGAATTCTAACTAACAAAACAAAAATAGGGATAGTAATATTAATTCTAAAAAGTGTGGGATTCAATGTAAAAAGAAATACTGAACAAGACATAAGAGAATAGATATAAATCAAACAAGATTCAATAACAATGAAACTTTATGTACTGAACATTTAGCACTGAATTAAAGTAAAATTTGTTAAAAATACAAGCAAAATAATGCAAATAAAAATATAAATAAATTTAAAAATTTAAAGCATAAATAAACTTTTCCATAATCATAGTGGGAGACTTTAACAAAATACTTTCAGAATTTTATCAAGTAAATAAAATTAAGTAGGAACAGAAGATTTGAATAACATAGTTATTATTATTAACCTAACCCAACAAATAGGAAGTATACACAGTTTTTTTAAAAGACCATGGATCATTTTCAAAAATTGATAAAATACTACACCACAAAGAAACTTAAACTAACCAAAAAGTAGACATATAACAATAACATAGCATTGAAAGTTACACAAGATGGCTCCTGCCCCTACCTCCATCCAAGCACTTGGAAACTAAGATATGGTCCTTTTAAATAATTCTTGGATCAAAAAGGAAATCACTACTGCAACTATAGACTATTTTAAAATTAACAATGAAAATACAGTGCACTGAATTATAGGGATTGTACTAAAAATATAGTTAGATAAAAAGTTAAGACTTTTATTTAAAGAACTGAAAAGAAAATAAGCTTAAAATTTAAGAAGCTAATAAATGAAAAACAAAATTAAACAACAAAGTAGGGGGAGGGAAATTATGAAGTTAAATTATTTACCTTTATGAGAAAAATTGTGAATTTTTTCCAATAAGAAAAAAAATTTGATTGGCAGTAAGGCAAAAGTTCAGAGTTAACAGGAAAGCTGCTGGAATGAGGCTGGAAAGCTGAGTTAATGGGCTAAAAGACACTGTCCCTGTCCTCACTGTCACTTAGGTTTGGCTGAGGTGAAAAGCATGTGCAAAAAATAATTAGAAAACAAGACTGTATTCAATAAAGTGCCCGTTTGTGAGTTATAGATGGTAAACCATCTATAGCAAAGAGAAGCATGAAGCTCTGAGTCTCTGGCTTCAAACTTATCAAGGGCCTCTGGGTGGTTATTTAGCTCCTCTAACTTGGCTACTTATCTGTGAAGTGGGGATCAGAGTACCTACCTCAAAGGGTTGCTGTGAGAATTAAAGTACACTGGGCCCTCTGTATCCACCGAAGTGGAACCTCGGATACACAGGGCTGACTGTAAGGGACTTGAGCATCCATGGATTTTGGTGTGTGTGTCGGGGGCGGGGTGGTGGTCCTGGTACCAATCCCCTGCAGATATCAAAGGACAACTCCGTGCATGTGGTAAGGGCTGCCAAAAAAAGTCAGTGTAGCATCTCTTCCAATCTCTTCTGGATGCTGGTGAGATGGTTAGGGCACAGTCAGTACCTTAGTATATTTTACACAGGAGTAGGACACATAATAATGTTTAGAGTACCCAAGTTCTATCTGCCTGGGTGAAAAGGCATTTTTCTGGGCATTTTATCTGTGACTGTCTTGAAATATGCCCATGGTGATTAGGTAAACGAGTCTCTGTCCATTAAAAGAAAAAAATCTGTAAAGCATGACACTCCCAAAGCAGCGGCAGTTCATGAGTTCCTGGCCATAGAGAAAGGAATGACCAGTTTTGCCATTATGTAATCAGACGGCTTCCCCAAGTAGGAAGGGGGGGGGACCAAGGAGTCTTTCCTGATCTGCTTCTGACCAGTAAGCACTTTTAGTCCTCATCTGTAAGAGTGAGGCATCATTCTTGCAACCATTTAGTGTCAGCATTAGGCTCCTCAGGCATGGTGACGGATTCTGAGATCTTGAAAAAGTGACATGGTAAATATAAAAGGAATCAGATAGTAACCCATAAAAAATTGAAAAGAACTTAATGCTTGAGGAGAATATGTGGTTTGAGGTAAAGTTAGAATGTGTCTGGGAGTAGGTAAAAATCTGTAGATGCTACACATCAAACCACTTTAGTCAAAATATTTGTTCAGTGGGGGAAAAATATCAGTGAAAGTAGTTAAGTGATGTCTATGGTCCAAACAAGAACTAATCGACTGCTCTACTTCCTCCATTCCCAAGACACCATCAGCTGTAAGGTGTACCATCAAATTTATGACAGGTGAGGAGGCGGGGGCAAGGACATGGTATTAAATGTATACTTTGGTTCCAGAAATGTTAGAATATGAAGGAAAAAAGCACTATCAACACAAACATGCATCTTGGAATTAAGGAAATGCAGAATTTCACTCAGTTGATGTTTTGGTGTTTTCTTGCTGGTAGAGGATAGGACTAATTTTATAAAAACAATTTTTAAAATGTTTACTAATACATGGGGCAGAACTAATGACAATTGAAGGCAAATTTAAGTTTTCTCAGACCCATAGATTTATTTTCTTTTATTCTCCTGTCAAGACAAAATAAGTAATGGACAGTTGGGGCGGTACTATACGTGATAAGTGTGGAGCATATTTTAGTGCCAGAAAATAATGAAATGCTCAAAAACAAAAACCAAGAAACAAAATATTGGTGGGAGAATGTCGAAGGAGCACAGGAGCCAACTGAAAGAGCTCTCACCAGTCAAAGGTAGAACAATTTGAGCGACAAAATTAGTAAAATAGTGTTGAATTACAACCCAAAGTATAAAATGAATACCTATGAGGCCATACTGATATAAATAAATGGTTGAAAAAATTGTTGAATGGGGAGAAGAGATAAATCTTCCGTGCAGAAGAATTCAAAATAATTTGTATAGATACTCCACCCTCAAGCTTTTCCTTCCGAAGTGTATGGTATGGAAGGGGGTGAGGAGCAACCTTCCAGTGGAGAAACCTGACAAACACTACCTCGGGTGATCAAGGCCAACATCAACAGTATTAAATTATGTTGATAGTATATTTGCTTGATCTGATGTGATTAAAATGGCGGTTTACCTCTGTGGTCTTCCTCCAAACAACACATCACCCCAGTATCATGAGAAAGACAACAGACAGATCCCAATTGTGGGACATTCTACAAAATACCTAACCAGTACTTCTCAGAACTGGTCATCAAAACCAGGGAAAGTCTGAGAAACTGTCACAGCCAAGAGGAGTCTAAGGAGACTTGATGACTAAACGTAATATGGTGTCCTGGATGGGATCCTGGAACAGATGCAGGACATTGGGGAAAAAAATTAAGGAAATCTAAATAACCTATGGCCTTTAGTTGATAATAATGTGTCAATATTGGGTTTCTTAATTGTTATTTATCATATTAAATGTAAGATTTTAATAGTGGGGAGATTGGATACAGAATGTGTGGGAACCCTACTATCTTCTTGATTTTTCTATAACTACAACTGTTCTAAAAGATAAAGTCTATTAAAATTCTTGTAATGCCTAAACAGAAAAAAAAAAAAATTCATGGACAGGAGGCCAGATTCTAGAGTTTAAAAGGAAGTTATAAGGCATTTTGTTGAGACCTTTAAAAATTCCACACAGAGCATGGCTGAAGCAGAACATATGTAACTGCTTAGTTGAAAAAAAATGGAACTGGCAGCTTAGCCCAGAATGTGACACTTCTAAATAAATTTAAATGGACTCATTATTATTTATCATCGATGGAGTATTTTGTTTTTCCAAGATGGCAAAGTTTTACCATTATTCCTATTTTAAAGCGAATGCCGTGCTTTCAGCCATCTTGACTCACTCAACTGGCTAATCTAACTGTACAGTTCAATCAGAAAACCAGCCATCAACTGTCAAAATGGTAAAAACAGTTATGCATGTTTTCAAAGCCAGAAATGCAATCATGTGGTGAGACTTCAGAGTTTTAGTGTTCTCCAAAGTTCTGACTCCCAGGGTTCGTTCCCTTACTCGGTATTCTCACATGGAAAACTTCTTTGAGGGAATTATAGGGTAATATTTTCAAGACTTGGAACAGTGAGCTTGTCTACGGTTACCTTCCTAAAAAACAACTTAAAAATGCCTTTAAAAGCATTTTTTTAAAAAAGAATTGCGCCAGCGTAGCCAAATAGAAACAACTTTGGGGTTTCTGCACTGGGTCAAGTTGCACAAATTGCAGAATATTCCCCTCTGTCCAGGACATCGTTTTACTCCCACATACCACTTCCTACATCCACAAATTCCAGTGTGTTGGACCTCCAGAGAGCTAGAGGAATTATAAAAGGAAAGAGGCGGGTACTGACCACAGGAACAAGTAAGCTAGAATGGCAGCCCGGGGCTTCTTGCTTGGTCCTGCCTCAGCTCTGCTCCAGACCTCCCCGCTCCAGGCCTCTCCCAGGTGCTCTTGCCAGGCCAGCATCAGGGTCCCCCATGGCCAGGGCTCACGTGCCTCCAGGAACCCCCCCAGCATCCCACAGGAAGACAAAGTCAGCCCTTTCAGGGGAAACCAAAAGGCTGGCATATTTTGGAGACCAGCAGGGGGGAAGTGTGTGCCAGTTATTTAGCCCTGGGAGGCAGGGAGTACTGTGGCTTTGTTTGCTGAGCCCAGAATTAGGGCACACAGTCCGTCAGCAGGACTAGCTAGACTGGATGTGAACTTGAGACTGTCCCCGGAAACCCAGGGTGAGTGGCCCATGTCTCTGCAGGGTGCAGAACCACGAGCCAGGCCCTGGGTATGCTCCTCAGGGCTGGTGTCCTCCAGAGAGGATCCTGGGGACAGCCTGGGTGCAGCACCACGGCCGCCCTTCCTCAGCAGTTCCCAGGGCAGTAGCACCAAGGCCTGTCCTGGTGGTAGGACAGCACCTAAGCCCCAGTGAGCTCAGCCGCCCCTACCCCAAGATGGGCAGCCCTGGGGCCCAAAAGTCTCTGTCTCTCCCTTTCTCCCCCTCCCTCCTTGTGGAGTCAGAAGAGCCAGGAGCCCGGATACTACTGTCCCCTGCCCCCCACCCCCTTTGCTTCTCTCCTCTTTACCTGAGCCCTAGGGATGCCTGAAGCCAGCTGGGGACCCCTGCGAGGACACAGCATTTCTTCAGACACAGGATTACCCCAGCGTGAAGCAGGCAGGGAGATGGTCTTATCACATGCCTCTGACCGCTCCTTGAACGAGTCAGAGAAGGTGCAGTGAGGAAGTATAATGTCACATGCAACACTTACAGGAAGCTGGCCAGAAGACAGAGGGGGAACTTGAGAACCTGGGTCATTTCAGCGGATTAAAACAACACAGGTTAGTGCCTTTTTTTTCTTCCCCTGAAAAATCTTTCATAGCCATTCTAAAATACCTAACTGGTTCTCTTTCCTTAAACCATCTTTAATTCTTTGCAATGTGAAGAAATTGCTCCGGCTTTGAATATAAGAGCCAGGACGTAGCTGGTAGCCACACGTTATTAGAGGAACAAGCAGCAAGCCATTATTATGAAAATGAAATTCTCAGAACCTCCTGCTTCCCTATTCAGAACTTCTGTACCCTAAAAAACAAACCTTCAGATGGTCGTTAAATGACTTATTTCATGGAATCCAGCTAAGCCTCTCCTTGAGTTTCCCTATTAGCATAAACTGGGACACATCATTTTGTGTTTGCAGGCAGATGCCGGGTGTTCAAAGGGCGGTAGAAAATGCAGCAATAATGTGTGGACAAACTCGCTGCAAGGCGGCATGCAAAAGTTTGTTGTTTTTATGCACTTTTTGCCTGGCAGAACGAATCTTTTGGCTTGTATTTCCTGTTAAAATAATTTCTTGTATCATTATATATAAATTCTTAAGTTCCCTTTTCTTTTATACATTTTTTTCTGCCTTCTTCCTTTCCGTGTTCTTTTTTTGTTTTTTTTTTTTTTTTTTTTTTGCAATTTTCCTTCTTTTTATTAACAGAAAATGGGAGTAGAGGGGTGTGGGCAGTTTGAATGTGGGATGAGGAAGTCCCCTGCCTCCCCCTGCCCCAGGGTTTCAGAGCATAGCCTGGGGCTGTTATGTGCAGGGTGTATAGAAGCCATGAGGTCTGTCACTAGAGCTTTGTGTCTTCAGCTTGTGCTTCCTCTAGAAAGGAAGATTTGAGGAGTCTAGAGAAGAGCCCAAGAGATGGTTAAAGCATTGGAAATTAGAGCCCAGAAACAGCTAAAGGGCCCAAGATTATTCATCCTGTGGTCCTTGAGGGACAGTTTAATACAGAACTTCAGTAAAAGGCTCTTACACAACGGCCTGCCGCTTGCAGACCTGTATGACAAAGGAAAATGTCTCAAATCTGAGTGAGAGGAAGGAAGTTACTACCTTCTTGGACTATCATTAAGCACTAAAACAGGTTAGCCAGAGAGATTGCCGAGCTTTTTTCTGGGCCGTTTGAAAACGAACGAGCCTTCTTCTGTGGCTGTTCACGTGTTAACAGAGGCAGGGAGAGAAAGGCAGAGAAGACCCCAGGTTTGGGAGCTTCTTGTTTCCTTCTCTTCATTCCAAAGTGTACTACAAAGTGTCTGTGCTGAAAAACAGAACGACAACGGGGTGAGGGGTTAGTGGACCCATGTGTTGTTTATGTCCCAGTACTGCAAAATAACCAAAACTGTGAGGCAAGAGAAAAAAAATCATTGTTGATGTCCTCAGATTGCCACATTTTTTTCGTGTTTTGCTACCATGTTATGCAAGAAGATGGAGAGGAAGCTGACAGACTATGGGAGGATTCTAAGTTGGAGATCTCTCAGCCCAAGTGGTTGCAGAAACCCTGCCCTAGCTCTGACTGAGGCAGCCCACGTTTCCACTGGGGGTGGGAGCTGGAGGGGAGATTGGACTCTATTTGATGTTTGGAGCCCTTTGCACAAATAAATGCCTGGAGGAGACACATGGAGGAGCACTGCCGTGGACAGGTCTCTTGCACATGGCACCAGGAGCTCTCCTGAGCACCAGAAAGAGGCTTACAGCTTAGCCGTGGCTGGACATCCCTAGAAGGAGCTCTTCTTTCGGTTTTGTTTTGGTTTTTAATTGGTCCTAGAGGTTTGTTGTTCAGGGAGTTTTGTATTCTGCTAATCTGCTGCTCGTAGCAGAAAAGGGCTTTTTATTTTGTTAAATACTTTCCAGATGGACCTGACATCTTTTTTCTTGGAGTGCATCCTTCCAAAAGCTGTTTCCCTTTCTCCTGGGGGAATCTGTTCTCTCCCCAGCCATTTCTCCAGCTTTCTACCTTTACTGTGCTCCTTTGTGTCTGAGATGCAAGACAAGGTTTATAAAGTGTCATTATTATGCAGCGCCTCTGATCCCCAAATCTGGAGGTGGTTTCGGAAAAAGAAAAAGACAAAAAGAAGAGAACTCAGAATGGCAAGAAGGTGGTAGATCGTGTTGGATGGTGGAGAACACCTGGAATATTAATCTCATGTGTAATTCTTAGACAGGAAGTACTGCCAGTTCAGTGTGAAGGTCAAAAGTAGAAAGAGAGAAGTGGTCATCTTTTATCTGGAGAAAAGATGCTGAATTTCATGGGGAGGGACTGCATGGGCATGTTACTGAATTCTCTAAATAAGAAGAGGAAGGGGGTTGACTTCACATATCCCTCCTCTCCTGGACCCTGACATTTAGGCAGGCCTCTTTTCCCCAGAATCCCAGATAATGCAGAGTAGCACTTCAGAATCAGCATCCACAGATGTTTGGGTTGCCTGAGTTTCAGAGGAGTGAAATGGTGAGATATTCAAAATATTCATGTTAGTGGAGAAAAAGAAAATAAAAAATAAAACTCTGATGAGTGCAACCATATAGTTGAATTTATCCTCGGCCGTCGTTTTGAGTTGGCATCAGCAAGTCTGTAGGCCAGCTCTCTGGGCCTCTCAGAGAGAAGTTCCTGGGTGTGTCTGAGGTATTATTATCAACACTAGCATACTGGGAGCCATAGATTTGGGTTTTTCCAACTGTGGTAAAACACACATAAAATTTACCATCTTAACTATTAAATGTGTAGTTCAGTAGCGTTAAATATATTCACATTGTTGTACAACTCATCTCCAGAACTTTTTCATTTTGTGAAATGGAAACTCTATAGCCATGAAACAACAACTCTCCATTTCCCCTCCCCCAGCCCCTGGCAACCACATTCTACTTTCTGTTTCTATGAGATTGACTACTCTAGGTACTTCATATAAGTGGAAGCATACAGTATTTGTCTTCTTGTGACTGCTTTACTTCACTTTGCATAATGTCCTCAGGGTTCATCCATGGTATAGCATGTGTCAGAATTTCCTTCCTTTTTGAGGCTGAATGTATATGTACAGACCACTTTTCCATTATATGTACAGACCACATTTTCTTTATCCATTCATCTGTGGATGACATTTGGATTGCTTCCACCTTTGGCCTTTGTCACTAAAGCTGCTGTGAACATGGGTGTCCAAATACCTCTTTGAGACCCTGCTTTCAATTCTTTTGTATATATATCCAAAAGCGGTATTGGTAGATCATATGGTAATTCTATTTTTAATTTTTTGAGGAATTGCCATACTGTTTTCCATAGCAGCTACACCCTTTTACATTCCCACCAACAGTGCCCAAGGGTTCCATTTTCTCCACAACCTAGCTAATAACTTGTTGTTTTCTGTTTTTTTTTTTATAGCAGCCATCCTGATGGATGTAAGATGATATAGTTTTGATTTGCATTTTTCTAACAATTAGTGATATTGAGCATCTTTTTTTTTTTTTTAATTTATTGTATTTATTTATTTTTGGCTGCATTGGGTCTTTTTTGCTGTGTGTGGGCTTTCTCTAGTTGTGGCGAGCGGGGCTACTCTTCATTGTGGTGCTCTGGCTTCTCATTGCAGTGGCTTCTCTTGTTGCGGAGCTCAGGCTCTAGGCGCGTGGGCTTCAGTAGTTGTGGCACATGGGCTCAGTAGTTGTGGCTCACAGGCTCTAGAGCGCAGGCTGAGTAGCTGTGGCGCATGGGCTTAGTTGCTCCACAGCATGTGGGATCTTCCCGGACCAGGGCTTGAACCCGTGACCCCTGCATTGGCAGGCAGATTCTTAACCACTGTGCCACCAGGGAAGCCTGAGCATCTTTTTATATGCTTGTTGTTGTTTGTATATCTTCTTTGGAGAAATGTCAGTTCAAGTCCCTTGCCCATTTTTTAATGAGGTTATTTGGTTTTTTGTTGTTAAGTTTTAAGGGTTCTTTATGTATTCTAAATATTTAGGGAACTGTAGATTTTTTAAGTATTGTATGTGCAGGTTCTAATGTTCACATTATCTACTAGGAACCAGCTGCCTCCTGTGATCTACACCCTTGGGAAAGAGCATGAGTTTCAATAATATGGGTTTTTTTTTCCAACTGTATGATTTTTATCCTAACTCTGGAGTGCTATACAAAATCTCAGTCATTTTCAGCTTATAAGTAGTTTGGTTTTTGAGAACTGACAAAGGTGAAGAGAAGGAAAAGAAAGGGAAGAGCTTGGGGCAATGCTTTTTATTCCTTCCATAATTTATACTTTTTCAGCTATGTAAACGTCAGGAAAAAGGCTTATCCTCAATTCTGTTGACTAAAACTAGACCCTGTGCAAGAATAAACATACTTTCTGAGAATCATCCAGTAATTATGTCTTCTTATACCACCCTCCCTCCAAACCCACAGACTTGAATTCACCTCAGATTACGAAACCATTATCATTTTCCTTCATGAATGCCTCAAACAAAATGTATTTTGCTTCTGAGTAGTAAGGACCCAAAGAGGACTTGGTCTGCTGTCCCAGGAAAAGGAGCAAGAACAGTGGGCCTCTTCTGGAGCTGTGGCCGGGGGGTTTGTGTAGATTTCAGATTTTCAGGAAGGAACTGGTAGGGAAGATGTGATGGGCAGGCGGGCGCAGTGCTGTGTAGGGCTGCTTTTGCTGGAGGTGCTACTTCTAAATGGAGTATCATTGTGTTTAGGGAAGGGATTGCCTGTGTGCCCGACTGATTCTTCACTCTACCGTTTCAATTTCCCTCCACTTCTTCATCAGTTAGAAAGTTGGTGCTGTTTCCCCCCCCCCCACAAAAAAAAGCCTTAGTGTCCCTCCTCTCCTCTCCCCCACACCCCCCCCCCCAAAAAGCAAGCTATCAGGAAATGACAAGAACAGTAGCATTTATTTGTTTGTTGATGAAAGGACAGAGAAAGCTTTGTCTTGAAAAGAATAACAAAATAAACTGGGAAAATATGAGTCCTGGAGGTGGAACCCTGTTATGATGCAATAAACCGACAAACTTCAGAGGCACCTCTTCCTAGTGTACATGACATCCTGTGCCAGTTCCACCCGGAGGTATTCATACACCACCAACATTGTAATTTCTCCATACTAATTCGAAGTTACTGCTTTGAGACTGTCAGACTAGCTAGATACTTACCAGAATGTCTGTTTTTGATACTTTCTGGTATGAATTAGGCTAGCTTTCTGCTTTTGTTTGTGCCTGTGTTTAAATAATATGTCATATTTTAGGTTCACTCATTGTATTGGTTTGTAATCCTAGTGTGACTTAAAAACAGAGACTTTTTTTTTTTATATAGTAGGATACATGTTTGCACACATGCATGTACCCACCCCTCCTAAAAATTCTTTAGGGCATATGCTTCCTCAGTTAAAAGTCATTAGATGATATCTTGGCACCTACAGTTATTTAGAATATGCTGCTCACTTCAGGCTAGGCAGTTATTCATGTATTATACCTATAGATTCGTTTGGAGGGTCTGCTAGTGAATTGCTCTTCTTTCAATAAATCACTGACTTATTAAATGGTGGTTTGGAGCATCTTTGATTTCCAGGCTGGCTACGGAAAGATTTGGTCTTCCTTAAAGGCTTTAGAGACCTGTAGAATGATCCTGGCTCCTGGAAACTGGGTGTGGGACCAGTAGAGGGGCTGCCCAATACCTCACCAGCTTGCTACGCAGACAGATGCACGGAGAGAGCTGCTAAAGGACAGGAATTGGTGTTCCAGCTCCGCCCTCTCACTGTGGTGTGACTTCTTAGGAAAGTCCCAGTTCCAGAAGTCATTTAACCAACTGAACATTCTTGATGGGCTGCCACCAGGGCTTCGCCTAAAACCTCTTTCAAAGCAAACAACATGTGCCTTCACTCTTTCTCTCCTTCCCTTTGCGTTCCCTCTTCTTGCCCATCACCTCGTGAAAACTGAGACCAGAACTCACCTGCACAGACAGCTTGCTTCCTCCCCCAGCCCCACCTCTAATCTTTATGTTCCACTTCCTCAGAGCATTTAATACCCTTCCCTGCAAAACAGGGACAAATCAAGGCTGATGAGCATAGTTGCCAGAATGAAAGTGTTTGAGTGGTTTTTCATAGGAAAAATAATTGGGGGGGAGGGCGGGGGAAATAATGTTCTTATGAGATAGATCCTGATGAATATGGAAGGGTGGATAGTTTACTTTTTTAAAGCTTTTTAAAAGGGTTCATAAGGAGGTAGCAGTAAGGGAAAGGGAATTGAAAAGGCCAGAGGATAATTTGCTCTAAAAGACAAAAAAGTTAGGTTATTCAAAAACTATTTTTTTCTCCTACTTCAGTGCCAGGAACATCTGGCCTTGGGAAAAGTTTCGGAAACAGGGTTTCAGATGCTGTTGTCATTATTTAAAACTTAAAGAGGTAGGTAAAAAATAGAACTCTGGGTTTTTAGAAATAGAAGGGATCTTCAAGGGTTCAATCCCCTCATTTTTAATTTTTTTATTTTTATTTTTTAAATTAATTTTTTTTTGGCTGCATTGGGTCTTCGTTGCTGCACGTGGGCTTTCTCTAGTTGCGGCGAGTGGAGGCTACTCTTCATTGCAGTGCAGGAGCTTCTCATTGCGGTGGCTTTTCTTGTTGCGGAGCACGGGCTCTAGGCGTGTGGGCTTCAGTAGTTGTGGTACGCAGGCTCAGTAGTTGTGGCTCACGGGCTCTAGAGCACAGACTCAGTAGTTGTGGCTCACGGGCTTAGTTGTTCTGTGGCATGTGGGATCTTCCTGGACCGGGGCTTGAACCCGTGTCCCCTGCATTGGCAGGTGGATTCTTAACCACTGCGCCACCAGGGAAGCCCTCCCCTCATTTTTAGATTTGGAAACTGAGGCCCCAAAAGGTTAGGTGATTTGTCTTGGCCAAAAGAGCTAATTAGTGAGAGTGGTGAACATCAATCACGGCTCCTGGCTCCTGGCTCCAGCACGGGCTGCAATGTTGAGAGCTCCCAAGGACTTGGAGAACTTCTACCCCTCTGGGATCTACAGAGGCCAGACCCATGCCTAAGAGGGGCAGGCCAAGCAACTGAGGAGCTTATAAGCTCACAAAACTCCAGCCAAGTGACCTCTATTTCTGGAAGGTGGCACAGCAATATGGGTATAACCTTATCAGTAGACTCCTAATCCATCCTACCTGGAGAAAGTTTGTGTGCAGTGAACGGTGAAGAGGACAGCCCAGAAAGGAAAAATTCCCAGCGGTTGCCCAGGATTGGCCAATAAGAGAGACCCTCAATCTTGTGGACATGACTGTGGATTGAGAGGGGTTGTCCATTGAGCAGTGTGGCTGAAGATCAGGCCCAGATTAAGTAACCTTTCCAGTGACCATGGCCCAGATTAAACAGCCTTCAAGAGGCTTACCCATCCTTAGCCCTGATTCCAAGATCCCTGAACCACCTTCTGAACATTAAATCAGCTTCCTTGCTACCACTATCTCAGAAGAGTATATTCTGGACAATGACCATGGTCACTGGAAAGAAATGCCATCATTTGTGAATTCTGGTGTGCCAGGGAGCCTCTCGTGAATTTGTAAGATGGGTCGGTCATTCTGAGTCTGATCCCTCTGATTCCCAGATAAAAAGGAGATTTGGGGACCTCTGTGGCGAAGTCCCTGTGCTGGAAGTGTGGTGATCTACCCCTCCCCGGGAATGCCACTCCACAGGGTCTTTCCTGGGCAAGCAGCAGCCTCTCCTCAGTGTCAATTCTACTTCTTTGTCACTCCTCTTTAAAATGCCACAAGCATTATAAAAAGAAAATGAAATATAATATGTGGGTCCTGCAATTGGACATTACAAGCCCTTTTTTGGACTCTTGATATTTTATGGGGTCTTTTTTCTGCCCTTTGGGGGGCATTTTCCCTTAATTCAGAAATATTTACTGAGCACCTTCCCTGTAGATCTTAAATTCTAGGTGGGAGATGTGGACAATAACAAAACCCTAATAAAATCGTATGTCACGTGGTATAGTACAAGGTTAAAAGTAGCGAGGACTGTGGAAGAAGTGCAGCAGGGTAGGAAGAGTGGCAAGGCAGGGGTGGGTGTATGGATTTAAGTGGGGCAGGTAGGGTGATTGTCACGGAGAAGGTGGCATTTGAGTGAAGACTTGGAAGAGGTGAGAGAATGCGCCTTGCAGTTACCGGGGGAAAGGCACAGGGGCCTTGAGGCAGGAGCAAGCCTGGCATATTCAAGGAATAAGGAGGAGCTGGTGTGACCAGGCAGAGTAAGTGAGGGGGAGGGAAGTAGGGGGAAGTACTGGAGGGCCTTGTAGGCCCTTGTAGGACTCTGGCTTTCAATCAAGAGTGAGAGGGAGCTTTGGGATCACTTTGAGCCATGGAGAGACGATGATCTGGCTTTGTTCTTTAAAGGATGCCTCTGGCTACTGTATTGAGAATACAGTACAGGAGAGTAAGAGTTGAAGAGAGAGACTATTCCAGTACTCTGGTGAGAGATGAGGGTGCCTTGGACCAGGGTGGCAGCACTAGACATGACGGTGAGGGATAATCAGAGCCTGTTTTTTTTTTTAATTGAAGTTTCATTGATCTACAATGTCATGTTAGTTTCGGGTGTACAGCAAAGTTCATGTTCTTTTCCATTATGGTTTATTACAGGATATTGAATATAGTTACCTGTGCTATAAGATAGGACCTTGTTGTTTATCCGTTCTATATTTAATAGTTTGCACCTGCTAGTACCAAACTCCCCATCCAACCCTCCCCTGCCCCTCCCCCCTTGGCAACCGCAAGTCTGTTCTCTATGTCTGTGAGTCTGTTTTGTAGATATGTTCATTTGTGTTGTATTTTAGATTCCACATATAAGTGATAGCATGTGGTATTTGTCCTTCTCTCTCTGAATTACTTCACTTAGTATGATAATCTCCAGGTCCATCCATGTTGCTGCAAATGGCATTATTTCATTCTTTATGGCTGAGTAGTATTCCATTGTGTGTGTGTGCATATATATATATATATATATATATATATATATATATATATATACACCACATCTTCTTTATCCATTCATCTGTCAATGGACGTTTAAGTTGCTTCCATGTCTTGACTATTGTGAATAGTGCAGAGCCTGATTGTTTTGAAGGTAGAACAAGATTAACTGTTGGATTGAACGATGATAAGTGGAAGAGAGGAGTCAAGGAAGACCTCAAGGATTTTACCCTAAGCATAGGAAGAATGGAAGTGCCATCAGACTGAGACAGGGAAGGCTGTAAGTAGAGCAAGGGGGTGGCAGGGAAGGGGAGATCTATGGAGTTTAGTTTGGGATGTGATGAGCATGAGAGGTCTGTTAGACAGACATTGCATGGAGATGTTGAGTAGGCTTGGATATGTGTCTACACACAGGAGATAGAATCCTAGAAGAAATTAATCTTCCATAATGGTCTTAATGGTTGAATATTACTCCTCAATGCACCTGTAGCTTCTAAAACTCCTATAAAAAACATGAAATGGAACTCTGCATAAGGACTTACTCATTGATTGATTTCTGGGACTGAAATCAGAGAGAGAATGTTTACTTAAGTAAACGAGAGCGGAAGGATCTGGGTTTTTGTTTTAGGCCTTGCCTTTTACTGTTTAACCCTCAGGGATTCCATAATTCTTCTTCTTATTATTTTTTTTAACATCTTTATTGGAGTATAATTGCTTTACTGTGTTGTGTTAGTTTCTGCTATATAACAAAGTGAATCAGTGGTATGCATACATATATCCCCATATCCCCTCCCTCTTACATCTCCCTTCCACCCTCCTTATCCCATCCGTCTAGGTGGTTGCAGAGCACCAAGCTGACATCCCTGTGCTATGCAGCTGCTTCCCACTAGCTATCTATTTTACATTTGGTAGTGTATATATGTCAGTGCTACTCTCTCACTTCGTCCCAGCTTACCCTTCCCCCTCCCCGTGTCCTCAAGTCCATTCTCTATGTCTATGTCTTTATTCCTGTCCTGCCCCTAGGTTCATCAGAACCATTTTTTTTTTTTAGATCCATATATACGTGTTAGCATAGGGTATTTGTTTTTCTCTTTCTGACTCACTTCACTCTGTATGACGGACTCTAGGTCCATCCACCTCACTACAAATAACTCAATTTTGTTTCTTTTTATGGCTGAGTAATATTCCATTGTATATATGTGCCACATCTTCTTTATCCATTCATCTGTTGATGGACACTTAGGTTGCTTCCATGTCCTGGCTATTGTAAATAGTGCTGCCATGAACATTGTGGTACATGACTCTTTTTGAATTATGGTTTTCTCAGGGTATATGCCCAGTAGTGGGATTGCTGGGTCATATGGTAGTTCTATTTTTAGTTTTTTAAGGAACCTCCATACTGTTCTCCATAGTAGCTGTATCACTTTACATTCCCACAAACAGTGCAAGAGGTTCCCTTTTCTCCACACCCTCTCCAGCATTTATTGTTTGTAGATTTATTGATGATGGCCATTCTGACCAGTGTGAGGTGATAACTCATTGTAGTTTTGATTTGCATTTCTCTAATGATTAGTGATGTTGAGCATCTTTTCATGTGTTTGTTGGCAATCTGTATATCTTCTTTGGAGAAATATCTATTTAGGTCTTCTGCCCATTTTTGGATTGGGTTGTTTGTTTTTTTGATACTGAGCTGCATGAGCTGCTTGTATATTTTGGAGATTAATCCTTTGTCAGTTGCTTCATTTGCAAATATTTTCTCCCATTCTGAGGGTTGTCTTTTGGTCTTGTTTATGGTTTCCTTTGCTGTGCAAAAGCTTTTAAGTTTTATTAGGTCCCATTTGTTTATTTTTGTTTTTATTTCCATTTCCCTAGGAGGTGGGTCAAAAAGGATCTTGCTGTGATTTACGTCATAGAGTTTTCTGCCTGTGTTTTCCTCTAAGAGTTTGATAGTGTCTGGCCTTACATTTAGGTCTTTAATCCATTTTGAGTTTATTTTTGTGTATGGTGTTAGGGAGTGTTCTAATTTCATTCTTTTACATGTAGCTGTCCAGTTTTCCCAGCACCACTTACTGAAGAGGCTGTCTTTTCTCCATTGTATATTCTTGCCTCCTTTGTCAAAGATAAGGTGACTGTGCGTGGGTTTATCTCTGGGCTTTCTATCCTGTTCCATTGATCTATATTTCTGTTTTTGTGCCACTACCATACTGTTTTGATTACTGTAGCTTTGCAGTATAGTCTGAAGTCAGGGAGTCTGATTCCTCCAGCTCTGTTTTTCTTTCTCAAGATTGCTTTTGCTATTCGGGGTCTTTTGTGTTTCCATACAAATTGTGCAATTTTTTGTTCTAGTTCTGTGAAAAATGCCATTGGTAGTTTGATAGGGATTGCACTGAATCTGTAGATTGCTTTGGGTAGTATAGTCATTTTCACAATGTTAATTATTCCTGTCCAAGAACATGGTATATCTCTCCATCTGTTCGTATCATCTTTAATTTCTTTCATCAGTGTCTTATAGTTTTCTGCATACAGGTCTTTTGTCTCCTTAGGTAGGTTTATTCTTAGGTATTTTATTCTTTTTCTTGCAATGGTAAATGGGAGTGTTTCCTTAATTTCCCTTTCAGATTTTTCATCGTTAGTGTATAGGAATGCAAGAGATTTCTGTGCATTAATTTTGTATCCTGCTACTCTACCAAATTCATTGATTATCTCTGGTAGTTTTCTGGTAGCATCTTTAGGATTCTCTACGTGTAGTATCCTGTCATCTGCAAACAGTGACAGTTTTACTTCTTCTTTTCTGATTTGGATTCCTTTTATTTCTTTTTCTTCTCTGATTGCTGCGGCTAAAACTTACAAAACTATGTTGAATAATAGTGGTGAGAGTGGGCAACCTTGTCTTCTTCCTGATCTTAGAGGAAATGGTTTCAGTTTTTCACCACTGAGAACGATGTTGGTTGTGGGTTTGTCATATATGGCCTTTATTATGTTGAGGTAGGTTCCTTCAAATGCCTACCTTCTGGAGAGTTTTTATCATAAATAGGTGTTGAATTTCGTTGAAAGCTTTTTCTGCATCTATTGTAATGATCATATAGTTTTTATCCTTCAATTTGTTAATATGGTGTATCACATTGATTGTTTTGCATATATTGAAGAATCCTTGCATTCCTGGGATAAACCCCACTTAATCATTGTGTATGATCCTTTCAATGTGCTGTTGGATTCTGTTTGCTAGTATTTTGTTGAGGATTTTTGTGTCTATGTTCATCAGAGATATTGGCCTGTAGTTTTCTTTTTTTTTTTTTTAATTTTTATTTATTTATTTATTTATTTTTGGCTGTGTTGGGTCTTTGTTTCTGTGCAAGGGCTTTCTCTAGTTGTGGCAAGTGGGGGCCACTCCTCATCGCGGTGCACGGGCCTCTCACTGTCGCGGCCTCTCTTGTTGCGGAGCACAGGCTCCAGACGCGCAGGCTCAGCAGTTGCGGCTCACGGGCCCAGCTGCTCCGCGGCATGTGGGATCCTCCCAGACCAGGGCTCGAACCCGTGTCCCCTGCATTGGCAGGCAGACTCTCAACCACTGCGCCACCAAGGAAGCCCTGTAGTTTTCTTTTTTTGTGGCATCTTTGTCTAGTTTTGGTATCAGGGTGATGATGGCCTTGTAGAATGAGTTTGGGAGTGTTCCTCCCTCTGCTATATTTTGGATGAGTTTGAGAAGGATCAGTGTTAGCTCTTCTCTAAATGTTTGATAGAATTCGCCTATGAAGCCATCTGGTCCTGGGCTTTTGTTTGTTGGAAGATTTTTAATCACAGTTTCAATTTTAGTGCTTGTGATTGGCCCGTTTATATTTTCTATTTCTTCCTGGTTCAGTCTCGGAAGGTTGTGCTTTTCTAAGAATTTGTACATTTCTTCCAGGTTGTCCATTTTACTGACATATATTTGCTTGTAGTAATCTCTCATGATCTTCTGTATTTCTGCGGTGTCAGTTGTTACTTCTCCTTTTTCATTTCTAATTCTGTTGATTTGAGTCTTCTCCCTTTTTTTCTTGATGAGTCTGGCTAATGGTTTATCAAGTTTGTTTATTTTCTCAGAGGACCAGCTTTTAGTTTTATTGATCTTTGCTGTTGTTTCCTTCATTTCTTTTTCATTTATTTCTGATCTGATCTTTATGATTTCTTTCCTTCTGCTAACTTTGGGGGTTTTTTTGTTCTTCTTTCTTCAATTGCTTTAGGTGTAAGGTTAGGTTGTTTATCTGAGATGTTTCTTGTTTCTTGAGGTAGGATTGTATTGCTATAATCTTCCCTCTTAGAACTGCTTTTGCTGCATCCCATAGGTTTTTGGTTGTCGTGTTTTCATCATCATTTGTTTCTAGGTATTTTTTGATTTCCTCTTTGATTTCTTCAGTAATCTCTTGGTTATTTAGTAGCATATTGTTTAACCTCCATGTGTTTGTATTTTTTACAGTTTTTTTCCCTATAATTGATATCTAGTCTCATAGTGTTGTGGTCGGAAAAGATACTTGATATGATTTCAGTTTTCTTAAATTTACCAAGGTTTGACTTGTGACCCAAGATATAGTCTATCCTGGAGAATGTTCCATGAGCACTTGAGAAGAAAATGTACTTCTTTTTTTTGGCTGCATCTCATGGGATCTTAGTTCCCCAACCAGGGATCAAACCTGCGGCCCCTGCAGTAGAAGCGTGGAGTCTTAACCACTGGACTACCAGGGAAGTCTCCATAATTCTTATTTTTAAGAAAAAAAATTTTAGCAGCATAGGCAAAAGCAAAGTTTTTTTTTTTTTTCAGATGCTCAATACCTAAAGAAATCATGCTTTTCTTTGCGTATATGTCAAGGCAATTGAAGAAAATATTATAAGGTTCTTTTCATCTTTTAATGTTTATGTTTATATTATCTTGATTTGAAATTGCATTTATTGTGATTGAAACAAATGTTAGCTAGTTATACAAATATTAATGAATTAATGTATGTTAGCTATTTTCCTGGAAAAAAGGAGGTATGTTAACCTCATTCAGTAGGGAGAACGCTGAGTTCTCATAGGTTGGATCTAAGTCTGTGCAAAACCTATTGAATACATTTGACCTCTAAATTCGCCCTTTGTCTGCTTTTTAGTCAGCTTGAGTGAACAAAGAAGATCTATTTAAGAAATACTTGGATTGGTACACTGGAGTAACACTGGAAGTTCCTACCCCAAACAGAGACTAAAAGTTTTTATTCTCAATCTTGTACTCAGTTTATAAGAGTATCTATCAATTTTGTCTTTGTCTCATTAGACCCTCGACCAGCCTACAAGGCAGGCTCTGTGTGAGCCCCGTTTACAGAAGTTTTTACATTGCCTCAGAGGGGAAGTGACTGGGCTGCAGTCCCCTGAGCCAGAGTTCAGACCCAGGGCTACCTGTAGCCAAAGCCTCCCCTACTCTGCTTACCAGAAGCAAGAGCAAAGTAAACCAACTAGAGCATTTTAGTAAAATAATGTAGACCAAGAGGCACTGCAGAATGACCTCTTTTATGAAAAAGTAAAACTTGGGCTCCATTCAGGAATTTCAGGTAGTTGCTAAACCAGTCCTTGAAATGAGAGGGTACACGAAAAAAGTCTCTTTTTTCATCTCTGCCCCGTAGGGTGGTGGGGCTGCTTGGGTGGTGTGATGCCTGTGGACTAAGAACAGCCCCTCCATCAAACTTATAGGAAACACCGAGCCCTCTCTTGCGTAGAAGTCCATTGGTGCCAGCGGGCAGCAGCTGTCCAGGCTGCTCCTAGAAGGTGCCTGGGAGCTGGGAGACTGCAGCCAGCCAGCCCTGAGAAGACATGAGCAGGGGGTTCTGAGAGCCTTGGAAGTGGTCCAGGACCCAGAGGCACTGACCTCAACTCCAGGCGCAGAAAGAAGGGCTGGGCTCTGTCCCCACAGTACAAGCCAGACGGAGTGCCGAAGGGCAATAGGGTCAGCTCTTACGCTGGAACCCTCCATGGGCACCCTTGGGAGGAGCAGCCCCCCACTGCAGCAGATGATATTCACACTGTTAGCACTGGTGCAGCCGCGCTGGTTTCTAAAATACTGAGATGCTTCAAAACCCGTTGGTGACTCATCACCAACCTCAGTCACCCGAGTACACCCCAGCACCCCTAAGACCTCTCCCATATTTCAGCAACTAAGGATTAATGCCTGGAACAGCAAGGGGTGCCCCAGGACCCTGCTGCAGCATCAGACATTGTTTGGATTGGTTATTGCCTGTGCCTTATTGGTTGTTAAATATTTTGAATATAACTCCTGTCTCACCCCCAATACAGTGGAACACCTAGGCATTTCTGTGAGCAGGCGATGACGAATTTTGATTGGGGTCCAGGAGGGCAAAATTTAAACTATAATTGTGTACCAAGGTCACTGGTTCTCTGCTCTGGGCCTGTCGTTAGCATCCCAGGCTATTCTTCACCATCTAGAAGGAAAATACCTGCAGTGGCTATGCCTGGAAAGATAATAAGCAGAGTCAAGCAAGGCCCTTAGAAATATAATTTTGATTCGTGTTTTCAGAGGGCCCCAAGTTTAAGAAGATAGGATTTTTTAGGAATACAACATCCCTCCTCTATTTGCTTTCTACTCCGATCCTACTTGTCATTAGAAAAATGGTGATCCCTTTGAAACATGACTTGTTTGTCCCAGTAGATCAGTTTCTCCTCCTGCCCAGAGGAGGTGAAAGTTTCATTATAAGCCGAGCTCCACTAATCCTGATTTATTAGTGTCAAACACTTGCTTTTTGCAGCTGTGGGAACAGTTTTCAAAGTTTTCAAAGTCGATTTATTTTAGAGTTGGACTTGCAGTACCACAAGGTTAAGAAAAAAAAAAGGATTCTTTCACAAACATGGTAAATGCCCACACATGGTGGTTCCAGGGGTATGTGAGGAGTCGTTGTGCCCATCCACAAAGCATCAGACTGAGTTTTAGGTGGTGCGAGGTATGCTGAGTTCTTTAACACAAGGGGGTTTAAGCTGAAGTCTGTGAACATAATACACCTTTATTTTCACTAACCTCTAACTGAAAATTTGCTTGTCCTGCAAGTATGAATGTAGCCAACAAACTGCCGTAGTTTTAGCAGCACTTGTGACATCATCACCAATAGAGGTCATTGATATTTTACATCATTACCTGGTAGGCAGCTTCTAAGATAGCCCCCAATGATCCCCACCTCCTGGAATTCACACCCTTATTTAAATCCCTCCCCTTCATGTGGGCTAGATTTAGTGATTCATTTATAGTGAACAGGATGCAGCAGAGAGGATGGGATATCACTTCTGAGATTTAATTATGAAAGACTATGGTTTCCATCTTGGGGGCTTTCTGTCACTCTGTTGCTTACTGTGAGGGAAGCCAGCTACCATGTTCTGAACTACCCCATAGACCCACACGGCACAGAATGGAGGGAGGCTTTGACCAATAGCCAGCGAGGAACTGAGTCCTGCCAACATGTGAGTGAGCTTGCAAGTGGGTTCTCCCCTAGTTATCATGTGTGCTAGAAAAAATATCTAACAACACATGAAATCCATGGTTTCATGGATCTAGTCACTTAGGATGACACTAAATTATGTATTCAGATTCTTTTAAGGTTAGTTGAATTGAATAAAAATATTAAGTAAATGATATCATTTGGGTGGTATGCAGCCATCCCAGGATTATGAAGTCGGTTTGCAAATGTTTGACATTTGGGAACCACTGCCTTAGGAAACTTATTGGGAGACCAGACACATATACAGATTAAGAGATAACCAGTTCAAGTTCAAGTGGATCTGAGTTCGATCAGATTGCTTCCAGGATATTTGATAACCTAATAAGTAAGGTTTAGAGGGGTAGTCCCTATCCTTCACCCCTTTCAAACTTCCAGTCACATGTGACGCTGCCCCTTTGCCACTGCCTCTCAGAGCACGAGAAGGGGGTGGTGGGTAGTGATTTGGGGGGCTCAACAGGTTCCTCATTGTTCTCTCATCTGTAAAATTAAGTTCTGTTTAATTTAATTCCACAAATTCCAAGGCCTAGAGACACGTCATGTTGGTGCCTAAATCACCCTTGCAGCTCACCGTCTAGTCCCGCATAGTCCGGTGCATAGTCCCCTTGAAATGTCGCTGGTCGGAATTGATACGGGCTGGGCTGTAGGTGTAAAGGATACATAAGATATGAAGATTTAGTACGAAAAGATGACTGTAAAATATCTCATTAGTAATTGATTCATGTTGAAATGATATTTTAGATATATGGGGTTGAAGAAAACATATTCTTTTTTAAAATTAATTAATTTATTTTTATATTTATTTTTGGCTGTGTTGGGTCTTCGTTTCTGTGCGAGGGCTTTCTCTAGTTGCGGCAAGCGGGGGCCCCTCTTCATCGCGGCGCGCGGGCCTCTCACTATCGCGGCCTCTCTTGCTGCGGAGCACAGGCTCCAGACGCGCAGGCTCAGTAGTTGTGGCTCACGGGCCTAGCTGCTCCACGGCATGTGGGATCTTCCCAGACCAGGGCTCGAACCCGTGTCCCCTGCATTGGCAGGCAGATTCTCAACCACTGCGCTACCAGGGAAGCCCCTAAAACATATTCTTAAAGTTAATTTCACCTGTCACTATTTTTCATGTGTCTACTAGAAAACTGTAAATTGTGTATATGGCTGGCATATTTCTAGTGGGCAGTGCTGCCTGCAGGCGAGAGGAAGTACGCAAGTGTACGTGGGGGGATGTTGGAGTGGGAGGGGTGGTTAGCCCTATACTGCTTATGCTGACCTGTGACCTGTGCTTGTCCCTCCCTGACCTCCAGATTGTATTTCCATTTGCTTTCTGGATATACCTGATATCTTGCCAGATCTCAAGCTCAATGCGAGCAAATGCCTTCCCTCTAAAACCTGGACCTCCTTCTGCCTTCCCCACCTCATTAATGGCACCCCCGTCTAATCAATCTCTATGTCATGTTATTTCTCAAATAACATTCAGTATTATTTGAATCCATGTCCTCTTTTATGTTTCCTCTGCCTCTTCCCTGAATTATACCTTCAAAGCCTGTGGGCTGGACTAGTGCAGGTAAGTCTCCTGCCTTCAAAGACTCCAGCCCTTCCCCTCGCTGCCATCAGAGTGAGCTGATAAAGCACAACTTTGACCATGGCACCACTGCTTAAACGTCTTTCATGGGCCAGGCACCTCCAGTTTGGGAGTCCAAATTCCTGAACACTGCCCGACCCCAGAATACCTTTCCAGCCTCGTCTCCCCAGGCCGCCATGTTTCAGCCACATCTGACGAGCAGCCTTACTCTCTCGCCGCCTGGGAGGCTCCTCTCCCTCCTCTGCTCAGTAGACTGCTTTCAAGTACAAGCACAGCTCCTGGCCAGCTCCTGTGTGAAGCCTTCCACATCCATCGCTCTGCCACCACCACAGCACCCGTGCACTCCTGTCACCACCCAGTCGCGTGGATTATGATTGTTTGCTCACGTCTTCCTGCCCACCTCCCCCCAAGAGTGAATCCCTCGTTTCTTACCTTGGGACACTTCCCCCCTGCTACCCCAGCACCTAGCACAGCCCCTGGCCACGGTATCTTCTTAGTGAATGTTGGCCAGATGAGAAGGTAATAGATCAATGCTGAATATTTGAATGCTTGCGGGGGAAAAAATCTTATTATAGATTTAAACAAGGATCTTAAGAACAGAGTAGTACTTAGATGTGAGCTTTTGCTTTTGTCCATAAAACAAGTTATTCTGACTTGATGTCAAAGATAAAATAGAATTTAGATCAGTAATGGTTTCCTTTTCAAATATTGTATGCTGTTTTTTTCCTTTATACTTTCACTGTGTTGCTTCTGTTAGGTTGTCAACCTATTCTAAAGAAATGACTCATGGGGCAAGACAACTAGATTCTAGTTCTAACTCGAATACATTGCCCAGGTCCCTAACCTCTCTGAGCTTTGGTTACCTTATTTATAAACCAAAACAGTTTATTCAGTGATCTCTAAAGTAATTTCCATTTTTAAAATTCTACAGCATTTTAAGGCTTCAGGGGCTTGAAGTTGGGGACTGAAGATCATAGGCTTATTTTACTCTTGTTCGTAAGTGGCTCTTCTGAAATTTACTTTGGAGCATAGAGTTTCAATATATACTCTGTTCTGACCCATTGAAGAAACCAAGTTAGGATATAGCTTTTCTAAAACTGTAATATTCAGTGTTGGCAAGAGTACGGTGAATGGGGCATTCCTTTATGATGCCAGAGGAAATGTGAGCCTTCCCAATGTATGTATGCACTGCGTATCAAGAGAGTTTAAATTGTTCAAACTGTTTGATCCAATACTTCTGTTTCTATAATTTATTCCATTGCATAATCCTAGCTGAGGACAAGAATCTGTATATAATGATATTGATATTGGCACACTTATAAAAGGAAAGTAAGAGATAACTAGATGACCAGCAATAAAAGAATGTTAAATAAATTTTGATGTAGGATATCATGCAGTCATTAAAAATCAAAAATTGGATTCCAAACTTACATACATTACAATCCTAATTTTAAAACATTTCGTGTATGTATAAAGACCAGAAGGAAATAATCCGAAAAGTTAACAAATGTATATTTCTACCCAGTAGGATTATAGGTAATTGATCTTCTTTAAACTTATTTATGTTCACCAGTTTGCACGGTAGACTTTGGAATTTGGGGAAGACAATTACTTAAAATGTATTAAAGGCCTGTCGATGCAGAGCAGGGTTGCGGTTGCTGTAGGGGTCGACAGATGAGACAGTGTGACACCCGGTGTCTGGGAGCACCCATCTTGCAAGTGCTACAGACATATATGAACATCGTTTAGCGGCTATGGGGCCCGTACCATGAACAAGTGGCTAACCCTGAGCTTCGGTAGGACGGAGAAGAGGCCGTGGTTCGTACTCCTGAGATGCCCTGCTAGAACCACCGCTGCTCTACCGTGTCTGGGGGGAACATGGCAGCCCCACCTACAGGCACGTACTCTTTCCGAGCGAGTCCCAGCCAGCACGAGCATAACTGTTGCCCTCCCCACAGCCTCGCTCTGACCCGGAATCCTAGGAAGGGAAGACCTCTGAAACTTAGGAAGGACATTTGAAATCCTAGGAGGGAAACCATCTTCAACATGTCTGTTTTTGTTCTGGTGATTTATTTTTCAATTTTTTATTGAAGTATAGTTGATTTACAATATTATGTTAGTTTCAAGTGTACAGCAAAGTGATTCAGTTATACATATATATGTGTGTATGTATATTCTTTTTCAGATTCTTTTCCATTATAGGTTATTACAAGATATTGAGTAGAGTTCCCTGTGCTATACAGTAGGCCCTTGTTGGTTATCTATTTTATATATAGTAGTGTGTATATGTTAATCCCAAACTCCTAGTTTATCTCTCCCCCACCCCCTCCCCCCCATCCCCTTTGGTAACCATAAGTTTGTTTTCTGCCTCTGTGAGTCTATTTCTGTTTTGTAAATAAGTTCATTTGTATCATTTTTTTAGATTCCACATATAAGTGATATCATATGATATTTGTCTTTCTCTGTCTGACTTTACTTAATACGGTATGATAACCTCTGTGTCCATCCATGTTGCTGCAAATGGCATTATTTCATTCTTTTTTATGGCTGAGTAATATTCCATTGTATATATGTACCACATCTTCCTTCCATTCATCTGTCAATGGACACTTAGGTTGCTTCCAGGTCTTGGCTATTGTAAATAGTGCTACTGTGAACATTGGGGTGCATGTATCTTTTCAAATTAGAGTTTTCCCCAGATATATGCCCAGGAGTGGGATTGCAAGATTATATGGTAACTCTATTTTTAGTTTTTTAAGGATTAGTGATTTTTTAAATGTGCTTTTTTAGACATTATTTTATCAATGAGCTCAGGATACAATATAGTATTATGCAAAAATAAGACACAATATGTACAAAGATAGGATATCATAGTACACATATCATGCATAAGTGATATATGCGTGTTATATATGGAAGTGTGACCTTACAGAGTAGACACTGGAAGCACATTCTAGTGGGGTGGGGTTTGCAGACCAACTCTCTTTCTACCAAGGATAAGGTTCCCGAGAGCTGTAACAGCTTCCAGAGCTCATAGCAGTTCCTGGCACATAGTAAGCATTAAATGGTTCTTGAATTAATAAATATATACAAGTTACTGAGATTCATAATGAGTGGCACCAAGAAAAATGCTAATTTTGAGACAATAGGGGAGCAAGAAGTAGACACACTGTCAGGCCTCCCTAATAGAGGGACTTTATTGCAGGAAGGTCAATAAGGAAACGGGGTACCCAGGACTAGCCCCACAGGGAGACACATGTTGGTTAGAAGCATGGACTCTGGGGCCAGGCCATTTGAGTTCAGGTTGTGTCTCTACCACTTAAAAGCTGTGTAGCCTTGGTCAAGTTACTTAATTCTCTGTGCTTCATTGCCAACATCATTATCATCATCTACTTCATAAAATTATTGTGAAAACGAATGGATTAATATTTGTAAAAGGGCCTATAATGCTCCTTAACATATAGTGAGTGTGCAATGAATGTTAGCTAATATTATTGTTCTTGTTACTATTAATACTGTTAAAATCGTTGAAGACGAGGATGCAGTTTAGGGACCTGAAAAACCATGATGTGCCAGGAGATAGATCATCTCCTCTCTCTTCATGTCCACTGCTTAACTGGGTCAGCTGTTCCTTTCTGTCTCTTGTCTGGTGCCATCAGCTGACTGCCCCTCCCTCTCCATGATTCCCAGTTCATCCTTCTGAGACTGGGAGGAACCTGACTGCCCTATGTGAGTAGAGTTTTTCATGCCCGGCCAGCTCAGTGTGCTATCCAGCCTGAAGACTGGCCACTCCTGGCCAGGGACCCGCTCTCGTCCAGCTGGCCATGGCTAGGGTGGGTCTAGCTGCAGTTGGTCTCAGAAGGGAAACACAGGCACAAAGGAAGCACTTGTAATTATGGAATTTTAAATTATTCTGAAAAGAGGACTTTAGAATAAAGAAAGGGTTAAAAAAAAAACTTAACACTGTTGAAGAGAGCCGTTGACTTCTGGCATTTTCCACCTAGTACCCCGATTCATTTTCTAAGGCCCATTAGTCACTGTTAAGATCCAGAAAGGAAATTATGTGAGTAAGAACTGCGGAAATGAAACCTCAGAGACCTTTTTTGAATCCTTGCCCTCCTAAGTCATGCCCTTTCCACCTCTGCATCAGTTCACATTGTAGCTCGTCTACTTTCTGGTATCTTATTCAATTCTTTCTATGCCCATGGACCAGCCAAGAAAGCATCGTATGATGTGTAAACTACACATAGAGATGTTGATGGGCCTTTTAATTGTTTTCTAAGGCTGAATGATGCCTTTGGGAACGCTCATAGGGAAGATACTAACATTACATGGTGTGCAATCTCATGGACCACACTTCCTTCTCTCACTGTCACTGCCATGGACCCACATCTTTTCACCACTCCCTGTATCCTCAAGGTGATCAGACAACATTTCACTCCCTAGAAGTCGACCACTGCCCTTTAAGTCCCCCCTATCACTTGAGTCAAGTCTGATAGAAATGGCTCTTTGCTCCAATGCTTGTAGCTCCACAGGAAGCAGACAGCAGGAGACGAACCTTTAGGGGGTCACCGCTCACAGGCTGTGTAAGACCATTGTTCTTTCTGGGCCATCTCTCTTTTCCAGATGCCTATGATTTGGTATTTCTTCTGGCCAGAGAATAGCACTGGAAACATTGAACAGAAAGCATTCTGTCCTTTATTACTCAATGTGTTTTTACCAGAGAAGCCCAAAAGGTTATGTTGGGTTTTATGAGCTTCAGAGGATTGCTGACTGGTGTTCCGCCTAGAAAGACCAATGTCGAAAACTGTAGCGTGGAGCTGCTCTTGTGGGTGGGCTACCGAACTGAGACAAAATCTCTGCTTCCTGCGCCCAGCCTGAATATTGTGAAGGGGAAGGGAAAGCATCCTTTAAAATACTTTAATTGTCCCCTGGGTACTAAAAGTTTTAAACTAAAAATCTTACTACCCAGTTGACGGTCAATGACACATGTTTCTGATATTAAAATTCAATCACTTTTTCCTGTCTTCCTCTCACAAAAATGAAAATAAAATAAAATAAATAAGCCTTCAGCTGTGAGATGAATTTCCTCAAATGATCAGAACTGAAGGGCTTTTGGAACTTCCTTCACCCTATCAGCAAGAAAGACGTCAAAGCAGTGATACAAAACCAGGACTGAAAAAACAATTTAAAGACTTTTGCTGACGTATCTAATGATCTTCTCAAATGAAAGTTATTTGAAAATAAAAATAAGGATCTTTTTAAGATTTTGGTAGCAATCTCCACCTATTCTGTCACAAAAGTAGCTGCTTTTACAGAAAATTCCAAATGGTTTTCAAAACCAAATATAAATGTGATCTTTGTTGTTGATGTGTTGGCTTAATTTGAAGAATATTTTTAAATGCTCAAAAGTTGAAAATTCAATATTGTTCATTTTAAAAGATTGTAGATGTATTTCAGCCTAATGTTGACAAAAAAAAAAAGTTTTAGGTGCCCTGCTCCTTTCTTAGCTCTGTAAGGACAGCATTGTGGAAGGAAAACCCATGGAAAGCCTTCAGTGATGGAGAGACCATATGTTAAGAGTCTCAGAATGGCTTCTTATCTACTACTGGCTTCAGGGAGGGACGTCAGATTCTAGGACCCACCGGTCTTATGGAGAGAATGGTGTGAAGTCCCCTTACATACATGTGAATCTGTGTGGGAAGCCATGTGGGGTGGGGTATCTTCTCTTATTCCATCCTGGCTCCAGGATGGATAATCTTCCCCGTTCATCCCCTTTGGCACAGAACAAAATCACTGGATAATTGCTGACCCTCAGTTTTCCTGCGTGTGTGTGTGTGTGTGTGTGTGTGTGTGTGTGTGTGGTTATAGCCAAGGTAAACTGGTCTCTTGGGTTTATTTTGAGTTGAAAATTAGCTGAGCTGTTTGTTTCCTCTGAGCCATATACAGATGCTTTTTGAACTATCTTTGTGTTTGAGGGATTTTTTTTTTTCATGGTATCAGCACACCACTTCCTCCAGGTCATTACTTTGAAACAATTTTGCAGAGGGAGATATTCCTGCGGGCAGTCAGCCTAGCCAAGCAAAGCGATGATTGAGGGATGGCAGCAAACCTTTACAGTCTATTTCATGTTTGTGCATGACTTCATGAAATGATTCCTCATCCACTAATTCTGGCAGACAGGGTGGGCTGTCATCTGACCTTACCAGTAGAAAACTGCATTTTGTTAATATCAGGCATTGGCTCCCCTGTTTGAATGATATTCAAAGTTTAGGCTAAAATAATGTCCTCAGATGACCCTTTGCCTGCTCTCTCTTTCTGAGAATTCCATGGAACTCTCTTGAATGTGGATTTCTACTTAATCTTTGATACATCCAGGCTCTCTGGTTCTGATAAATTTTTAGAAACTGCAAGTTTGAGTAAAGCAATTCTTAACTTTCCTTTAATTATACTTTAAATATTATACTTTAATTTTTTTTTTTTTTTGGCTATGCCACATGGCATGCAAGATCTTAGTTCCCTGACCAGGGATCAAACCCATGCCCCCTGCAGTGCAAGCCTGGAGTCTTAACCACTGGACCACCAGGGAAGTCCTAAATATTTTTAAATAAATGACCTTTGAATACTTGGAAATGTTGATATGCAAACATATGCAAGTGCTTTTACTAACATGTTTTATAAATATCATTCCCTTTTCCATAAATTCATGAATTTCTTTTGTTACGAAGATAGTAATATTTTACATTATCTTACAAGTAAATTCTAAACCTTTCAGTACTTTTATACTTATGCTGAGGAAAATAGAACTAGAGATTTTAAATATATAACCATAATAAACTTATAGTGATTTTATATTCCCAGATTTATGGATTAAAAAAAAACTGATTTGACTTTCATCCAGTTCTGATTTTATATTTTTTAAAATGTAATTGCTTTCTTGTGTGTGGGAGGGAGTGGGAGGAGTTACACTTAAGGAAAATACCCACTGAGTTGACCCAGTCCTTCCGTGGACTTTATTTTTGTAAAAGCCCAAATGCTAGCAAAGCAATAACAGGTCCCAGTTACTTCCTAAGTAATATATATTGTACACTGCCTTTTACACTGTTTTTAAGTAATTGTTAATGAATCCAGGGTATAATATGTGGTGTTGTTCTCCATTGTTCAACCTTGTGCATCTTTATGCCTATAAAGACTTTGAGATACCTCAACTTTATGTATCTCTCAGCATTTCTGAGAAACTCTCATCTGTATTTGCAAGATATAGGGAGAGGGGGGAAAGCAAGGGAAGAAAACCTAATCTCCACATTTGTGCATTAGAGGCTGAAGAGAATTCAGTAGGCACTGCTGATGAAGAATATTAGAAATGTGCCCCTACAGAGTATTTTGCACGAGGTAGGAGTAAACCTAGGATGACTAGAAAGTTCTGCGTTCAGAAGCCTTTGTACTTTGGAAAATAAAATTTCACATCGGTGATCTTCATATTGGTTTTCCGTGAATTCCCTGCCAACGAGAGTTGGATCCGCAAAGCGTTTTCTGTGTGGTATTCAGTTCTGCTGAAGCTTTCCTTGACTCTGGGCGCAACTGTGTTTCACGTCTGAGTCCCTCATCTCGTGGTGGCTGAACCTGGGCATGATGATAGGAATCATTTTGTTTTCTCACTTCCTCAGAGACCCCAGATCTTGTCTCAAGGCCTGCTTTCTTTCCGTTCATTATGTGCCCCCTCTGAAAACAGTCACAGACCATTACTGTTCTTTCTGCACTCCTCAACCACTAGAATAAAGCAGACTTGAAAAGAAGTTCTTTCTTCCATTTCCCAGTTGGGTGAGACAGTCCCAAAGGACTTTGGGACATTTTCTTAGTGCACTGAAGATAAGCCTGCTCTCTGAAGTGGAGGATTTGGGGTCCCCATCCTCCTCCTGGAACTCTAACCTACAGTTGGCAGGGAGCCTCTCCGGGTGAAATGAAAACAAGGCAGTGAACATAAACTCAATTTATGAATCCCTATTTCTCCTTAACTTTTAGGAGAAATGGTATTTTTAGGAAGTTTCTGGGGCATTTTTTCTGAATTTGTGTTCATTAAGTCTAGTGATTTTTGAAATTGCACAAAAAAGCAGAGGCATTCGTAAAAGAGAATTTTGTAGATCAATGCCAGCTTTTTGAAATAGGCCTAAGTAGACTTGAAAACGAGCTGTAGAACCAATATAAAATGGAGACTCTGAAAGTACGAGTACCCAGGTTTTCTCAACTATGACATAGAGTAAATTCTTTATTCTTAAATTGCATTGAATTATCCTTCTATAAACAAAAAGAGCCACTTCATCTGCTGTGTTCCCTCTTTTACCAAGTAGCACTAACTGGGGAGAAGTTTAGCTCACTTAATAATAGTAATGATAGCTGATGTTGCTGAGTATTTAGCGTTGTGCCAGTCACTTTACCCCAAACTATCTACCTTTCTCATTTAGACATATTGAGCATCTTCTAAGTCCAGGAGAGAAAACTGTACCAAGTAAGGAATAGCTCTTGACTTGGGAAGACACAGGTGGAAAGGAGAGCAGAGAATGTCATTCCAGCCCAGGTCCTCCGGTGAATCATCAAATAGATAACTGTAGTTACTTTGAATGACTTAGGCTCAGAAAGGTTTTTATCACCAAGTTTTCAATCAAAAAAATTCTAAGTTAGATTTTACTTTTTCCAGAATATTTGCAGAATTACTAAGGAAGATGGCAAACATAACAGAAGCTTGGACGCTCATTAGATCAGCCTAAATTACTCCTTAGTTCCTGGGAACTTTGGTCTTGTGAAAAATGGAATAAGGTGACTCAGGGTCATAATGGTTGTTTTCTGTACTCAGACTTTAGACGTTTACACATGTCTGCACGTGTATAACATAAATCAGGGCATTCCTACTTCTGCCTTTGAGACAGGAAGAACCGTGGTCAGATGTGCCCGGATGTACTGCTCCTTCCTCCCCGTATGGGATGGAAACATTTCTTAGACATTGAACATTCTCAGAGGCTGCACAAAATTATCCACAGTTGCAATCTCAGGGAATTCTTTTGTAAATGTATATCTGTTGGGAGTAGGAGTGATTCTGGATTTATGAAATTTTATTTATAAACACACAGAAATGGTCACTGCTATCTACCCAGTCCCCCAGTGGTCAGAACATTTTATTTTGTCTATGAAAAGTCATGGAGCTTTTAGGTGGTCTTTAAATTCAAAAGTGGAAGAAATAAGGGAAAAGATTAAAACCCTGTGATTTAAAAAAAAAATCCAGATAACAGATGGAGAAAGATATACTAATAATGGAGAAGACAATAAATACATATAAAACATTGTTAACCTCATTAATAATCAAAGAAATGAAAATTAAAATGGCTCATACATACAATTTTTTTGTCTATCAAACTGGCACATGTTGAAAAGAAATGAAATGGGTGCTAGTGAGAATATGAATGCTAAAACTAAGAAAATAGTATAACAACATGTATCAAGAGGAAAAAGGAAAAACTTCATATCTTCCATTCTAGTAATTGTACTCTAATAAATTTATCCTAAGGAAATAATCTGAAAGGACCACAAACATTTACATACAAGTGTATTAATCATAGTAGGATTTGTAATAATAAATTAGATGCAGTTTAAATATCTAACAACAAAGAGTATTTACATAGGTAATGGAACATCTATAAAAATGAAATATGCAACTATTAAAATTGTGTTAGGATAATATTTAATAACACGGGGAAGTGTGAGAAAGAAGAGTATAAAACTATATATATACAGTATGATTCCATTTCAGATGCATGCACAGAAAGGAAAAAAGACTGGAAGGAAATTCCAAAATGGTAACTGGTTTTCTCTGAGTACTAATGGGTCACTTTAAAAATTATATCATTCCTATTTTCTAAACTTTTCATGTATGACGTTTTCATAAGAAAAAATATATATATTTAAGTGAAGGAAGAAAACTATAAAAAGTAGGAAAGGGCTTCCCTGGTGGCGCAGTGGTTGAGAGTCCGCCTGCCAATGCAGGGGACACGGGTTCGAGCCCTGGTCCGGGAAGATCCCACATGCCGCGGAGCAGCTAAGCCCGTGCGCCACAACTACTGAGCCTGCACTCTAGAGCCCACGAGCCACAACTACTGAGCCCTCATGCCACAACTACTGAAGCCTGCGCGCCTAGAGCCCGTGCTCCGCAGCAAGAGAAGCCACCGCAATGAGAAGCCTGCGCACCGCAACAAGTGGCCCACATTGGCCGCAACTAGAGAAAGCCCGCGCACAGCAACGAAATAAATAAATAAATAAATAAATGCAGCCAAAAATAAATAAATAAATTTTTTTAAAAAGTAGGAAAAACTTAAGAAAGTTTACCCTAGACAGTGTGACTGTACTCTACAGCATCTCCCTCCAACCAAACGGCTTCCTTTCTCTCAACAAAACGTCCACTAATTCAGTGTCGTTTGGGTTAACAACTCCTCTGTCTATAAAGATAAAAGGCAACAAGTCGATTTCCTCCTGACATCTTGATGAGGTCATCTTACCCTGTGGAGGGGAATTATGACTTCTGGGTAAGAAGTACTTAGGGACAGGAGCCCCTTATGTCCTGAGTGCGGTCAAGGGAAAGTGTAGGGCCGGCTTGGGGATGGGGCAGAGGCTGAGGCTGGCGCAGCAATCATGAAGCCCTCTCCCCTCCATCACTTCTGAGTCCTCTCCCTTGAAGAATTGGAACTAAAGTTTTAGTTTAGTCATGTTGTGAATTAAATAGACTTTTGTGGGCTGGCCTGGCAGCGTGCCCTCAAGTATGTTTGTATGGAAATGGTTCTCAAATCGAAATGATTACCCCAGGACTTTGGTGCACTATACGTTTACACTAGAGTCTGCCTGAACTAGCCCTTCCTCTGGCAGTGACCTGGGTACTCTGTAACACCTGTGCGGCACGGAACGGGGGGTAAATTGTTTTCCTTCCATCACATCGTCAACTCAGATATGAACGTGAGCTCTGTGAGGGTGGAGATCACTGTGTGATCTCACCTGTCTGATCCCTGTGGCAGCCGCAACACCTAAAACAGCACTTGGCACGCAGTGGACACTGAGTGGTTAGTGACTGCCTGGGAGCCCTCGCAGCGTTCCTGCTCCCTAGTCAGCCGTGAGGTCAGAGACAGGTACATGGGGAGAGCAGATAAAAGATCATAGAAGATTTGATTCCTAGGAAGTAGTCTTCTTTGTGCGTTTTTCTTTCTGGCTGGAGAAGACTGGCCAGGAGGTTGAGCATGGGGCCAGAGGAGCTGGAGTTGGAGAAGCGAATCTGGAAGGAAGCAGCTGTGGTGAGTGAGAGGGGCGGTGGCCAGGATGGGAGGAGCTGTGGACCCGGTGGCGATTATGCTTGACCTTAGCCATGGAACCCAGACAGCTACATATTTGCCTTGCTTGACAGAGCTGCCACCCCAAGGCCAAGAGTAACACCCAGATTGGGTTCTGTTTAATTGCTGTTTAGTCTTATTTTGTTTTTTATTTCTTAATGGTGGTAGGTAAGGGTGAGGCAGGGAGAAACCAGTTTGATTTTTTTAAACTATGTCCATTTACCTTCCTGAGGGTGTCCTACAAAACATAAACCACATGTGGCTTTTACACCTCAAGTCTTTGTGGTTTGCTTTTCTCAACCTAGTCAATATTTAAACGTAGTCCTGGAGTTGCTTTTTACGTAAGCCATCATTCTGTCCATTCTGTTGGAATGGTTCTCAAACAGGATGAAATGATCCAAGACTGAATTAAGCAGCTTCCATGCAGCAGGGGAAGAGTCATTTAGTCAGCACTGAGCAAAAACAAAAAAACCCAATAAACCCAAACAAACAAAACACACACACAAAATGGTAGAGCAGATCACCTTGTGGTCGCACCTCTTCTGATCTCTTGCCCCTGCACCTGTATTTGGAGTTGAGGGAACACGTACGTGCACTGGGTCCAGCGGAAGGCATTTCCGTTGTCTGATAGGGCAGCCATCCCTTTAGAGACAACCTGGAAGTGTTTTTCCAACAGTCTGTTTTCCCAGTCAGTCATTTGGAGATTCCAGAGCAGCCAAATGGGAGGCGGAAAGTTCTTGAAGTGGCAAAATCAGATGGAATCTGGGGTCATTCGAGCAGAACAAATTGTTTCAGCCAAGCCACTGAGCGAAGCAGGGCCTGCTAAGAAACAGGGGCAAGAAGCACCGCATGCAGCTGTGACCGTTGGGAAACAAAGTGTGAGATTCCCTCCCAGGATTATAGGTGAGCAGCTGTGACGGTCCCCGTGGGTTCCCCTCTTTATTTCCCAGGCTGGACAAGCAGAGCCATCAAACTGCCGTGCCTGACTTTAAAGGAGCTCAGTCAGGGGTATGCACAGAAGCGGTGGCTTGCAGCCCTGTCTGACCCCGGGCTCACTTTGAATAACAGTATTTTCTAATGCCCCCTTCACAAGCTTCAATGAACCTTCACCAGGGAAATAATCTGACCTCACACGTCATGTCCCCCCAGATCCATGTAATCTTTATCTGTACTTAAAAAGAGAAATGAAAGGAATGTAATTTATTATAAAATAACTTCAATTTGTAAGTGATCGGGTACAACTGATTAGCAAACAAAATGGAGTGGTCAGGGGTTTGCAGCTACCCTGATAATCACTGTGAGGGGGACAGCTGCAACTGCAGGCTAATTTGGGTAAGAGAGACTTAGGTACCGCAAGTGGCGATACCTTGGGACACATTTTCCAGCAGAGGTGAGCAACTCTGGGTAAAAAGCTGAGCAAAACATAGTATTTCATTTATATGACAGTTGCATTACTGGAAAATTCAGGGACTAATACAACAGTGCAATAATTACTTTGAATTGTATGTAAAATGGAGTTAAGTTCTCGGCTCAGAAAACTAAATAGTTTTTTCACCTACATCAGTGTCCAACAGGACCTCTGTAGGTCATGCGGGTCAGTTCTTTATTGACTGGGACAGTCTGGTACATTGCAGGTTGTCTAGCATCCTTGGTCTGAATCCCAGACGGGCCCTCCCCGTTGTTGTGACACCCACAAACACCCCCATTTCCTGTCCCCGTGCAGAGGATCTGGGTCTGCTTCTCCACGTAACAGCTGCACTAGCCTGGCCCTGCTTCTTTGGAGTCAGGGGGCCCCAGGGGGAGTCTCGGGTCAGTGAGCCCTTCCTGCAGGCTTCAGATGAGTGCCATCAGGCCCAAAGGTGCAGAGCTGGATAGAGCCTTTTTTTCCTGGGAAGCCCAGGGAAGGGCTTTCGTGTGCACATGGTTCGATTCTCCAGCAGGAGACACTGAGTAACCAGCCATATGGCTGGAGGGAAGACTGAACAGGGAACAGTATGGCTGTTGTCCCCACCCCAGAAATCATTGTAGAGACCCCATCCTGGGCTTCATACCTAATGATTAGCAACCAGATTAGCAGCCAGAAGGAACACACAGCTATCCATATTCTAGCAGCTTCTCCCTGGGTGTGTGTGCAAACAGATACACGGCAGGATGTGAAAACAGGGCTTTCCACCCATTGGCCCCTTGAGTTGTAAGAAACATTTTTCTATATCTCACGTGGTTTTTTCCCCTGGGGGCCACTTGTATTGAATGTTGGTGACACCTGGGAAATGTTTGCATTTTAATTAAATCATTAAGGATAAGACGGGGCTCCTTCCCACCAGGCCCTCACCATCTAGAGACGTGTTGTCCAGTGTGGTAGCGGTTCTTGAGCATTTGAAATGTCACCCATAGTAAAATACACACCTGTTTTTGAAGACTTAATAGGAAAAAAGAGTGCAAAATGCCTAATTAATAGGTTTTTTATTGTGAGTACGTGTTGTAATGATATTTTTGAAATAGGGTGTTAAATAAAATATGTTATTAGTATTTCACTTTTTTTCTTTTTAATGTAGCTAGTAGAAAATATAGAACTGCACATATAGCTCAAATTATTTCTACTGGACAGTGCTAATCTAGGGGGAGCGTTGCTTTCTTTTGTTCTTTGGTTGGTTGGTTGGAATTTAGATTTTTGTTTTTTTCTTGCCATTAAGAGGGTCTCCAATTTTGAGAGTTGAATGCTTTTCTAGGAAGAGCTACTTGGGTTCTGAATCAGTATAAGGGAGCCCTCAGTCTCTGTCCCATTTCATCTATCAACCAAAGAGATCATTATGAGGAGAAAAAGGTAACTTCTGTAACTCCCAGGTCTGAGCATGATTGTAACAGAGTGAGCAAACCCCTTTAACAGCCTCTAGTGGATGAAGAAGGGAGTGAGCCTCGAGTCATTTTTATTTTATTGTTTAAACTTTTTATTATAGAAACATTTCAAATGTATGTGAAAAGTAGTCAGAACATTATAACAAACTGCCACGTATGCCTCACACAGCTTCAAGAATGATTATCTCTGGCCAATTTTGTTTTCTTTAAACCTCTAGCTATTTTCCCCCTTTTTCACTTCAGGGCAAACCTAGACATCATACCTTTCTATCCACAAATATTTCAGTATGTATCTCGAAATATTTAAGGACTCTTTGTAAAAAACAACATAACCTCAATAACATTATCATGCTTAAAAATTAGCAATAATCTTAATATTATTAAATGTCAATATTCAAATTTCCAATTGCCTCATATTTTTATTTATTTTAATGAAGTACAGTAATTTACAATTTTATGTTAATTTCAGGTGTACAGCAAAGTGATTCAGTTTTATATATCTATGTACATATTCTTTTTCATATTCTTTTCCATTTTGGTTTATTATGGGATATTGAATATAGTTCCCTGTGCTATAAGATAGGACCTTGTTGTTTATTTTATATATAATAGTTTGTATCTGCTAATCCCAAACTCCTGATTATCCCTCCCCAACCCTCTTTCCCCTTGGGTACCCATAAGTTTGTTTTCTGTGTCTGTGAGTCTGTTTCTGTTTTGTAAATAAGTTCATTTGTGTCATTTTTTAAAGATTCCACACATAAGTGATATGATATTTGTCTTTCTCTGACTTAATTCACTTAGTATGATAATCTCTAGGTCCATCCAAGTTGCTACAAATGGCATCATTTCATTCTTTTTTATGGCTGAGTAGTATTCCATTGTGTATACATACCACATCTTCTTTATCCATTCATCTGTCACTGGACACTTAGGTTGCTTCCACGTCTTGACTACTGTAAATAGTGCTGCTGTGAACATTGGGGTGCATGTATCTTTTTGAATTAGAGTTTCCTCCAGATATATGCCCAGGAGTGGGATATAGTAGTGTGTATCTGTTAATCCCAAACTCCTAATTTATCCCTTAGTCTCAGGCTCCTCTCACAGCTTGTTCACTGCAGGGCTTCATTCTCAGTCTCCATGTGTGTACATGTGGCTGTCATACCACCAGTCCCAGCCCCACACATCTTAGAAAAAGTCTCATTGCATCTCCTTGGTACGAAGTAGTCACATGCTCGTCTCTGAACCAATCACTGCAGCCAGGGAACCACAGGCTCTAACTAGCCAGGGCTGGTCACTTTCCATTCCTGGAGCCCGGGTAGAGTTAGCCCGACTGAAGCCAGAAGAGCAGGAGTGGAGATCAGTGGATGTCTCTCTCCCCAGATCTGAGGCTCTACTGTAATTCAGAAGAATGGATGCTGGACAGCCCCAAAGCAACCAATGTATACTCTATTTACCTATCCAACACACACACACACATCTTCCCACACATACAGTTTCAAAAATGCTCCCACATAATAAATCACACTCACCCTCCTCCCCAAAATAGGTGGCCAATCCAGGTCCAAGTCCAGCGCCGAGTCCAAACTTTCCACAGTCTTGTCCGTCAGTGCTGAATGTAGTATCTCACAGTCCAGTGCTAGATTATAAATTTAACACCCAGTATACAATGGTGGAGGGAGAACAGTAGAAGAATTTCACAATTAAACTTCCATTTGGGAAAGGAGCGGAGACATTGGTCTCCTGTCTCTAGCATATTTTATAACCCACTGAACAGATTCTAGCTGTGTGGCAATGGAATGAGAACTTTGGTCATCCAGTGGCTTAACCTCCTTCTCTCTGGGTGGGCCTTCCTTATCTGTTGCCTTCAGAGCCGTCTCTCAGAGCAGGGCTGCACCTGTTCCACGGCCTACACCCTGTTCTCCTGGCTTCAGGGATCTAGGGATTGACTTAGGATTTGAGCAATCATAAACTGTTTCCGACCGTTCTGGGGCTTTATCCTCTAGTACTTAAAAACGTGGTAGGATTCTGTAATCCCTGAACTCCATGGACTAGTGAACAAAACTCAGGATTGTGTTGAGTCGTACTCTTTGAATGTGGAGCCAAGCCTGGGCATTTCTGTCTCCCAGCAAATGAACCATCCTCCACTCCCAAATTTTGTGGCCTCTGATTAGGTACAGTTTGAAACAGTGGCCTGAGGTGGTGAAGCCACTGATAATTTCCTCCTCGCTCCTGAGATGGAAACCAGTGTATCACAGTGAATGTAACGGGTCTTCTGCTCAGATGAGAGACCACAGTATCTTTGGAGGGACGATGGGGAATCGGGCTTCTCCTAGGTTTCAAACTTCTTTCCTGATATTGTTCTTACCGTCTGGCCCTGCTCTATCTAATGTTAGCATAGTGTAGAGAATGTGGGTTTTTAAACCCACGAAGCTCCAGATTATTTGACTCTCAACCATCTTGGTTGCACCTCACAGGAAAAAAAAAAAGGCCTCTATTAACAAAGCCCTTTTTCCCTGCCTCTGGGCTTCCAATCAGTTTCATCCTAAGTTTATCTCTTTCCTGTGGCTCTCACTGAAGGCTGCAAGTAGCCAACACACTCCAACCTTCTACATTTCTTCTCCTTTAATGGTGCGCCTTCAGGAGGCTCGTGGTCTTAGACCCAGGATTCAATAGGTGGCGCCATAACCAGCAGTGTTGCCATCACATAGCCAGGATGGCCAACCTCCTAGTGCAGGAGAGCCCGCACTAGCTGTCATCCAACCTTAAATCAGCCAGTTGCACATTTTAGGGTTAGTCACATTCAATATTCACTTCTACTACTGATTTCCGTATCACGTAAGAGTGTTTGTATTGCCAGTGATAGAAAACCTGATCACACTAGCTTAAACAAAATAGAGAATTTATTTGCTAGTATAAGTTAAAAGTCCAAAATAGTGCTAGCTTCAGGTATAGATGGATTCAGCCAACAACGTCAACTGCTGGGTTTTCTCCACCCCCAGCTCCCCACTTTGTTGGTCTCATTTTCAAACCCCATGTGGGTGAGAGGATGAGTGAGCCAATTCCAGCCCCTCCATCTTCACAGATCCAACTCCAGTCTCATCCCTCAGGAAGAGTCCTCTCCTCTGGCCACAAATTCCCTTGGTTCTGATGAGGTCACAGGCCATCGCCAAAAAAGTCTCTGGGGCCACATGAATGCAAGGATCCCATGAGCCAGCTCTTCGTGTATCTGGAATGGGAGTGAATTCCTCTGGACCCACAGGGTCTGGCAAGGAGGGAGGGAGGGAGGGAGGGAGGGAGGGATGTCTCCAAACGAAAACTGAAGGACATCATTGTAAGTAGGGTCAGTGGATGCTGAGCTGCCAAAACATAAGGAAATATATTGCAAATATTTCCCCAAGTAAGATTATACCAATTTATATTAGCAGGACATAGAATAGTACAAAATTTGTTTTTAATTTCTCTGTTTCTGAGATTATTTTTAAATGATCAGCCCTCTATGTAACTGTACTGATAAGTTTATGGGGAAGAAGGTAATTCCTTTGTTTCTGCTCTTTTAAATCGCATAATTCCTATATTTTAACAAGTTGCAAGTAGAATTTCTCTTACAATAAATGCATACATTTAATTTGGTACTGTTTCCTTTTCCCCCGAAAAAGCTATAAGGGGGGTATTTTGCTATTGAAGAAGGTGGTGTTTTAGAATGGAAGGAATACAGTATTCTAAAATATGTTTCCACTACCAGGGAAATACTGAACTATAACATGTAGTCATGAAAACACAACTTGAAAAACCAGAATTATGAAAAACAATTGTTCTTATATTTTATACATGTCACTGTTGCCCTTATTCAGTCTCTGTTGATTTGGGGTCACCACAGGAGGGTCGTTGGCTGTGATTCTTTACGGCTTTACCCAGACTGGTGAGAACCACCATGTTGTACTATAATCTCTGTCCGTCCTTCGTTTTCTGTTTCTGTAGATTAACTTGGAGGATTCTTCATCTGATTGGTCCGGAGACTGTTGATTATTGTTTTACTCTGTCACTAGGCTGGGACTGGTCTATGTATTGAATAGGGTGATATACGCATTTAAGATTCTCTTTGAAGTCCAGAATTGTGATTATCTTTATTCGCCTTGGGGTCTCAATCCACTTTTCTTTGGCCTTTGATTATAATAACATCCCGAACAGCAGTACAAACCCTACCCTCAACTGCTCCCCTCCACATCACAGCCTTCTCTCTACCCCTCTTCCTTCCACCTCTTCTTATGCTTATAGAGAGGAATTAAGTGAAATCCTCCTCTGAACTTAAAATGAGGCTTAAGGCCATAATGACACTGGACCATGGAGAGAGAGACTGGGCTTCTGGCACCAGCTCTGCTGCTGCCTGCTGTGTGACAGAGGCAGGTCACTTAACCTCTCTGGACCCCCGTTTCCTCTTCTGTAAATGATGGTGTGGACTCTGATCTCTGCAGTCTCATTCGTCCTTAAAATTCCTTAGTCTGAGAAACTGACGCGGATCTGGGAACACCTGGGCACAGAGGAAGGGCAGAAAGCGCTTTCACATCCAACACCTACACCCACTGCAGAGGGTGGCCTCCAAGGCCGCTTTGTCAGTGATGCAGTTGGAACTGCCCCCCGCCCACCATGTGATCTCTCCTTTGTCTCCATCTTTTCCTGCCTTATTTCCTTTATCTTTTAATTTCTTCCCCTTCCTTTCCGATTGGATTATTTATTTGTTTTTAACTTTCCTAACCCATTTTTCTCTTCCCCACTGCCCAATGACATGAGCCACTTGCACTGCATGAGACTCTGCACACATTGCCAAGCCCCCCGGTTGGCTAAAGGGTTTACTGCTGATCTCCAGTGTCCTTTCCCTGGCAGATTTCCCTTTAACCTAAGCCTTCCCGAGAAGAAAGTGCAAGTCTAGGCTTGGCATTCCTTAGTCACTGCTTTAGGGGGAACAGCCTTAGGCTCTTAAACGAATGTTATGTTCTGGTAGAATTTTAAAGAGAGATTGATTTTCTTTTTCATTCAACAAATAATATTTATTGAGCACCTACCAGGAGTCAGATGCTGTTCTAGATGCTGAGGCGACAGCAGGAAACAAGATCCTATGGAGCTTGAATTCTAGTGGGGAGGGATGTACAAGTAAATAAACAATTAAATGAAAAAATGCCAGGTGGTGACACGTGCAATGTATAAAAGAAAATGGGAGTAGAGATGGGACATGAGAGGGGGCATTTTTGCTGACAACTGGAGAATGAAAAGGAACCAGGGAGGTGAGTGTACCAGGTGAGAGGGCTTACAAGTGTCAGGGCCAGGATGCAAATGAGCTTGTGCATTTACGGAACAGAAAGACCTGGAAGGAAATTAGCAAGAGGGAGTTTACTTGAGATGAGGTCAGAGAGCTGGGTGTGCGGGGGGACGCAGATCTTGTGGGTCCTTGTGGGCCTAGGCAGAGCTTGGATTTTTAAAGTGAAATGAGAAACCGTTGGAGGGTTTTAAACAGGGAGGAACATTATCTGATATATGTCCTATGGTGCATAGTGGACACCTCATAAATGTATCCAAAGTTGACTGTCCTTACAAGTTCTCATTAAAGATGAAATAGACCCAAACCCTAGACAGCTACTCCCTTGTGTGTCTCACAGGCTCCAGACTTCTAAGTGACATACCCCCTTCTAGTTGAGTTTTTCCTAATGGGTGAGAATAGTCATGAACTGTAGTGTCCTGGGTGTGTGTGTGTGTGTGTGTGTGTGTGTGTGTGTGTGTGTGTTTGGGGCACATTACTTATTAGAGAACTTCAAAGTAATTCTGTAAACACATAGAGAAATCACCCTATTGCCCATGTTCTCTTTTTAGACCCAACTATAGTTAGACTTCCCCAAAGAGTCACTCAGGCATTTACCTGGTAGGTGATCAAGTTCTGTGTTTTCCCGAGCTTAGTGGAGGGTGAAGGAGATAATAGCTGCAGGCCTCCACCTCTGTCCAGCCTCAGGCCTGTATGTATTTATTCATGTATTGAGTGTCCCTTGGACTCCAGGCCCTACGTTAGTTGAGAAGAATAAAGTGTACCATCGAGTGGCACCAGGCAAAGTAGAAGACTCTAGGTCACTAATCCTTGGAAGCCCCACTTCTAGGAATTCTGCCGTGGCTTGGCATCATGAAACTCCTTGTGAGGCTAGACTCATATCTCAAAGACTTGAGAGTTAAAAGAACCTTGGATGTCAACTATCCCAGTACTTCTCCAGAATGTGCCTCTGTTTTTCATTCTTTCAGCTGATACCGTTTTCTCCGAGGTACGTGGTGTGTGTCACAGATATCAGTCTGAACCTGTCAGGTGGATTGAGAAAAAATTATGAGCGTTTTTAGATTTTTATACACTTCTCAAGGTTTCGGTATAATATTTTTTGCCTGTATTCCATTGCCTACCCACCTCTTAGAGTCCTTTGAGAGTGAGGAATCTGAGTTTCCTCCTTGTGTACTCATCATCTCTGTGCTTCTGTCAAGCATCCTCTGGGAGAGTTATTGTCACCCCATTAAGTGTGGCGGACGGAAACAAAACATTTTGGCTTAGAAAGCTCTGATCTTCAGCTGCCTTGAGCTGTACAGGCTTACTTCGGAGATACTGAAGATTCCGTTCCAGGCTACTGCAATAAAGCGAATACCGCAATAAAGAAAGTCACACCGATCTTTTTGGTTTCCCAGTGCGTGTACAAGTTATGCTTATACTCTACTGTAGGCCGTTAAGTGTGCAGTAGCATCATGTCTAAAAAAAAGTACATACCTTAATTAAAAACTACTTTATTGCTATTGTAAGTCAACTATACCTCAATTTTTAAAAACTTCATTCAAGTGGTAATCGTCTGAGCCTTCAGCGAGTCGTGGTAGTAACGTCAAAGATCAGCAATCACAGATCACCATAACCAATATAATAATAATGAAGAAGTTTGAAATATTGCTTGAATTATCAAAATGTGACACAGAGACACAAGGTGAGCAAATACTTCTGGAAAAATGGCGCCAATAGACTTGCTTGACTCAGGGCTGCCATAGACCTTCAATTTGTTAAAAAATAAAATAAAACGTAATATCTGCAAAGCACAATAAAGCGAAGCACAATAAATTGAGTTGTGCCTGTATATTATTTATCCTGACTTGGGCACCAAAATCACGTTTCAAAACTCATTTGCCTTCATACACCTGACTAGCTCTCTTCACCTGTGTTTGTAACTTACTCCCTACCCCGCTCTGTAGATAAGGAAGGATCACTTACGTTATTTATTAGTGCTGCTTAGAGCTTTTAGTTCTTGAGTGACTCTTTCCCTTAATCCTAAATGTTATCATCAATATCGAGAGTGATGCTTTAAAATGGAATTTCTTGAAGGAATCTCACGTTCTGTGAGCAGTTATTTTTGTGGAGGTGTCTAGAATAAAGTTGGGCTGTTAACCAGATGGAGGTGCTAATCTCCTCTTGTCCCTGTACCAAGAGGTATGTTACACCTGGTGGGAAGGAGAAACATGTAATTTTCCAAATTTAGGGTTTTTTTCTTGCTTGCTTCTGAAGTAAAACCCATCTAGCCTTTTTTTCTGCAGAAAAGGAGGAAGGAACAAGCAACAAATTAATCAAACAGGAAGTGAATAACCACAGAAGGATGTCTGCCTCTGACTCAGTGTGTCACATTTAACGAGAGGCCAGAGCTTGTCCAAAAACGACCCCACGTTTGCGTTAGAAGATGATGCCTTTCTCAGGGACGGTTTTCTCTCTCATATCTTGCTTGCTCCCTGTCTGCCTGTGTCCCTGATCATGCCTTCCCGCAGTATCCTTTAACGGTAAGAAAACTTATATTCAAACTAAATGTATTTCCTGTATTCAGTTAGAGGGAAGGACTCGATGGCTTTTGATGGACCATAGTATGTTGAGATAAAGTTGTTTAATTTTTCAGTAGAGTACCATGTGGTCGAGTCCTGTTGCACACAGGACTAGTTTCACTGCTATAGTGATTGTGGGCAATTTAGAACTTGCGTTTTGAACCAAAATGTAAGCGAGATTTTCAGGAGAATTATTCCTGACCACTGGACAAGTTTGGATCCACAGGAATTTTTTCTCCCATTTAAAATGGGGGTTTATGTCAGTAACTGTATCCTTTCGGTGGATGGTGCAATTGTCCACATGACTGCCTTTGAATTGTCACTTCGGCCGGCAACAGTAAGTGCTTTTAAAGCAAAAGGAGCCACTGGAAGCTTCAAAGGAAAGTACCGTGGAGCTAAGCTCTTGCCAGTCTGTTGCTACAAACCTGTTACTTAAGTTCAAATCCCAAACCATTTCTAAGCAGAGTCTTTTAGGACAGTTTGTCTTTTAGAATCATTCTGTTCAACATCCTAACAGTGCGGTGCACAATTACTATTGCTAATCAAATTCTGCAGCATTCATTGTAACTAGTTACATTTAATATGATTAATATTTTGACATAAAATATTGTAATTTTCGTATTTCAAACGGTGTACCCAGAGATGTACAGAGCAGGATTAAGGAAACTTTTTTGTATCAAAAAAATGCTTTTTTTTTTCTTTGGGGCATATATGAAAAAGCAACTTGACTTATATTCCTTTTACCCCATGGAGAAATATAAAATAAAGCTTTAAAAAGTTAAGAGGGCACGTACAACTTTGGTCAATAAGTATAAGTTCTTTTAAATAATTCAATGGCATAACTAGTGTATACAGTAGAAAATAGACAAGTGGTAAAATGAAGAAAAGACTGTAGGAGGGTTCTAATTAAGAAAAGTAGGACAGCTTGGTAGAGAGAAAGATAGTGGGAAAGCAGGATAAAGAATAAGACAGGATAGTGAGAGAGGAAGATGAGAAGCCTGAAAAAGATTTTGAGGTCCATTAGTGTGGAAACCATACCCTTACTAGTCACTTGGGCTGTGGGTCTAACATTATGCATTAACTTCATAAAGTTATGCTGCTTCTGAACTGGAACATCGTTCAGTCAAAATTGTCCTTTTATAGTCTAAAGAGGTTAAATGATTTATCTAAAATCATAGGTTGTTTTCTGATGCTCTTTGAAAAGTTCATCTGTTGGTTAATTGCTCACAGCTCTTCAATTACTCTAATATCTAAATTTTTAAGGATTACACATACTCTGAATGAACTGCAGTATTCAGAGACCTTCCCATGGTGAAGAATTTTCCCTGGGGTCCAGCAGCAATTTCACTCTGATCGTTGACGAAATCAAATTCTAAATCTGCCCTATAGGCTGGAAGTTCCCCAACCTGTGCTAAAATGTAAGAGGAAGTGAGCTACCTAATTCCTGGACCTTTCAAGTTTTATGCACTTTTGAAGTCTGCTTAACATTTCATGAACACGTCATTTTCGTTGGGAGTTTCTGGCTATTTAAATTGTGATTCGTTCCTGCTTTAAGGTTTGACTCATTTTTGTTTTTCCAAATTGTCATACATTTACTTATTGTTGAAAAGAGCATTTCCCCTGGACTATCAAATACCTCTGTCTGTATTTTGCAACCCTCAGTCCTGAAAATTAAAACTGAAAAAACGAATACTAGAATAAGAAATGCCTTAATTAGTATGCTTTTCTGAGAAATTTAAAATGCACTTTATATGCACCTCCGTTTGCCATTCGTTTGTAATGCAGAAGTTTGCATGGGTGTGCACATGTGGGCTACGTCATCAGCTTGTGGTTTCTCCTTCTCATGGTTAAAAAAAGGAAAAGACGATATTTATTGAGCACTCACTGTATGTTAGGCTCTTGACTTTTGCTCATTTTATTTTTTTAAAATGGCTAATACTTATTTAGCACTTGCCTCATTTAACTCTTGAATAGTCCTGTTGAGTCGGTACCCTTCTCGCCATTTTATTGTGGGAACTGGACTTAGGCTAAGCAGTTTGCCCAAGGCCACTAACAACTAACTGTAATTTCAAGAGCTTTTTTCGTTAAGTACTTAGGAGGCCACAAGATGTTCTTTTCTAATCCTGAGAATCTGGGATTGTACAAATGCTTTGTTTTAAATGTCACAGCCACAGTAAATATCTTTAAGTGAATAATCTCAGGTAAGACCATTTCCTTTCTAAGTCTTTTGACCTTTTCAGAAGTAAATTCGGTGACTCTTCTGCTTATATTATAAGGCTACACTTTCAATGGTTAAATGAATAAAATATGTTGAGTATGTTGACCTATATGCTGTGAGTATGTGTGCATGAGTGTGTGTGGTGTGTGTGTGTAGTGGAGAACAGGGAGGGGCAGATCTTAATCCTCTGGTAAAACTAAATGTGGTGCTGAGGATTTAGGGAAACGTAGTTTTGAGATTTGAGGCCCTTAAAGAGAGTACTAAAAAAAAAAACCAACCAGTACTTGTTAGAGATGGGAAGTCGTGGGAGGAAAATTGGTACTTTTTAGTTAAGTGGATAAAGTAGAAAAGATTTCTCTTTCCTTTCCCATAGTTAAACAAGGACAAGTAGGTGGGTCATTCAACTTACCTTCATTTTCTCATTTTTGAGAGGGTTTAGCTGTCTATGAATTTGCACTAATTTTTCTATTAAACATGTAGGACAGTGTATTAAGAAAATAATTTTACTTCATAGCAACCTTTATTTCCCCAGCAGTTACTCTTAAAATAAAATTGTGGGTTTGTGTCCAGGCTCCCCTCTAATTGTAATGACATTGTAGATGCTTCAAAATGTCTTCTCTGAAAAATTCCCCCTACTCCCCAAATTATCCAACTCTTTATCTAAAAGAAGTGTTTCTGAAATAGCCAAGGACCCTCCAAGTACAGCAGAGACACAAACCCTTACCATTGAGAAAACAGCCCGTAAGCAGAATTGACTTAAGCTATTGCCTTAAATGATGATCAACGGAGAAAAGAGCAAGTACATTTTGAGAAATGAGGGGTCCTGTGTACAGCAAGCGTGCGTACCACATTCAGCTCAGATTGAGAAGAACAATGATCATGAACTAGGTGAGGCAGTTGCTTTGCTTATAAAGGAAAGCTTGTTTCTCTTCTCTACCTTTGGCTTCTTCTTGGGTTGAGCAGCCTTTTCTGCTTCTCCTCTTGCATTGATTGCCTCACTGCCTTCAGCCCTCTGGAGCTTGGACTGAGGAGAGGAAGAGTCACAATAATAGAAACAAACTTTATGCAAACGTATTAAAAGTTGCTAAAATGGCCAAAACGACATGCCGGGCTTGGGGGTGGGGCACTGAGCTGTTGCACTGGGCCTGGTATCAGAAAATAGAAACTACGGGCAACTGCAGCTGTGAAAAGACTGCTAAAGAAACAGGATGGCTGTGGTTTGCTGTGAGCATCAATTTTCCTGTTGAGCATTTTTACAGGAAGTTGAAGAACAAAGCCAACTTCATCTTAATTAGTTCTGATGGTTTGCAGATCTTAAACACATCCAACTAAGTTTGTCTCATGGAGGAGTTTCTAAAGAATAGAACCAAAAATAATCATGAGTAGGAATCCCCAAACTACCAATGTTAGCAGCAATTTGAGTTTTTGCTAAATGATTTTATTTTAACGGTGTAACTTGGAGTAGATTCATTACCTGTATAATGAATGCCTTTGCAATCATTTTTTTTATGGCTGCAATAACTCGATATGAATTTAAGGGCCTTTCCTTATTAAAACACTGTCGAGTTGTATGTATTATAAATTTCCTTCTGTTAATATTTATTGGTCAAACAGTTGTGCATGTGTGTATTTATATAGATACAAAGAGGTATGTGTGTGTTTGTGTATAAAAGCTGGAAAAATGTACATCAAAAGGTTAACAAGAATTATCTCTGGGTATTATTAACCCCAACCCTTTTTCACCTAATATTTAATTATTATCAAATGCTTCCTTCAATGGTTAAATACAACTGTCGTGTTTTATTTTCATCTTTGTATTTTTATATTGTCTATCATTTTCTAAATGAATATATGCTACTTTTGGAAGCAGGAAAAAAATTCTCAAAAATCTAACCTGAAGATGCCAAGAGCACACAAGAAATATATACATGAAAATGAGTTAAGAACGTTATATATAAAGTAAAATATCAAGGAATATAAATAAAAATAAGATAGGGAATAGAAAGTAATGAGGGCAAGAGAATATTGGACGTTAGTATCTTTTCAATTGTATTATTTCTATTATGTCCTTTCCCTGTACCCACCCCCCACCACAAACACACACACACACACACACACACACACACAGTGATGAATTCAACCTTTTTTGAACAAAAAGTTTACTTTTCTCCCATTCATTTTAGGTAGAATAGTATTTAAGGGTGACTTTTGGCACGATTTGCATAGCAAAATGCTTTATATTTTTGAATGGTCCAAAATCGTGATAAAACATAACTGGATAAACCTGCTTCTTATCTTCTCTGCTAGAACTTGGCCGATTCACACCCACATCCTCCGGATTAGAGGCCGGCCTTCTGAGGATTATTTCATTGGACAGTGCTGGAAATCTCTCCCCTCTTCCTGTCATTCTATAGTGTGGGCCTCACATGGCCCACCTCTAGAATGAATTTGACATTGGTTGGAAGAAACTAAGAAACAGTTTATTTAAATAACTTGCCAGTTCTCTTGATCATTTTACATTCAGAGATAATTCTGCTTTCTTCGATGAGCATATTGAAGAAGAAAGCATAAGTTTCCTGGGGCAACTCTGGACTGAACTCTGGGCTCTGATTGAGTGTCTAGTTGTCCATGCTGTTGGGGGAATACGTCGCTGTAGGGTGGGGAGCAATTCACTCTTTCTCACAAGGTGTTCCCCATAACCAGTATTACACATTTAGCAGGTGGCTCGGGGCCACCAGCTGCCCTGGTTGATCTAGGGTCAGTGTGTGATGCTGTCCACTGTGAGTTTAAACCATGATGCTGACCTACTAGACGTGTAGTAAAACCAACAAAACCATCCATGTCTCTCACAGAACTAGGAAATTCCAGAATTTCTAAATGTTGGTGTATGTTGTGTATACATATGTACATGTGTGTAGGTGACAAAGAAGAGCCAATTAGTGGATTTTTGAAGTCATTTATGTAAAATATTCTACTCTGTTCTCTCAACCCAAAGAATCAATTCCTTTATGAAAGGTTTATTGGTAGATCCCTCCCCTCATCTCGATAGTTTCCACCTAAAATTTGTTGATTTTTTAAGGGATTCAGTTATTAAATAAAACTTTGGTAATCACTCACGTTCCCTAGGGTTCAGGTTGATTTTTTTAATATATATTTTATTTATTTATTTATCTATCTATCTGTTTATTTATTTATTTATTTAGGCTGTGTTGAGGCATGCGTCTTAGTTGGGTCTTAGTTGAGGCATGCGGGCTGTTCGTTGTGGCGCGTGGATTTTCTCTTCTGTAGTTGTGGCGTGCGGGCTCCAGGGCATGTGGGTTCTGTAGTTTGCGGCATGCGGGCTCCAGTTGAGGCACGGGAGCTCAGTAGTTGTGGCGCGTGGGCTTAGTTGGCACGCAGGCTTAGTTGGCCCGTGGCATATGGGATCTTAGGTCCCCTACCAGGGATCGAACCCGCGTCCCCTGCATTGGAAGGCAGGTTCTTTACCACTGGACCACCAGGGAAGTCCCCCCTCAGGTTGACTTTTAATTTCTTTAATGTATGACAGACAATCCAGAGATAGTTTGGGTGAGAAATCAATTGATGGATTTTATTCAAAAACTATTATCTTATAATTTTCACTGTGGATAGCAGACACGATAGATAACATGTATTGTTAAAACTGTGTTTATCATTTGCTAGGGCTGCCATATCAAAGTACCACAGACTGGGTGGCTCGAACAGCAGAATTTTGTTATCTCACATTTCTGGAGGTCGGAAGTCAAAGATCAAGGTGTCAGCAGGTTTGGTTTCTCCCAAGGCCTCTCTTCTTGGCTTGCAGATGGCCACCTTCTCCCCGTGTCCTGACATGGCCTTTTCTCTGCGCTCACACATCCCTGGTGTTTCTTCCTCTTCTAAGGACCCCAGTCATGTTGGATTAGGGCCCACCCTAATGGCCTCATTCTAACTTAGTCACCTCTTTAAAGGCCATCTCTCCAAATACAGTCACATTCTGAGGTACTAGGGGTTAGAGCGTCAACATATAAATTCAGTCCATAACGCTGTGTGTGAAAACAAAAAACCCATTTCTATCCATGTGGTTTTCCTTGTGCACATAAAATTCAGCACACACGGTGAACATTTTAGAGAAGTTTGACTTTTCTCTCTATGATGAAAGTTATTTAAACAGTGAAATGATTCTCTAAAAGCAATTAATTCTCAAAAGCGTGTACTGTTAGAAGTTCTGTGCCTGGGGTCAGGGGGAGGGTAGGAGGGCGAGGATCAGCAAATGGGTAGGGCCGTGATCCTCCAACTTCAGGGAGCCTGGTTCCCCTGCAAGAGATGATGGCCGACACTTGGGAGCCCCTGCCCTAGTCACTGCTTCCCTTCTTCTAGGGCCCCTCCCTCCTGGTTACAGAGCTGCCTTTCCTGCCGTGCTCCCATCTCCCAAGGGAAGAACCAAATGTGGGAGGCCAAGCCCTCAGGCTGCCTCATTCCCAGGGGGGCAGCCCCGCCCACACAGGACTCTGGGCAAAGCCAGGGCCTCAGCTCAGTCACCAGACCAGGCCGTCCTCTGCCAGGTGCTCGAGCGGTACTCACACCAGCAGGGCGCGTGCTCACCTCAGGAACTACAGCTCTGGACCCGTCTGTTGATTGCTTACACTACCCGGGCCTGCTGTACTGTTTCATTTCATCCGCCTTGTACACCCATTTAACAGATGGGAAGGGGAGGCTCAGAGAGCTTAGTCTTATCCCAGGTTATCAGCAGCAGAGCAGAGTTTCAAAATCATGTTCTTCTGACCCAGGACTCACGTTCTCACAGGGATTCTAAACTTTTTCATTCATAGGCCACGCTAGTATCTGGTAAAGCCCAAAAACGTCAGACTGCTTCTCTGACTGTTGTTAAATGCATAAAACAAAATACAGAGGATTACCAAGGCAACTAGTTACAGTGAAATAGATACAAGATCTAGCAGCAGACATTGCCACAACTTCAAAAGAGATCTGCAACAATTTTAATATGATGTGAGAATATGATGTGAAAATATCATGTGAAAAGCTGTTGGTGAAAAGGTTTCAGGTGTGGTTTGTGGCCTGTATTCATAATTGAAGGAAGTACTACATTGTAGTTAGAGTTTAGGGGAAATTAATATGTCCTTTTTTTCATCCAAGTTCATGAACCCCTGAATTCTGTCCACAGACCTTGTGGATGTGAAGATCCAGGCTAGGAAGGCCTGTCCGTTAGGATCTAGGCTGCTCTTGAGGCCCTACAGTCAGGCCCAGTCTTGCTTCTGACGTGGGCTCTCAACTCCAGGAGACCAGGGAAGTCCCTGCTCTCCCAAGGCCTTGGGCTCTACTCCCCTGATGAAGTCAGGAAAGCAAGCGCCCAGGCTTAAAGCTAGCCAGCCCCTCTGCCATGGGACTGGTTCTTTGCCCAGGCCTTGGGATGCCCAGGGCTGATGCTGGGAGCCGTTCCAACGACCAGCACATGGCTTGTTTGTGTGATACCTGGCTCTTCCATTCCCACATATTTAGAGAGAACCCTGCTTTGTGCCATGTATTGGGAAGACCGGATGGAGTTCACGGTCTGGTGGTAAGACAGCCGAGAAGGGGGCCTGCTGGGGGCCCGGTGTCGGGGGGCATGAGGTTGGTCTTCTTTGACCCGTGTGCTGGGGTGGCAGGATCAGACTCTGGGGTTTCTCACAAACTTCCCTCAAGGCCCAGCCTGGACAAGTCCAGACCAGCCGCTGTTCAGCTAGCAAGAAGCCAAGAGACCATGGAGGCCTCTGGAATCACCTTTCAGTGTGGAGGTGGGGGTGGGAGTAGTTTGTCTGGAGGAGAGCGAGGGATGGGGGCAGGGGGAGTAGTAGCAGTGGAGAGGAAGGAGAGCTTAGCCTGGGAAAGGTGAGAGCGCCCACCCGCAGATCCTCTCCCCGTTGTTCATCGGAGGTGGCGGGGCGGGGGGAGGCCCAGCCTCTGTGCTCCGGAGGTTTATTTATTAATGCACAGAGAGAACCATGATAGCAACGACAGAAAACTGTAAACTACTTGGATTAAAGAGGCCTCACAGGGTGGCAGTCCCCTGAGAGCGGCCCTGTTCCATCATCTGGCCCCTGAGGCGTACAGAAGTTCAATTTGATCTTTGCAACCAGAGACTGGCTTATGAGAACCAAACCCGTAAGAGGTTCGCGGTAGCTGATCAGAATCCACTTCTTCCTCAGTATTAGGATAACAGGATGGCAGGTTAGCTGGTGAGCGTAGGACCTGACGCAGTGGAGTGTTGAGGGGCCTTTCATCCACCAAGCACGCGGACGGTCTGTCCCATGGAGCCCGTCTCCCGGGCCCTCTGGGGGGACCCGGCCACCCCTTCCTTGGTTGGCCGCCTCCTCCAGCTCTGTTCAGACCATTGCTTTGGCCATAGCAGCTCTGACAGTTAGTTGGGCCTGCATCCCGTTTCAGATCCCCGTCCTTCCTCCTGGTCCTGGGACACAACCCTGAGGCTTCTGGAGGTGCCCCTGCAGCTGGAGCACCCCCTTCATAGGCCTCCAAACACAGGCCCCCAGCCCTCCTTATTACACTGCCTGTGTAGCCCCACGGGAGACCGATTGGTGTCACCCAGAAAAGACCAATGTAAGGAACAGATTTTAAAAGAACCCCTGTCTGAGACAGGCTCTTATTGAAAACCAGATTCTGACCGAGTTTACAGGTGAGCTGCAGTACTAGTTAGCCCTTTACCTGCCTAAAAATGCTTATCTAAGAAGAGCAGGGATCAAAAGGACTTGATGTGAATGACTTTCACGGGTCTTTTAGCAAGTTATTAATTTCTCTGAGTCCCAGCGTCCTCCTCTGTAAAATGAGTGGAATTATGCTAGTTTGCTGTGTGGTCATAAGTATTCAAGACGACAGAAATAAAGAGCCCTTTATCATCCAATTGACTGTTAATAGATGAGAGCAGCTCTTGCTGCTTTAGAGTTTTTTAAATTTCATTTTCTAGATGGCACTCAGAATAGAACTGTCAGAAGCTCTCTTGATTCCTGTCTTCCAGTAGCTTTGACAAGTTTGGCCACGTCCTCTTAGCTTTTCCATTCCGTTTCTGTCACAGAAAGCAAGCCATCCAGCAAAACTTCTATAGAAAGTAACAGCTGACCCTTGAACGATGCGGGGGTTAGGGGCGCCGACCCTCTGCACGCAATCAGCCCTCCGTATCCACGGGTCCTCTGCACCCGGATTCCGCATCCTCGGATTCAACTACCCATGGATGGTATAATACTATAATGTTTACTACCGAAAACAATCCACATCTGAGTGGACCCGTTGTTCAAGGGTCATCTGTATTTGTTTCAAGGTATAAGTTTTCCACATTAACTTTCAGTGGTTGAACTAAGTTAATACTTTAAATTATTTTTTCTTTTGGCCGTGCCACATGGCTTGTGGGGTCCTGGTTTCCCGACCAGGGATCGAACCTGGGCCCCCGACAGTGGAAGTGCAGAGTCCTAACCACTGGACCGCCAGGGAATTCCCTAATACTTTAAATTCTAAGAGGTTGTTTTCTGCAATTAAGAGACTATTGAAAATAGAAGATAATTCTGAGGTTTGAAATTCAGGACACATGTTCCACAGAAACAATGTTATTCAGGTGGTCAGTGTTCCAGGCTGCTCACTTGGTTTAAGGCTCTACCACCAGGCTTCTCGAATGCATATGAATCACCCAGGGATCTTGTTAAAATGCTGGAACAAATTCAGTGCAGGCAGAGGGGCTGAGATTTGATGTTTCTAACAGCTCTGGGTGATGCCCCGCTCCAATCCGGGAGCCCTGCTGATCCAGGAGTAGCAAGCTCTGGGTGGGAGACGCTGGGATACTGAGGGGTGAGTACGTGGGTGAGGGCTGCGGCCTGGGGCTTCTGCTCAGACCCAGGGATGGGACTCCGAGGACTGGGGGAAAGGGAGACGGGGTTCATTGCTGGCACAACTCTGGGGGCACGTCCTCGCCATCGTTTCTTCAGCCCCTGATGTTTCCCAGGCTGCCCCCTTCGCCGCTGCTACCCACCAGGGCTTCCCTGCGCTGTCTCACTGCCACGGAGTCTGGCCTTCCCTTTGTCCCCAGAGCAATCAGACTCTGCAGAAAGCCTTTCTAAGGAAGCCTATTTGTAGTAAACAGCCCAGAGTCAGAGGTTTGATTCCTCCTCTCTTTTTTCCCTTTTTTTTTTTTTAAAGTAAGGTTTTATTTATTTATTTATTTATTTAGGCTGCATTGGGTCTTTGTTGCTGTGCACGGGCTTTCTCTAGTTGCAGCAAGCGGGGGCTACTCTTCGTTGCGGTGCGCGGGCTTCTCATTGCGGTGGCTTCTCTTGTTGCAAGGCACGGGCTCCAGGCACGTGGGCTTCAGTAGTTGTGGCTCGCGGGCTCAGTAGTTGTGGCTCACGGGCTCTAGAGCACAGGCTCAGTAGTTGTGGCGCATGGGCTTACCTGCTCCGCAGTATGTGGGATCTTCCCAGACCAGGGCTCGAACCCGTGTCCCCTGCATTGGCAGGTGGATTTTTAACCACTGTGCCACCAGGGAAGTCCTTTTTCCCCTCTTTTTTTCCACTTGGATCCTGTAAGGAAATGCCAAGTAGCATAGAGGTAGGAATCCAGCCTCCTTGCCCATCTTATCTTCCCGTATCCCCATCTCCTTTCCCCGGAGACTGTAAGAACTTTGAGGGCAAGTATAGAAATATAGATTCATCTTTGCATTCCTGGGTGCTACCCAGACCTAGACAGATGTCAGGAATCTCAGAGAAGAAAAGCAGCGGAGTGGAGAAGATATGTCAGGAATGTCGGAGAAGAAAAGCGAGGGCACGGAGTGGGCGGGGGGCGGGAGCTCGGGAGAGGACTGCGCCATGGAGATGAGTGAGGAAGAGTAGCCACTTGAACATCGGACTTGGCCAGGATACATTTCTAGCAGTTTCCTAATAACCTCCCAGCTTACTCGGGCGGCAGGCCAGGGTCCTTCCCCCGACCTGCTTTGGTGGTGGTGGGATTGAGCAGCATGAGGCACTGGATTTTGCTTCCAGTATCTCCAGGCACTTTGGCTGAGAAGCTTCCCCTGCTGACCTCCTTCCAGAATAGTAACATCCTAGCCATGCCGTAAAGGAATTCCACCTCTTATAAAAGTTGGGCTTCGTGAATAGCTGCCACTTTGATGGGAAAGCGGGAAGGAAGATTAGGATGGAGTATTACTAAGAAGTCTAATACATGATGGTGCTTTGTTTCTTTTCGTTTTTACAGATTTGTCAGCCAGACTGCTGAAAGCGTAACTGTCCAGGATGCCCGTACCACCCCCTCCAGCACCCCCGCCACCGCCCACGTTTGCTCTGGTGAGTGGTTCTCCCCATCCACGGCCCATGCACGAAGCAAGCTAAACAAACTTGAACCTGGCACACATGTATTTGTTTTCAGTGTATTCACATTCTGGCTTAAATATGAATGATACGGTAAGCTTTCCAGGTGCTGGAGTAAGCCAGAGCCTGAGATGCAGCAGATAACAATACGAAAATGTTTTGTAGTCTAAGGTCTCATGTGATGCGTAGGAAACGCGTGGAATGTGGATTAGTTAGGTTCCCTCTGCCTCGTCCATCAAGGAGACACGTCCTGTTCATTTGAACACGCTGGCCCAAGACGGTTGGCAGGAGCGGTTCTGCCCAGCCTGCACTGTTTTCAGCTTCTAGCCTTTAACATCTGGGCAGGATAGTCCAGAGACCCAGTCTGTCTGTCTGAAAATGCATCCATTAAAGTGTCCTCCAGGCTCACTTTCTTTTTCTCTGCCTTTCGCCATCTTTCTTCCCACTCTGTTTTTGACAAATAACCCCCATCTTCCACTCCGCCCCCCCCACACACACTTACTTCGCCCTTTAAATCCATCCTCGCATTTCCATGTGTACTTTCCTAAGGAATTTCTTCTCTGGGCTCATCCTGGTCCCCTGATGGACCTGTCCTCAGAAGTTAGTGCACCCTCTTCCAGGAAGCCGGCAGCCCTCCCCGCAGTGATACGGAAGGTTTCCCAGACGCGCCCCCCCAGTATGTGAAGCCTTCGCTGCTAAAGAGCCTCCCAGTGATGGGCCCTTCACTTTTCACTTGGGGAAACTGGAGCTCAGAGAGGAGAAGTCTCTTGGCTAGGCTTCCATGGTACTCATTTTTTATAACCCATCTAAGGCTGGAACCTAGTTGGAAGAACAGACCATTGATTAGCTCGTTGCTGTTCCAAGTGTGATCCTCCAACTCCTGGTTAAAGTCCCCAAAAAATAAGTACAGAAATTTAGAGTAAGCGCTTAGAAACACTTATAGCAATCTGAGAGTGGTGTTATGTCTATTGTTTCTACGATTGTATTTTGTGTGTCTTTTTTAAACTGATTCATTTTTCTAATAAGTCATTGTTATTTTACAAAATATTGGTCCATGATGGATTGGAAATTTTTTTCTTAAAAATTCGTCCTTCCCTTAGATAAGTTTGAAAAGCTGTGATCTGGCTAACATAGAAGGACTAGTTTATATTTCCCCAAAAGTATAGGTTTTGCACCATCACTGAGTTGTATGTGCCTTGATTTTTTTTTTTTAATTTTAATGCTCATGTGATTAATATGTATTCTAAAAGTTGTAACTAGCACACCCAGGGTTTAATATTGAGTTAATTTAAAAGAAAATGTTCACTGAGAAATAGTATAGTAAATAATATAGTGAATTGACTTAATGAAAAATATTAAATAATAACACAGGTAGCATGAGAAGATGACAAAAGTCACAAAAGTTGTACCAGAATGGCTGAAGTATGGGACACCCTGGTTTATCCTATCCACTCATTTCTATCCATTATTACCTGACTAAAAGCAAGATCCTAGAGAGACAGGATATAGAGACGAGAAAAGGGAAAGGTTGGTGGCCATCGTAGGACACCATCCAGTGGAACAGCACAGTCAAGAGATAAGTCAGCACCCAAGGAGGTCAGGTGTCAAAATAAATTTTGAGGCAGAACAGGAGGCCAGGGAGGGCTGCTGGTCCAAAACCGTGAAGAGAACCAACGTGGACACGGCACTTAACCTCTCGACGCCTCAGGTTTTTTCATCCTTATAACGAAGACAATAGGTAATTCAAAAAGCTCTTTCTAAGATGTCCAAAGCACGTTGTTAAGTTATAAAAACAAGTTTCAGAGCAATAGAGGATGATCCCATTAGCAAAAGCGAACTGTATATGCAAAGAGCCTTTCTGGAACTGACTGCCAAGAAGCTCTTAACAGGCTTGCTTCAGAGGAGGGGTGGAGGCCAGTGGGAAAAGGGCATTTTATTTATTAATTTTTTTTCAACTGAGATATAATTGACATATAACATTGTATAAGTTTAAGGTAGACAGCACACTGATTTGATACATTTATGTATTATAATTACCACCATAGTTTTAGCTAATGCCTCTATCACTTCACATAATTATCATTTCTTTTTTGTGGTGAGAACATTTAAGTTCTGGTCTCTTAACAGCTTTGAAGTATATAATATAGCATTGTTAACTATAATCACTATGCTGTACATTAGATCTCCAGAACTTATTCATGTTTTAGTTGCAAGTTTGTACTCTTTAACACCTCCCCATTTCCGGGAAGGGGCATTCTAGACCCCGCGTTTATCCTTCTGTCAGGTTATAGGGAAGGCTCCGGAGTCAGGCTGCCAGGCTTTGAATCCGAGCTCCTCCTCTTACCAGCTGGGTAACCGGGTTGATGAGTTAACTTCCCTGTGCCTCAGTTTCCCTGACTCTAAAATGGAAGTCATGACTCCCAGCGTTGATGAATTAGTATACATAAAATGCTAAAAACGGTGCCTGACCCATAGTAAAAGCAATATAAATGTTAGCCGTTATTATCGTGAGCAAGTACTACTTTATAATTTAATTAAGACCCTTTCAGCTTCATACACAGAGATTCTGTTTAGCCTGCTTCAGGGTTTTTTCTTAGCTCTCCCTCTGCCTCTAACTATAATAAATAGCTGGGTCAGGTATCAAGCTAAACTTGCCCAGGTTTACTCCTTGTGGCCCTTGCTGGCATCTGTGAAATCAGAGCCTTTCAGAAGGGCTGGGGCGAGCCTCAAAGGACTCTCACGGCTGCCAGAAGTACCACTGGGTTTGGGGAAGACGACTGTCCCCGGGACCAGGCCAGACCGAGCCAGTTTCCAAGTGTGACAGACACGGGTACACGCCTACTTCCGAGTCCATTTGCTGGCCTCTTAGTGTTCCCACTCCCTAAAAGAACCCTGAAAAAACAAAATCCCAATTTCACAGGAAGAATCTTTCCCAGGAACTCTGAAATTATAGAAAATACCCAAAGGTTATTTTTTATGTTTTGGCTGCTCCTCACAGCTTGTGGGATCTTAGCTCCCCGACCAGGGATCAACCCCACACCCCTGCAGTGGAAGCACGGAGTCTTGACCACTGGACCGCCAGGGAAGTCCCCCCAGAGGTTTTAAAGCAGCACCTTTGTCAGCTGTGCTGTCTCTGTGGGCTAAGCTTTCAAAGGGATTAGGGAACTATGTTCAATATCTTATAATAAACCATAATGGAAAAGAATTTAAAAATAAAAAAATTTTAAAAAGGGATTAAACATCAGGAACACCTTAGGCCAGAGGAACATGAAGGGAGTTTGGGGGGTAATGGAAATGTTGTATATCTTGATTGTGGCGGTGGCTACACGATTGTATATGTTTGTCAGAATTCACAGGACTGTACACTAAAAGGGTGATTTTACTACTTGTAAATTATACCTCCAATCTGCCTTAAATTAAAAAGAAAAAACTCTCTTGTCAGTGTAACCGGAGGGAATTATTTTCTAAAATTTTGGTGGATTAAAAAAAAATACAGCTGACCCTTTTTGATAAAGACAATTTTCCTCTTGCACCAGGTTAGTTCCAAAAGACAAAGAGATGTTCTTCAGAGAACATTCTAGAGGATGAAGCCTCACAGTATCCTGCAAATTCCTTTCAGACTTAAAATTCCCTACTCGTTTCTAGCCATCCACCCCTTGCTCTGTTGGTTACGGCCAGATTGTGGTCTGAATTTGCAGAGACTTTTATCAGGGAGTGACTCTTCCTGCATTAAAAATGAATGTAATTTATTGCTGCATCTGCTCCCAAATGTCTGGGTCTTAAAAAGAGTGACATCGGGTCTAAAACTTGTAGAGAATTTACGGCCTATTGCCAAGAATCTTAATAACAAGCTCCCAATACGCTAGCTGTCCCCACCGCGTGTTGTAGTACATGATTTTAATTCAAAAGATGAATACGAGTTTGCGTGTTTCCTTTCAGGCCAATACAGAAAAGCCTGCCTTGAGTAAGTCAGAGCAGGCTGGGAGAAATGCTCTTCTCTCTGACATCAGCAAAGGGAAGAAACTAAAGAAGACAGTCACCAATGACAGAAGTGCACCGATATTGGACAGTAAGTGAAAAAAGTTATTTTCCATGGAGATAAATGGTTTATGACCTAACAATCAACTCTACTCTTCCCACCAAAAAAAAATTTTTTTTTTTTTTTTGGTTAACAACAGCTGCAAAGCTAGCAGAATAAGGGACTGTATCACTCATTGTAGGCCATGGCTCTGGCTTGGGTTCCCTCTAATGCTGCAGGAAGCCAGTATAATAATTCTTTGTCCAAGACACACACAGCAGCAATTCTCTGAATTATTCACAACTCTTTACAGCACTTTCTGGAAATTAACCCTTTGTTCATCTTACCACAGAGCAAAAGGCAGCATGAAATATGGAAAGAGCCCTAGTCTTGGAATCAAAGGATGTAGGTTCGAGCCCTGACCATCTCCAACCCTTTGTCTTCAATTTGTAAAATGGAGATAATACCTGTTCTACTGCCCTCACAAGTTTGTTGTGAGCAGCCAATGAGACAATGCTTATGAAAGTGTTTTGTTGCCTGGAATGTATAATTCAAGTCTAGTTATGATTATTTATTAGGGGGTTGGAGAGAGAGGAAATGAGATCACAGCTTTGCTTATTGACCCATCATAAATCTGAGATACTTTCTGGAACAAGGCAGGGTATGTATAAACAAACAAGTACCCACCATACAGGGCTACTTATTAACATTTACAACAGAATGAAACATTACAGATGGCTAGATCTACCGGAAGTTAATTATCGGGCCTCAAGACTATCACCTCACACTCCTCACACGTTTCCACTGCCAGCCAGATGTGCCCAGAATTCATCCTCAACCACAGATGCCACTTGGACTCAACAGGAATTAGACTGTCCTAAACTCACCAGAGGGAGCTTTGTAGACAAGTGAATAACGATGTAGGATTTTAGCCAAGTGGAGGAATTTCTAGGAAAAGTGCCTAACGAGTAGAAGAGAAAGATCAGCGTTAGGTGAGAACATTGGTGTGGGAGGAAGGTGGAAAAGAGGAAGACCAAGACAAAGGCCTTTGAGTTTTGCTCTGTTACCGGGCAAGGTGGTGCAGATGGAATGCACCACACCTCAGTGGAACTAGGGGGTCTTTGACTTTTGATGAAGTCTTACCTCTGGGTCAAAATGCCCACAAAATGGTGTGGTTATTGTATAATCAATCGCTTAGTTTTCCTGATCTGTGTCACAAGGTTCTCCCTGGGGTTGCCCAGCCCAGTCACTTCTTTCTGGGGAGCTTTGGTCCAATAGCCATTGAATCGTGGTGCCTGGGATGGGGCCAGAGGAACTCCACAAACTGCCAACCTCTAGACCAGAGCCCAGTGGTTCTCTCCACTCTGAGGGGGAGCCTAGGCTCTGGAGAATTCCCTAGATGTTGAAGGAGAATGGACAGTCTGGGGCCTAGTCCTGAATCCACTAGTGGAAGTTCATTATATTCTTCAAGAAGATACACTTCTCTCGTTAAATGGAAAAGAGTGTTAGTTCTCCCTCCCATCTGCTCAGTGATGTTTAAGAATGCACTTTGCTTTGTGGACACCAGATGCAACCCAATGCATGCCCTTGTTGTCCATGCACTTAACCGGACACTAACACTGTTGTTTGTTAGAAGCTCTTTGCAAGTGGCAAAGTCCATCCATGGTTTTGTATTTGTTTGCAGGTGAAACCTCCCTGGGTTCTATGTCAAAATGTTGACCATGGTTATACATGATATAACTCTTGAGGTCAGCTTTGTCCTCCAATTTAATTGTTAGCAGAGTGACCTGGAGCCAGTTAGCTATCCTCAACTAGTATAGCTTCTCTATCGGAAAGCTGTACAACTGCTGCAAGTTAAGAACACTAGTGGACGATGTCTGATAGAACAAGTTCATCGATCTCTTTGAATGTTCAATACCAGGTAAAGGTGTCTTACGAAATGCAGTATTCCAGAATGTATCGTTCATCAACGAATAACGTTTTGATGACAAGGGCATTATTAATATTATTGGCAATAATTAAAATTAGTAAAACTTTTAAATTTTATATGGAAGCAATTTTGCATACACTTCCAGAAATTGTTATTCTAATTTGATATATCGTACTAGGCGAAGTAATTCTTGTGAGTTCAGTATCAGATTGTTTCTTCTGTCAGCAGAGTTCCCAGAGTATCCCAGAAAGTTCCACACCTAGAAAAGATAGAGAGCTGACACAGACTTATGATCAATCTAATCCAGAAAAAAAGAAAACACAAATGAATAAATAGAGCTCAGAAAGCAGATTAAGTAAAAGATTCAAAGCAGATTTTCTAAAATTAAGGATGCTACAATGAAGTTATATGCTAAAACATTTTGAAATCTTAAAGAATTTAACTTTTTAAGAAAAGTACAGATTTATCAAAAATCATTCATGAAGCTTCAGTGAGCAAGGAAAAAGTTGAAAACTTTATCAAATTACTTTTCCTCTAAAAAGCTTTAGAGCCAGATGATTTTATCAGAAAATTATTTCAGATTTTAAGAAACAACAAATTCAAATGCTATATAAATCATTCCTAAATGTAGGAAGACATGGAAAGCTATCTGTTAGGTATAATGAGATTGGCATGGTCTTAATATCAAAACATGACAAAGGCAGCATATATACAGAAAGAAAGCTGGTGTATCAGTGTCTCAGGGGACACGTGGCAATGCCTGGAGGCATTTTTAGTTATCACAACTTGGTGAGGGAGGGTTCCTACTGACACCTAGTGGGTAGAGGCCAGGGATGCTGTAAACATTCTACAGGGAACAAGATGGTCACCCACCACAAAGAATTATCTGACCCAAAATGTCCGTAGTTCCAAGGCTAGGAAACCCTACTATAGACAACTTATGATCATAGACGAGAGGATACTAACTAAAAATCCAAAAACTCTAATTCAATAGTATATTAAAAAAATAATTCACCAAATCCAGAGTTTGTCTCATTTTTAATGTTAGAAAGTCTATATATCCATCATATCAAATAAGGAAAACCATATAATGATCTCAGTAGATCCTGGATAGGCATTTGATAAAATTCCATGCCATAAGAAAGTCTTAAAAACCCAGAGTGGAAGGATCCTTGCTAACCACGAATACTTAGAAAGAAAAAAGTTATTTCAAACCAACAGTCAGTATGTAACTTGGGGGCTTCCCTGGTGGTGCAGTGGTTAAGAATCCGCCAGCCAATGCAGGGGACACGAGTTCGAGCCCTGATCCAGGAAGGCCCCACATGCCGCCGAACAACTAAGCCCGTGCGCCACAACTACCGAGCCTGTGCTCTAGAGCCTGCAAGCTACAACTACTGAAGCCCGTGCGCCTAGAGCCTGTGCTCCGCAACAAGAGAAGCCACCCCAATGAGAAGCCCGTGCACCGCAACAAAGAGTAGCCCCCGCTTGCCACAACTAGAGAAAGCCCGCGCTCAGCAACAAAGACCCAATGCAGCCAAAAATAAACAAATAAATAAATTTTTTTAAAAATGTAACTTTGAAACATTAGAGGCATTCTCATTAAAATCAAAATATGATTTCCTTTATTTTTAAAATACTAATAACGTTAATAATTTATTTTTAAGATAAACATATAAATGTATATTTATTCTTTATAATTATTTTAAAATAAATTGTCTTTAAATTAATAAAACATTAATAACTTACACTGTTATGGAAGCTCAGTCATCAAAATAATTTCTTATATAAAACAGAAATAAGATACACAACTCTTAGAAAAGAAGGCGTACAACCTTTATTATTTGCAGAGCATTTGTCTACTAGAAAATCCAAGGTAAAAAATAAATTTTAATTCTGAAAATGCAGGAAAGTGATTTATTAGATATCAAATGAAATTTCCTGATGCCAATAATAACCAAATCCAAAATATAGTAGGAAAAACATTCCTTTCATAATTTCAACAAACAAAAATGTATTTGAAGTGACCCTAAAAGAACTATGGATGACCCGTATCATGAAAATTACAAAACTTTACTGAATAAATCAGAAGACATGGGAAAATATACCATGGTTCCATAAAGTCTAAATATCATGAAAGTGTCAGTTCTCCCAGATTAATTTGTAGAACTCATGTAATACTTACCAAAGACTCAACAAGGTTTTCCAGGGGTAGAACTTTAAACAGTACTTAACCTCATAAAACATATATACACACATAAATTGTTAAGAGACAATTTTTTAAAGAGGGTATAATCATGGCTCTAATACAGATATAAAATAAACATATATCAAAGATTTTATTTAGCTCATTAATTAATGAGGGAACCAATATAATGTTATCAATTCAAAGGAGAATTCAAAGTACCACACATATGTAGGCAGGTGAGTGTTGAAATGAATTTACAAATAGGTGCAAAACGGGTCAATCAATTGCATTACACTGAACACAACCAATATGCATTTCTATGGACAAATATCATTTGCATTATCAGTTTTGTACAATTTAATAGAGTTGCAGACTAGCTCAAAGGCAATGGGAAATAACCCAGAAGGCTAGACTGGATACTTAGTAATCTTTTTCTTTCTTCTTCTTCCTTTCTTTTTTTGTTTTCTTGTTTGCCTATTTTGAAATCTTTCACAATTTTTTGGCAACAAATGCAAAATAAAACAAAATCTTTGCATCGTCTCAAGTTGCAAAGAATTTTAAAAATGTTAAAGTCTACTGTTGGGTTTTATGATATTAAAAAATTGAAATCAACCTGGAAGGCCATCAAATAGGTAGATGGATAAATAAATTACAGTACATTCAGTGTTCTAAAACACAATGCAATCCTTTAAACTCATGTTTTCAAAAAATATTTAGTGACATGGGAAATGCTAACAAAGTACTGACTGAAAAAAGCAGGCTAAAAACTATGTAGTGAATTTGGTCATAAGAAAAAATATGTAAAATGAAAAAAAACCAAAACCTGGCAGGGAAAAATACACCAAAACAGTGGGTATTTCAATGAAGCAAAATTATGGGATATTTTATTTTCTTCTCCTTTATTTTTACTACTTCCTTTCTTCTCACCTTTTATTGTCTCTCCTCCTCCCTTAAGACTTTCTTTCTTTGAAGATACTTTTATTTACCAAATCCTATGATACACAATAGATATTAACTCATGTGGCAGCCAGCCAAGCGGGGGAAAGTCATTATCTATTACTGATTCTTCTACCACTGGGCTTGCGACTGCCCTGGAGTAGAAAGAACCCTCTGCTTTTCTGACGGGGGATAGGGTGAATCCTTAAAGTTCTACCCTTTAATGAAATTCCAGGTGTCCACCATGGGCTTAGGTTCTGCCAGCTCCCTGTTGTATCGTGATTGTTTACTTGGGCGAGGACTGGTGAAGTTCTCTGGTGGTGTCTTCATACATGTGTAAAGACTGTGTTTTCTTCCTTCTGCAGAACCTAAAGGAGCTGGTGGTGGTGGCGGAGGCGGCGGTGGAAGTTTTGGAGGGGGTGGACCACCCGGTTTGGGAGGACTGTTCCAGGCTGGGATGCCAAAGCTGAGATCCACAGCCAACAGGGAAAGTGGTAAGGAGAGTTTCCTTTTCTTAGTTACTGTAGACAAGGCTGAGTCTGGTGGTTTTGAGACTTGGCATCCCCTCTAAGGCACTGTGCCCTGTGAAACATTTTAGATTTCTTGAAATGTTAACACTGTTTTATAAGAGGGACTCAAGGGACTTCCCTGGTGGCGCAGTGGTTAAGAATCCGCCTGCCAATGCAGGGGACACGGGTTCAAGCCCTGGTCCGGGAAGATCCCACATGCCGCGGAGCAACTAAGCCCGTGTGCCACAACTACTGAGCCTGTGCTCTAGAGCCCACGAGCCACAACTACTGAGCCCACGTGCCACAACTACTGAAGCCTGCGCGCCTAGAGCCCGTGCTCCGCAACAAGAGAAGCCACTGCAGTGTGAAGCCCGTGCACTGCAACAAAGAGTAGCCCCGCTCGCCACAACTAGAGGAAGCCCGCACTCAGCAACGAAGACCCAACGCAGCCAAAAATAAAAGAAATAAAATAATTTTTAAAAAAAAGAGGGACTCTATTTAGCATCTCTTTTTTTTCTTCTTCTTTTTCTTTTTAACTCAGGATCAGACAGCTCCATCAAGCTGTTAAATATTTGCCCAGTGTCCTTGGGGCAACTTGTACTTTTTTGTACTTTTCTAAAGGGTAAGCTAGAGCGGGAAGAAAAGGAAGGAGCAAATGGGACTTGCCACCCCTGGAAACTCTGCCTGGTGACCTGGCAGATTCAGCTTTCTTTGTGAGGTAGTCTGACCCACCTGTCGAGTGTAGTAAATACTTATGTCTCTTTTCAAACACACAATGGAGCATGTCATATGGAATATAATTACATCTCTCACAAAATCTAAAAAGGTGTTTTGCCTGACAGACATTTGGCATTTCAGAGCTAGTGATTCTAAGTATTCTCTGCAGGAAGCCTTGGAAATGAGTCCTACAGGATCGTCTGTGAACACGATGGCAGAGGAAAAAGTTAAACCTGGTCATGCCTAAATAAAAAACCTCACAGAGTGTGTGAGGCTCTCCCCTGACTATGACAGCTCAAGGAATTTCACCATGAAACTTTATTTTTTAATGTTTACTGTGTTAGAAGAATGTTATTTCTAATTCTATGGTCTTTTAAAATGTCCCCTGGGAAAGTGTGACATTGTCACATTCATATGAAGATAAAGTCACTGAATCTTCAGGGCTACCTGGCTATTTTAGTTTTGGATTGTCAACATATAGAAGGAGACTCAAGAATATGAGAGCTTCTATCTTGCCAGGCCTGCATTTAAATTTGTTTATTTAAAACCCACTGAAAGGACTTGAGGCAACTGACAAATGCATACATTCAGTACTTTAACAGTAGGTGAAGAAATTCAGGCAAAAGACAACTGGAAGTGAAACAATGAAATGAAGATGGAATTTAAGTTAGTACACAAAATGCTATAGTATTTGCATAGTATACTATCTGCATAATGGGTCCCATCCCTGTAACGTATATGTGGATAGTAACTGCACCTTTAATCCAAACTTGGAAGGTAAAACTTATCACAAGTTGGTGACATAGAACTATATCACACAGTCAAGGAAAATATAGCTCATTTCTAGTGCTAAAGTCAAAATAAAAAAATTCTCTCTAGAGTTCACATTATTCATAAATCCAGCCAAATGTCTCTCATTGTGCCTTGGATAAAATCTGAACGCCTTCTGGCCTACAAGGCTCTTTATGACCCGGCCCCTGCTGGCCACTCAGGCTACGTTTCGTAGGGTTCTCCTCCATGCTCACTGTGCCCCACGCACATAAAAGCCTTGGTTTTTTAACTTGAAGCTCATTTCCACCTCAGGGCCTTTGCACCTGCTGGCCCTCTGACTGAAGCACTTCTCTTCCTCCTCTCCATGGCGGGCCTTAGCTCAAATGTCACATCCTCAGAAGGGCCACCCCCATCTATCCTGGCCTCTCTGGGCATTCTTCATCTCATCAGCCTATTTTAGTTTCTTTTTAGTCCTTATAACTATCTGAAAATATTTATGTTTACTGGTTTTTAGTTTATCTCCCCCACAAGAACGTAAACTACAAGAGAGCCAGATCTTTTCTGTTTTGTTTACTCCTCTGCCTCCAGCATCTAGAATAATGGCTGGCGTATAGTATAGCAGGTACTCAATAAATATTTGGTACATTAATTAGCTCATGGTTGAACTGGGTGAAGTTTTTTCAGACTAAGCATTTTTTGAGAATTAGTTTGGGTTCCAAGAGACTCTGGGGCGGTGGTTTGAGTTTTTCCATAACTTTGGTTCCTCTTTAGTTCTTCCCTTTGTTGAACCAAAGCAGTTGAATATTAATTATGCATTAATAGTAGGGTTGTTCTGTCCTGTCAGTATTAAAGTGGAAGTTGACCTAGTAGGGAAAAACGTTGTATAGTTGCCTACTTGTTTGTAGATTAAGACCATCCACTGGTGTCAACTCTTCTAATTAAACTTTGACAGTTTCTTTTTCCCTTGACAGTTTCTTATTTCAATCATAACTCTTCCACTATATTTTTCCATCCTCTCTTAGAAATTTATCTTTAAAGGTTCTAGGCAAGCCCTCCCATACAGAAACTTATATTGGGCTAACTAATTTCTTCATCTAAGATGGCTAAATTATTTTTCAAACCTGAGAGGTACAGGGTGGGGTTACAGGGATAGTGATGGGGAGAAAAGAAAATCATTAGCAGAAATCCCATGTACCAATGCCATGCTGTTCTCACCTCTTGTAATGAATGGGGATGTCTCCAGAACTCTTACCAACTTCCTCCTGGTTCTTGTCCATCCAGAATGCCAAGAGAGCTCTCCAGAATCCCTTTGAAAGCTGATGGGTTGTGGAATCTGGGAGTAGAAGAGAAACAGAGAGCTGTGATCTGTCCCTCTGCTTCCAGGAAGGACACACAGAACCTAGTTTATATAAATAATAGTTACCTATCGTTTACAGCATCTAGGAAAGGGCTTCCAGTAGCTGGCAATTTACTCTAGTTCTCTGATTTCCTTTAAGGTTCCTAACTTTCTGATTTTTTTTTTTTTTTTTTTTTTTTTTTCTGTTCTTCAGATTCTGGAGGAAGCCGACCCCCGATTTTGCCACCAGGAGGAAGACCCACATCTGCCAAACCTTTCTCCCCCCCAAGTGGCCCAGGGAGGTTCCCTGTGCCTTCTCCAGGCCACAGAAGCGGACCTCCAGAACCTCAGAGGAACCGAATGCCTCCCCCGAGGCCCGACGTGGGCGCGAAGCCTGATAACATTCCGCCTCCAGTGCCTAATACTCCAAGACCCGTTCAGTCAAGTCTGCACAACCGGGGGTCCATCCTAGTGCCCGGGGCCCCCAGGCAGCCCAGCCCCGGGCCGACTCCTCCCCCTCTCCCCGGAAATCGAGGGGCTGCTTTCGGTGGAGGCTCCACCCGCCAGACCCCGTCAGGCTCCTCCTCGCCCTTCTCCAACCGGCCTCCCCTCCCCCCTACCCCGAGCAGGGCCTTGGATGACAAACCCCCTCCTCCGCCTCCTCCAGTGGGCAGCAGGCCCTCCATCCACAGGGAGGCCGTCCCCCCGCCTCCCCCTCAGAACAGCAAGCCCCCGGTGCCCTCCACCCCGCGGCCTTCCCCCTCCGCGCAGGCCCCGCCCCCGCCCCCGCCCCCCAGCAGGCCGGGCCCTCCCCCAGTGCCCCCAGGGTCCAGTGGCGTCGGCGACGAAATCCCGAGGCTCCCCCAGCGGAACCTGTCCCTCTCGTCGTCCTCGTCGTCCTCGTCATCTGCGCCTCCCTTACCTTCACCCGGGCGGTCGGGCCCTCTTCCTCCCCCGCCCAGCGAGAGACCCCCTCCTCCGGTGAGGGACCCACCGGGCAGATCAGGTATGGCCAGAGCGCGGTGAGTTGTGCCCCTGTGACCCAGCCAGCCCAGAAGTCACAACCAACTGCACATGAAGAGAGCCCAACAAAAGCTTAAGAACTCTCAGGCTGCTTTGACCTTGGAAGTGACGCATAACCCACATGATTTCCTCTTGACCTCACGTAACCTCTGAGGAGAGTGGGACCCATACTTCTGTCCACGGTTCCCAAGTGAGGAGACTAAGTAACCAATGAAGTGAAATGATCCCAAGCGAGTTAATAAAGAATAGGCAACTAACTCACCTTCCATCTCACCACTCTACCTGCCATCTCCTGAAAGGGAATTTCTGCTGTCTTAACTGGGAACTAAATTCCCATCTCCTGCAGGAGGGCCCATTATTCCAACAAGAAGGGCAGTTATTTAAGAGTGAATGAACTTCTCCTGTACTTCTCTTCATTGGTCAAGCTTTGACACATACTAGAGTCCATTTTGCTGTCTGTTCACATCTCTGACACATAGATCCCTTGGAGAGTCAGATAAAGGTATATAAGGCCTTCTCTCCATAAAAATGCTCATAAGCATAAACTCAAAATTGCCTGCTGTTTCATGGATTGAAGGACCTGCTGAAGCCCTTCTGTGTCCCCACCCAGGGCTGAGAAGCCTGGATCTAAGGGGAGAACCTGCACAGTGTGAAATGAAGTGTGGGGAGTCTGTACTCTCTCTCCTACTTACAATAGGTGCTTGTTTGTTTTCTGTTTGTTATTGATGGATTCAGAAGAACTATCTAGTTTTGGAATTTAACCTTACCATACCTACAGGATGTCTGGAAATGGGGCATTTTTTGCTCTGTGAGAAGCTAACTGACCTTTGACCCCCTGACCTCAGGAACCTAATAAACACTTTTTTAAAACAGTAGTCCTCAAACTTGACCACATACTGGAATCACCTGGGAGCTGTAAAAACCACGATGCCTGGGTTCCTACCCCAGGGCTTCTGGTTTCATTGGTCTGGGTTACAAACTGGGCATCAGGATATGTGGAAGCTCCCTGGTGACTGTAATGTGTAGCAAAGTTTGAGAACCACTCCTTCAAACCACTTTGCCAGGGAGAGTCAGCTACAAATATAAAAAGTTGGTAGTCTATTCAATCTAGACATTGTGGCATCTCATTAAGTATGCTTCAATGAACAAATAAGAACAAGTAGTCAGATGAACGAAATGCATCATTTTCTTCTTATCCAACAGGTATGGATTTTCCCCAAAAATGGTTGAGCTGTTTGCTTGGTTCTACCAAATGATTTAATCAACAGATTAAATATTCCCCCAAATAGGATAGGCAGTGATATATATTTGTTGTTTCTTTCAATTACATTAAGTCATACCTGTTTATTATACAAAATACATAAAAGTATAATGAAAATAAAAATCATCTATAATTCTGCCACCACCATCATCCAGATATAACATTGTTTATATACCCTTTCAGTCTTTTTAAAATGCATATATATACATGTTTGCAAAATTAGTATCATACTACATATATTGTTTGCTAATTTGCTTTTTATTTAACATAGCTCATTAACATTTTCTGATATGACTAACTCTTCTTTTACAACCTGACTTCTAATGGCTGCATAATATTAAATCAAAAGTACCTTGGCTTATTTATTAGTCACGTGGTCATACAGGTCATCTCTAGAGTTTTGCTGTTGCAGATAATGCAGGGATACATTCTTGTAGCTAAATATTTGTGCACATCTCTGTGTATTTCTTTTGGATGAATTCCTAGGAATGGAATTTCTAGGACAATGGATGTGCATAGTAAACTATGGATTTCATAGGTATTGCCAAATTGGCCTCTAGAAAATTCCCACCAATTTACATTTCCACAAGGAACCTATGAGAAGTCATCAAGGGCCATCTATATTTTGAGAGGTGGCTTGGCTTCATTGTTAGGGGAGTGTTTTAGAATTTGACAGAATGGAGTCAAATCCTATTCTTCCACTCATTAGTGTACTGATTTGGGCTCTTTAACCTTCCAACACCTCTGAGGCTCACCTGCTGTCCTGACACTCCTCGGGGCTGTTGTAAGAATTAAATGAGACCAGTGTGTATAGTGGTTATCTTATTTCCCTGCATGTAGTAGCATTCAACAAATGATCATTTTCATTATTATACTGCCAACAGGAAATAGAAATCTGTTTTCTGTTATGCTTGCCTAGGTTTGGAGCAGAGGGCTGGAAGGTTGGAGAGTAAGGAACATGAACTGTTACTTTAAAAGAGAGATCAAGTTGATCAGGTTACATAGTACCAGGCCGCATAGTATTGGAAGTCTAGTTTGCATTCAGTGACAGTTATGTGGTGGTACTACCACTGCCATCAAGCCCACAGCGTGTGAGCCACTTCTCCCCCCAATAAATCTACTCATACTAACTGGGACTCCAGCAGTGAGAAGCAGATGGGGCAATAAATAAACCCTACCAGATTAGGCACTGAAGACTCCTTGAGAGACGAACCAGGGCTGGGCATGCCTCCCCACTCCGTTAGAGATCTGAGCCAAGACTTCCAGACAGGAATATCTTTGATGGGTGGGTCATTCACTTTAAGGTCCTCTAGTTGGATTCTGAATCTGTAATTAACAAGACATATTTATATTTATAGCACAATAAGACGTTGTGTTTACATAAAGATGTCAGCATGTTGCTAGTGGAACACACCGCTGAAGGTCAGGAATAATTACTAAGGCCATTTTGATTTGCATGAGAAATGCTCAAGTTCTTTTTTTCTTTTTAAAAATTTACTCATGACCCAAATAGCCTCTGCATTTGGAGGATGGGAAAAGCAAGATATGTTTCTTTGTACTATCAAAAAGAAGAATTTACTTTGAATTATTTACTAAGAACTTAAAATCTTCTGATTATACCACACCACTGCATTTTTAAAACATGGTTTCAAATACTATATAATACTTTTTATTTGCTTTTTGACTAAGTATTTCTGGCAACAGTGCAGTGAGAAAGGTGTTCCTTCGTAGACAGGAAATCAAGTTCCACAGGATAACCAGCCTGCACAGGGTCAGGATCCTGCACCAGCATTTATAGCCATGCACATTGATTAGCTGATTGTCACTCCCTCTGTTAGTCTGACTCCCCAAAGAGGAAGAACCAAGAAGGAACTCTTACTGTTCTCGGGATGACTGATGTTTGGTTTCCTGATCCCGCTTCTGCCTGGAAATAGATCATATGCATCACAGAAACGTGCTTGTATAATTAGCAATAATACTATGCATTTAAAGAACTTAGTCCCTCTGGAGACCTAAAATAAGTTCATAACTATCTTATTTTTAAAACAGCATTTACTTAATAAGTAACATGTCACAGTAATTAGTTCAACAGCTATTTAAAAGGAATTTTAAATGTTTTTTAAAGTATACAGTTGTCAATATAAACAGATGATTGATTACCTATTGTCAACTGCATCACCTCCAATCTCAATACTAACTCAAAGCCAAACAGCCATTTAGCTATCAGTGTGCACTTGTTCCATGTATGTGTGTACATTTGTGCATTTCTGTGCTTATATGTGTCTACTCATTTCTTGGCTAAACCTCCTAGGAAGTGTCCACCATTTCTCCACATTCCCTAGTAAAAGGGCATGTATCCAGCAGGCACTCAATAATTGCATGTTGATGACCATCATAATAGTAATGTAAGGTGTAAGGTATAGCACTAAATGTCATTTTTCTTTTGCTCCAGGCCCTCTCCCACCACCTCCTCCAATGAACAGAAATGGCAGCACATCTCGGGCCCTGCCTGCCACCCCTCAGTTGCCGTCCAGGAGTGGAATAGATAGTCCCAGAAGTGGGCCCCGGCCTCCTCTTCCTCCCGACAGGCCTGGCACGGGGGTGCCTCCCCCACCTCCACCATCGACATCAATTAGAAACGGCTTCCAGGACTCTTCATGTGAAGGTGAGGTGTGATCCCGGCTCCTTGGAAACGTACAAGCTATAGTAGGGCAGCAGTTGAATGGCAGGGGTGTTTGTGTCTGTTTGTGTGACCCTCACTGTTATCATACTGCACAGCACTAATCTAAGCACTCTAGGGCCCACCATGATTTCAAATGAAAAATAGTAATCCCCCTTCCTCCACTCCCCAAAAAGGCAGATCATTTTTCTCTGTTCCTTGTTTGAGTCTCATTTTGGTGAACTTTCCAGAGATTCCAGAATTCTGAAAAGAACCATTTTTGTAGCTAACCTTATTATACCTACCTTTCTGAACAATTCGTGGTGGGTAAGAGGCCCAATGGCCTGCAGATACTGAGCAGCTTATCTCTGCCATTGTTATCAGAGGGTCCGAGTTATTCCTCCCACTGGTGAAGGAATAATTAAGAAAGGCATCCCGAACCTTAGTCCCCAGCTCCTGAGAGGGACTGGCTGGGTCCTCGTCACTCTAGTTAAAGTCACTTGGATCTGTCTTTGGTTTGATACGCAGACCAGTATATTTTATCGCTGTGCTAATCAGTGACGTTTGTAGCACACTTCCGGCTTTTCTCTAAACCTCTAGACATAAAACCAGAAGCGATCTCTGCCGTTCTCTCTGTATTTCATTCTGTGCCTTTCATTACATAAGTCTTCAGAGCAGATTGTCTGTTACTGAAGATACTGTTTGTTTCTCTCCCTCAGATGAGTGGGAAAGCAGATTCTTCTTCCATCCGATTTCTGATTTGCCACCTCCAGAGCCATATGTACCAACAACCAAAAGTTATCCCAGTAAATTGGCAAGAAATGAAAGCCGGAGTGAGTATTTCTACAAGGGCAATTGGATGCCTTCATACTTGAGTAGCCTGGGTTATACACAACTGAGGGTTGTATAGGAAATCCAGGTCTCTTGCCTGGAGTGGGGTGATTTCAGAGAAATCGCTCCTGGATTTGGAACCATATAAATTCTAGTAAACTCCCCTTCTACACTCATTGAGGAAAATGGAGACATCTAGAATGCATATGAGAAATGATTATTTTAATGTGTCATTACAAGCTCAAAATACCTTTAGTTTGCTAGTAGGTTAAATTTTATTATTTTGCTTGTTTGGACAATCTTTCCCCATTTTGATCTTCCTAAGATGGCACAATTAGAGCCATCTTCTATTCCTACTAGTTTTGAGACTGGCAGAATGTCTCACTAATTATAACAAAAACTCACTGTAACTGCTTTGATTGTTTAAATATAATCATAACTTTACAGAGCATTACATGAAAATTTCAAGTATACCCATAATCTCTCCACATAACATAACAGATATTTTCATTTTACCAGGCTCTCTTCTAATTTTTATCCATCTAATTCTGATTAATTTATATAGTTTAATAATTATAGAGTATGGGTTTTGCTGATGAGATTTATATAACATTGCTGAGTAAACGCTTCCCTATTTTATCACATGGTTTTTATTCTACAGAATTCCATCAAGTCAGCATATAATAATTTAGTTTACCATTATTGGACATTTAGATTGTTTTTTTCCTTATAGATGTAATGCTACCATAAAGAAGTGAATCAATTTTCCCCTACTGAAAAGAAATACGTGAACAAGAAGAGGAAATAGAAAAACTAACATTTCACAACAATAAATGTATAGAACTAAGGAAGAATTAGCATGAAATATACATATATCACTGAGGAGGCCCCATCTTGTAACAGCCTTAGCTTCAGAACCGAACTCCCAAGCCAGAAATGAGTGGAGAAAAAGTGTTTGAGCATGTCAAAGAACTGTCACATGACCCTAGCCTTGTCCTCACTGCCCAGCAGAGCTCCTTCACGTACTCTGAGCCTACTGACTCTTTCTTAACACACAGTTCTTAATTTTTGCTTGGTTGGTTCCCAGCCTTAGAGCAGATTAATATCAGCTGAAGTCAAGGTTGGTTAGAAGCAAAATCACTGACTTCGGGGAGAACAGATAGGCGGCAGTCTTGGGTTAAAGGAGGAGCTAGGAACACAGAGCTCTGCTAGGTATCACAGCACTGGACAATGCAGATGTTTCTGTTGGGTTATTAAGAACCAGACGAATTGTGCTTTGTGCTTCTGTTGAAGAATTCAAAGAATTAGAAAATATTTTAGAAAAATTTCCCTGAAAAAAATGCCAGAAGTGAACAGAATATTGCTGCTTGAAAGGACAAGTTTAATTCCTAGAGAAACTTATTTATGTGGAATACTGCATTCTAGATGATGCCTAATAAAAGAGGCATAACTGTAATAAAATTATCATACAAGAGTTGGTGGTTGAAATTTTTGGTGAAAAAGTCTTCACGTGGGTACAGTATCCTTGAGTTCTCTCTCTCCCCACCCCACTCTGTGCTATTTGTATATTTACGTCAATAACAGAACCATCCTCCCCAGCCCCTCTAGATTTTTAATTTAATAGCTGAACACATTCCTTCCCCCCAGCTTCCTGTCTTTATGACTGTCCGCAGCTTGAGGATTGGAACTAGGCCCTGCTCACTACCGCATCTTCCGAAAGTGGCACAGAGCTTGAAATACAGCAGCATTTAAAAATATTTCTTAGATCGGTAAATTAATTTCCACAGCCCTCCAAAAATGTTTCTGTAGGTTCAAAAAAATATTTCTAGCATTGGGCATGTTTAATATTTTATAATGATAACGGATCATCTCTCTAACACAAATAAAGTACTATGGAGTTGTTTTATCCTGCTCCTGTACCTGCCTCAGCCTCCAGGCCCACTGCCTGGTAGGGCACCCAGACAGCCCTGAACAGTGCCTCCTAATTGCAGCTTTGCACAAGGCCAGCCCTTGTTTTGCTCAACATTTGCGGTGTGTCAACTGACAGTCAAGGCTCCATGACAGATAGCCGATTTACATCCAGATGAGTCTTTCCTCAGGTCCCTGCCCAAGAAAAGACTTGGTTGGGATAAAAAGAGGAAGAGGCAAGGTAATGGACTGCCACTGTTTTCCTCTAACTAACTCCTCCCCTCGCTCAGAGATTTGTTCTAACTCAGGAATCCCGCAGTGGGCTACTTTGGTTGCTGTCAGGGAAGTGGTGGCCTGCTGAGGAATCCATCAATGCCAGTGCACCTGAGTCTCAGAACCGTGGCCTTAGCAGACCTACTCGATGGACACGAGTCCCTGGTAGACCTACTCACAGCATCTGAGCACCTGGCTTCATGCCTAACACCTGTTAGATCCTCAAAACAAAATGTGCATGGGACAAATGAATTTTTTAATTGTGAATGGATTTTAAACCTAGTTATGGCATGCTGACAGCCCATGAATATGCATAGTTTTTAAAAGAACACTATCAATAGAGTGAAGAGAAACCCCATGAAATGGGATAAGGTATTTGCAAATCATATATCTGATCAAAGATTAATATCTGGAATACATAAAGAATTCCTACAATTCAACAACAAAACAACCCAATTTTTAAAATGGGTTGAATACTTGCATAGATATTTCTTGAAATAAGATATACAGCTTGCCAATAAGCACATAAAAAGATGCTCAACATCACTAATCATTAGGAAAACACAAATAAAACTACAAATAAAACTACCACTTTACACCTATTAGGATGGCTGCTATCAAAAAAGCATTGTTTAGAAATTAGAAGATACCTAAATGCCCAACAAAAGGGGAATGATTAGATAAATAAACTCTAGTATACTTATATAATAGAATGCAATGTGTCATTAACAATTATATTCGTAAAGAGTAGTGACTTTGAAAAATGTTCAAATGGACTATATATGATCCTGTTTTTGGAACTGTTTATATATGGAGAATATACACATAATGTTACTGGTTATCTCTGGGTGGTAAAAGCGTTGGTGAATTTTTGTTTTGTTTTTCTCATCCATATTTTCTCAATCTATAATATATATGTATTATATATAATGTATAATCACACGTACTATGTGAAGAGAAAAAAAGTGACTTTTTAAAAACTTTAACTTCGCATAAGTACTTGGTAGCCAGTGGTAGGTCATCCTTCTCTAGTAAAATTTGTTCAGATCCTTACTTGCTTCTTCCCTTCGTTTCTCATGCACATGTGCAAGTTATTTACAGCCTTGATCATGGGGTGGGGGCGGGTAGCGGGTTCTTTTGCAACCATTCTTAAGTCTTACAGTGAGAACATAAGCTTTCTAACCAAAATTTATATTTTGTCTATTTTTTCATCAAGGTGGATCCAACCGAAGAGAAAGGGGTGCCCCACCCCTTCCTCCTATCCCGAGGTGATCTTTGCCTGCTCTTCTCCACCCAAGCCCAAAAGCTCCTTCTGCTGTTGCTGTCCGAGTCGCACACCCTCCTTCTCTTGTCTTCCCTTGTCCCCTTCATGATGGCAATAGGGAAGAAGGGAGGTGATGTGGGAATGCGTGTGTGCAGGGTGGGTATGCAGTAAAGAAATGCACCTCGCTTTTTATATTGTGTATATTCTTAAAGCTATTGCTTGCTTCAGCTATAGCCTGTTGGCTGCTTTGGGGATCAATATAGGCTTTCGTGGCAAGTAGGCAGCGATGAATTGTGTCCCAGCTTTCAACCAATGAAATTCAAACATTCACTGCTTTTTTGCTACAGATCACAATATTAAGGTCCCTGAGAGCTGTTTTGCTTCCCTGCCTTTTTTGCATGTTTGGCCTCCTGTTTCCATGAACCACAGACCACCTAAGCAAGTTGCTCATGTGAAATGTTTGCAGTTACAGGCTGTCCAATCTTTGGCGGTCTGGGACAGAGCTGTCCAATAGAAATATAATGTGAGCCACATATACAATTTTACAATTTCTAGTAGCCACATTAAAAAGAAAAATAGGTGAAATTAATTTTAATATATTTTATTTAACCCTGACATCCAAAATATCATTTCAACCTTCAATCAATATAACAATTTTAATGAGATATTTTATATTCTTTTTTTGGTACTAAGTCTTCAAAATCTGGTATGTATTTTACACTTAGAACACATCTCCATTCAGACTTGTCACATTGCAAATGCTCAATAGCCACACATGGTTGGTGGCTACCATGTTGGACAGCGCAGGTCCAGAAGATAGAGGCTAGTGCAAAAACCTCTTGTTTAAAAAACAAAAAAGGCAAGATGAGCTTTAGCAATTCAAGAGGTAACTAAAAATAAAGTTAGGACCCAACACCTTGTTTGGCAAACAGCTTTCCTTAGATTTTGCTCCCTTATTTTCCCTCTTCCCTGGAAATCTGTATACAGATGTTACTTCACAGTACCAAGGTCAGAAATTGATATAATAGGGTTTACAGTCATGTGGAATAAAGCCATTGGAAAGAAACTGAAAGCCAGTTGGGGCTCTGGGGCTTAGAAGCAGCTGCCTTGAGCTCATCTGTCGGTTGGCCTCCTGCCTTATGCATCGGAAGTGGCTTCATTCCTCTCCAGCCCAGCTTGCTCCTTAGGGCAGGAGGCTCATAGGCTCCATAGTTGTGGGGAAAGTCAGGGAAAGGTAGCAAATCAGAAATGTGGAAGAAGGGGACAGTTTTGAGTTGATGGACAAAACTCTAAAAATCTAAATCTGATGATTATGGGGTTGAGAGAAAGAGACTGCTGCAGGAAATTGGAGGGAACTTGTTTTGAATCTTTCTGGGAGAATCATTTGCCTTGGATCTATGCAAATAAAGCTCCCCCAGAGGACCATAGGGATGAGCCAGCCTTGCCCTTTTTGTATGGTTTTGTTTACAAAACTTTACTGGGACTTCTAAATCTAGCTATACACTTGGAAAAAAAGATTTCCATTTAGATGTTTTATATGGTTAATTATGTTTAAAATTTACCATTACTTATTTTTTTAAAGTTCACGGCTATATATGTATATGTATATCTACCTAAACTTTGTATTATGGTTTCAGTGAATTGTTCATGTATTACTGGGAGATGCTAACAAGAAATCAATCCAAAGAAAAATTTGAAAGAAGCATTCCTATTTATAGAATAAATGTTTCATTTATATAAAAGCAAAAGAACTTAGAGTTCTAATAATGGGATGTCTAATAAATTATGAAGTTGCCCATTTGAATCTGTTGTATTTTTATAACTTTCCTTGCCAAAGTCCTGGGCTTATTAAGTACATTGGAGAATTTGGGTTCCCCGCCCACCACCATTAATTTGTCTTTCACATGTTCAGTCGGGGGCCTTTTCCCAAAGAAAATCAAGAAACATAAAGGTGTAACAAGCTTGGCAAAGTATTTTCAAAAAAAGTTTTTAATTTCTAATATTTTGGTAATATAGCAGCATCATTTTATTTTGAATTCTTTGATCAGATATCAATAGTTGGTAAAAATCCCTATGATAAAACCTAATGACCCACTTCAGAAAAGATGGAGTTGGGCCTTCCTAGCAAATATGGCAGAGAAAAGTCTGACCCAAAGAAAATGGGTCTGAATTTTGTAAGGTGTAGTAAGTATGGCCAATTTCCTTATATATCCCAACTTTGCAGATACCATCCTAAGTTTGAAACAGGGTCACAGCTCAAAGTTGCTATTCATCCAGGATAGAGATGTTTTAAAATGTATTTTTTAAGTGAATATTCCATTAATACATGTACACCGTTTCTTTGAAAGTTAGAAACCTAATCACATCCCAAAGTTTGAATAAGTTCTATGCTAAAATCTTCAACTATGGCAGATCACAAAAATTAATAGTTACTTCCCTGAAACCAGAGCTTACATATGTTTTTTCCCCATAAAATTTCCAGATAAATGTATTCAAGATGCAATGCAGTATCTTAATATTCACATATTTTATATTGAAATGTATTACAGTATTAAAATTCCGTGTTCAGTATTTATTTCAGTATGCATTTTATTTAGTAAAAACCAAGAAAAATGTTTAATTCAGTGGTGCCTTACTTGGTGATTTGCAAGAAATTGACTTTTTATGTCTAAGTAGCAGATTATTTGCATATTTGTAAGAACTGTTAGGCCTTTATAGTTTAACTTGTAATACCAATTTTGTTATTTTAGTAGCAGAAATGTGATGACTGTTAAAGTGCCCAAAATTTTCTGGCATGAAATTAATTTTTCCCTATTTATAGTCAGGGACTGTAAAGAAAGAAAATGTTTTTCATACCACTGCATTATGTAAACATGCACGTTTTGGTACCTATGTCATCAGGGTAGTTTATATGGTGGGGTAGGACCTACCCTAGACATCTGTGTCTTTGTAAGTTAGCCAGACAATAAATAAATGCAGAATGATAAGACTGTCATCTGGTGGGTTTTATTTTAAGTACTCTCTATGCAAATATAAATAAATGAAAAAGCAAGTGTCTGTTTTCTGCTTTATACTCTGGTAAAGAAAGACAAACTCAAAAAAAAAAAAGAAGAAGAAGAAGGTCCACAAAGTAAGTAAATATTCAGCGCATCCACTTTCTAATCCCCTTGATTTCCTGAGAACTTGCGTTTTAGTCAAAACCTGTAGTCTGCGTACTTGAGGCAAATGCTTCTTCTACTCTGAAGTAAATGATGGATGGTGGAAGCAATGGAAGATGTAATTACAAAGATTATCACTGACACTGATAAATAAGGAAAGGCCAATGGGAATTTAGGAGGCCTGATAGTTTTTCTGTTTTGGGGGTTTTTTTTTGGACAATTACTGTATTTCTAAAAAAAAAAAAAAAAAAACTGATTTGAAAACTGAACTTAAACATTTGTAAAAACAGATTCTTAATTTATAGCTTCAATAAATTCAGTACTAAGCTCTACTACAATAACCTTTCTTTCTGGACACAAAAATTCTCTTTTAAAAACTCCATTGATCATTCCCATTGTGATCTCAGAGACACTGTAACCTACTTAAGTGCTTGAGATGGAAAAAGCGCAGAGAAAACCTTAAGTTAGCTGTCTTTGACTTTTAAAATCCCTCTCCAATCTCCAGGTTAGTGTAGCTTCCTTCAGTCTTGGTAATCTTGACACTGAAGCATAACTGACATTGACCTTTGCCCCTTTCCTCCTTGGGGACGCCACTGGAGGGCAGGCAGAAGCACAAGATTTAATTTCCCCCACCTGGCTTCCTAGACAGGAATTAATTGTAAACATCTCTATTCCTTTCCTAACTGCTTTATCTCTTTTATTGGCTTTCCAACCTCAGTCTTCTCCTGCAATTATTCCCAACAGCAATTAATTCACTTACAGAATTTCTCAGGGTTCAAAAAAAGGTATCCAGAAGTGAATTCAGGTATACCAGAATTCCGCATTAGGGACACATGCAGTGGGGGAGGTGGTATGCATCTGCTGTTCCTTGTCTCTATGACTACGATGTCCTCTCTTCTCTTGGTCTAACTTACTCCTCAGTTTTCAAAATCTCATCTTTTGCTGACTGCTTGAATATATTTTTCAGGGACTTACTTTACCCCCCTCAACATTACTGAGGGACTTCCCTGGTGGCGCAGTGGTTAAGAATCCACCTGCCAGTGCAGGGGACACAGGTTCAATCCCTGGTCCGGAAAGATCCCACATGCCACGGAGCAAATAAGCCCGTGTGCCACAACTACTGAGCCTGCGCTCTAGAGCCCACGAGCCACAATTACTGAGCCCATGCCCCACAGCTACTGAAGCCCACATGTCTAGAGCCCGTGCTCTGCAACAAGAGAAGCCACCGCAATGAGAGGCCCACGCACCACAACGAAGAGTAGCCCCCGCTTGCCGCAACTAGAGAAAGCCCACACGCAGCAGCAAAGACCCAACGCAGCCAAAAATAAATTAAAAAAAGAAAAAAAAATTACTGAGACTTCTTCATGCTGCTGTCCACAGGTATTTGTTAGTCCATGCTATCACTATATCACATTTATTTATTCATTTCACTGTTGATGGAAATTTCAGGTTGCTTTCAGTCTTTTTATTTATTACAAATAATGCTGTTATAAATAATTGTATACTTGTCTCCTGGTGTACATGTGCAAGAATTTTGCTAGTGTCTATAAGTGTGTAGGAATGGAATTGACGGGTCAACTTTAATAGGTGATGCACTGATTTCTACTGTGCTGCAGCATATGCGACATCCTCTTGCTGCATGTCTTTATGAACACTTGATTATCGGCAAGGTTTTTAGAGACGTTTATTTAATATTTCTTTATTTTTTATAAATTTATTTATTTATTTTTATTTTTGGCTGTGTCAGGTCTTCATTGCTGCACATGGGCTTTCTCTAGTTGTGGTGAGCAGGGGCTACTCTTCGTTGTGGTGCGTGGGCTTCTCATTGAAGTGGCTTCTCTTGTTGCAGAGCATGGGCTCTAGTAGTTGTGGCACGCAGGCTCAGCAGTTGTGGCTCGTGGGCTCTAGAGCACAGGCTCAGCAGTTGTGGCGCACAGGCTTAGTTGCTCTGTGGCATGTGGGATCTTCCCGGACCAGGGCTCGAACCCGTGTCCCCTGAATTGGCAGGCAGATTCTTAACCACTGCGCCACCAGGAAAGTCCCTCTTTAGCATTTCTTGTAAAGCTGGTTTGGTGGTGCTGAATTCTCTTAGCTTTTGCTAGTCTGTAAAGTTTCTGATTTTCTCCATAAAATCTGAACGAGAGCCTCGCTGGGTAGAGTATTCTTGGTTGAAGGTTTTTCCCTTTCATCACTTTAAATATATTTTTCCACTCCCTTCTGGCCTGTGGAGTTTCTGCTGAAAAATCAGCTGATAACCTTACAGGGATTCCCTTGTATGTTATTTGTTGCTTTCCCCTTGTTGCTTTTAATATTTTCTCTGTCTTTAATTTTTGTCAATTTGATTAATATGTGTCTCAGTGTGTTCCTCCTTGGGTTTATCCTCTATGGGCCTCTCTGTGCTTCCTGGATTTGCGTGAGTGTTTCCTTTCCCATATTAGTGAAGTTTTTGGCTATTATCTCTTCAATATTTTCTCAGGCCCTCTCTCTCTGTCTTCTTCTGGGACCTCTCTAATGTGAATGTTGGTACATTTAATGTTGTCCCAGAGTTCTCTTGGACTGTTCTCACTTCTTTTCATTCTTTTTTTCTTTATTCTGTTCCACAGCAGTGATTTCTACCAATCTGTCTTCCAACTCACTTATTTGTTGTTCTGCCTCATTTATTCTGCTTTGATTCCTTCTAGTATGTTTTTCATTTCAGTTACTGTATTGCTCATCTCTGTTTGCTCGTTCTTTAAAGCTTCTAGCTCTTTATGAAACATGTCTTGTATCCTCTCAGTTGGTGCCTCCATTCTTTTTCTGAGACCTTGGATCATATCTACTATCATTACTCTGAATTCTTTTTCAGGTAGATTGCTTATCTCCACTTCACTTAGTTGTTCTTCTGGGGTTTTATCTTGTTCCTTCATCTGGAACATATTTCTCTGCTGTCTCATTTTGTCTAACTTTCTGTGTTTGTGGTCTCTCTTCCTCAGGCTGCAGGATTGTAATTCTTCTTGGTTCTGGTGTCTGTGCCCTGGTGGGTGAAGTTGGTCCAGGGGCTTGTGCAGGCTTGCTGGTGGGAGGGACTGGTGCCTGCCCACTCGTGGGTGGAGGTGGGTCTTGTCACTCTGGTGGGCAGAGCCGTGTCAGGCAGCTGTTAACTCAGGATGACTTTAGGCAGCCTGTCTGCTGATGGGTGGGGCTGTGTTCCCACCCTGCTGGTTGTTTGGCCTGAGGTGTCCCAGCACTGGAGCCTGCAGGCTGTTGGGTGGGGCCAGGTCTCAGTGCCAAAATGGCAACCTCTGGGAGAGCTCACGCTGATGAGTATTCCCTGGGGCGTCTGCCACTGGTGTCCTTGCCCCCCAGTGAGCCACAGTTGACCCCTGCCTCCCCAGGAGACCCTCGAAGACTTGCAGGTAGGTCTGCCCCAGGCTCCTATGGTATCACAGCTTTGCCTTGGGTCCCAGTGCACATGAAACCTTGTGTGTGCTCTCCAAGAGTGGAATCTCTGTTTCCCCTTGTCCTGTGGAGCTCCTGCACTCAAACCCTGCCAGCCTTCAAAGCCAAATGCTCTGGGGGTTCCTCCTCCTGATGCCAGACCCCCAGGCTGGGGAGCCTGACATGGGGCTCAGAACTCTCATGCCTGTGGGAGAACCTCTGTGATATAATTATTTAACAGTTTGTGGGTCACCCACCCAGCAGGTATGGGCTTTGATTATATGGCAAAAGCACCCCTCCTACTGTCTCCTTGTGGCTTCTTCTTTGTCTTTGGAAAGAATATCTTTTTTGGTAGGTTTGAGTCTTTTTTGTTAATGGTTGTTCAGCAGTCAGTTGTGATTTTGGTGTTTTCATGAGAGGAGGTGAGCTCAAGTCCTTCTACCCACCATTGTGTCTCCAACTCTGATCGTTTTTTAAATTATCTGCTCTGTGTTTGTATACATACCTTACTATGGTATAATGGTTAAGAGATTAGGAATACCTGCTTTCACCTCTTCCTTCAAGTCACTTAATTGCTCTAAGCCTCAGTTTCCTTATCTAGAAAGTGAGAAACTATCTTATAGTATTAATAAGTGCATTAAATGAGATAATGTAATCAGTGCTTAGAATAATGATTTATTCTAAGCACTCAATAAGTGATGGCCACTATTAGTAGAAATAAATATTTATATAATGATCCCAAATTAACTGGAACCAAACTGACCAGAAGGGGATGAACTAGTGTACTATTTTTTTTATAACTATTTATTTTTGGCTGCGTTGGGTCTTCGTTGCTGCGTGCGGGCCTTCTCTAGTTGCGGCGAGCAGGGGCTACTCTTCGTTGCGGAGCACAGGCTTCTCATTGCAGTGGCTTCTCTTGTTGCGGAGCAGGGCTCTAGGTGCACAGGTTTCAGTAGTTGTGGCACATGGGCTCAGTCATTGTGGCACACGGGCTTAGTTGCTCCAAGGCATGTGGGATCTTCCTGGACCAGGGATCGAACCCATGTCCCCTGCATTGGCAGGCGGATTCTTAACCACTGCACCACCAGGGAAGTCCCTAACTAGTGTACTTTTAAAGGAAAGGGGCAATAGCAGAAAAAATATCTGTATCAGAAATGTAAAGCAAGCTCTAGACAGAGGTCACTTGATGTGCTGTCAGTCTCTCACACCTCACGGGCCTGGGAAATGAAAATTCCTATTGCTTCAGTAATAAAAGAAATTATTAGATTCAATTTGAAATCATAGAAATTAAGACCTGGAATCAATCTCATATATAGGGCAGCCTTAGACTTTACGATCCACAGTGGAACACTTTTGAAAGTGGAAGGGAATGCTAATCATAGTCACCTTGGTACAACTGGTATAAATCAGGACTGCCTTGGCAAACTGGGCCATGTGGTCACCCCACTCAGAGGTCATCAACTCCAGTCCTCTGATCTTACAGATGGGTAATTTAAGACCCCAAGTAACATACTACCGATGGCTAAGCAGCATTACTCTGCACCACACCACACTCCCTTCTTTATAATCCTTCCTACCTCTAGCTAAAGTCTCTGTTTCATGTGTCTTTCAAATTTGCTGGAAAGAAAGGTCAAATGACAAGTTACAGAGTCAGAGAATGAACCCTGGACACACAAACTTGGATCTGAATCCTAGCTCTGCCACTTGCTCCCTGGAAGGCCACCAACAAGTTATTTTAGTCCTGAGATCTAGTTTTCCTCCACTGCAAAATGATTACAAGGCTTAAATAAATATACAGACATCAGCAAAATATCGGCATATGTCAGGCGCTCAGTGAAAGTTCCATTTCCTAATCCTTTTGCTGTCAAACCTAGGCCATATTCAGGAAGGAATTTTCAGTGCATTCAAAAGAGTCTGATAAAATTTAATTACAGAATTCTTAGGAATAAAAAATGCTTTCAAAACTATCCTTATCTGTTCAAACTGGAACCATTAATTTGGTTCATTCATCCATTCAAGAAATTTTTATTGAGCACTTACAGCTACACCACAATTAAACCAATGTCCCCACCATAATTCTACCGGTCAAATGATCTCTGAGAGGCAGTTAAGGAGGCCAGCATTCCTGTTCCCACCAGGCACGGGTGCTACTTCACTCACCCAAGCAACAGAGGACTTTCTATTAAGGCTGGAAGTGAATACTTTATTTTCCCCCTCTAAGTAATTATTTGGTTTCTTTTCTCCTTAAACTCAGTGGGTAAATTACATTGATTGATTTTTTTTTTAAATTCTTAAACCTACAGGAAAATTGGAAAAAAGAAAGGACTGTATTTTTAAAAAGTTTTGATGGTCAATAAATGATGGGGTTTTTTTGTTGTTTTTTTTTTGATTAATTTGAAAAGTCAACTCAAGGATTCCCAGTTCCCTAAGCATTCCAATTAACTGAAGGCTTCCTGGATGCATAATTTACAGTGGCCCCTTCTCTGCTGTCTTCCCTACAACCCGGCTTCCCTCCACTCTGAGCACTTGGCACTTAATGTCTATCTCTGGAGCTACATTTAGCATATACATGTGTCTCTTACTGGTAAATGTTTGGAAATGCCCCACCCATCAACATTCTATCACAAATCCCTTTGTCTTAAAATGTTGCTTCCATTATTACAGAGGCACATTTACAGGAAGCTAATGAAACCAGCTTTGTGACCTCCACTTGCAAGGACTGATCCCTTCTAATTACTCACTTTTATATCAAATATTTAAATTTATGATTATATAGGGTTTTTTTTTTTTTTAACAATAGAGCACCCTAAATTGTCTAAAGCTTCAGGCCTCACAAAACCTGGATCTGTCCTTGCATTATGGCCCTCCCTAGCTTCTGATGCAGAACCTGAACAAAGTGGATGTCTTAAAAACTTTAAGCCACAAGCTTTCCGTAAGAGTGACATGAGAATCCCAGATAAATATGAGACAGCAAAAGTGTTTGCCTCCTCTCTACTAATAGAGTGGCCTATAGATATCAATATTTCTAAAATCATTCAGTCATTGCACTGCCCACATTGCATCAGAGTCAGTTAAAGGCCCCACAATGTCACCTATCTAGGAAAACATGTTCGACTTTTGAGGTGCCTGGGAAACAAGTCTGGATGTTATTAGACATCGAGCTCAAATTTAACTTAAATCTTGACCAGGAAGATGCCTGTCAGAATACCTGTAATACCCATCATGGACTTAACACAAATGTGTTTTAGTCAAGAGTAATTCCCACCCTTTTCCTGTTTTCTGTTTTCTTAAGTTAGTAAGTTAAAGGTCACCTGTCAAAATGCTATCTATTTCAGATAGGTCCCTGAAACGAATAGCAGCAGATAACTGAGAAAACCCTAATGCTTTATGGAGCTATTGTATTCCCCTAGGTGTATTTTCACATTTATTCATTTAAATCATCAACAAACACTGATAAACTATGATTTATTGGACTTCCCTGGTGGCGCAGTGGTTAAGGATGTGCCTGCCAATGCAGGCGACACGGGTTCGAGCCCTGGTCTGGGAAGATCCCACATGCCACATGCACTGAAACTACTGAGCCTGTGCTCTACAGCCCATGAGCCACAACTACTGAGCCTGCGTGCTGCAACTACTGAAGCCTGTGTGCTGCAACTACTGAAACCCACACGCCTAGAGCCCATGCTCCGCAACAAGAGAAGCCACCGCAATGAGAAGCCCGCGCACCGCAACGAAGAGTAGCCCCTGCTCACCTCAACTGGAGAAAGCCCACGCACAGCAATGAAGATCCAACGTGGCCAAAAAGAAATTAATTTTAAAAAACTATGATTTATTAAGCATTGGAAATACAAAGATCTGCATTGTACAATAGGAAATACTAGTCCTAGAACCAAAGAGGTGAGTTTAAATTCTAGATCCAACAAGAACTTCAGCCAGTAGGCACAACCTCATTCTACCACTGGTTCTGGAATGCTCCTCACAACTAACACAGGTCTGTTTGGTTGCCTGTGTGCATGAAAGGAAAATTCCCCCTTGATGCTTACTGCTTAGACGTACTCTTGGAGCCAAAAGCATGGATAGGTCCCAAATGAAGCCACCGTGGAAAAATGGAAAAACTTAGCTAACACAGTAGAGTAAACATGGTAAGTTTATACCATCAAGACACTCTTCTTAATTTACTTATCTGGATGATGACATTTATCTATTGTCTTTATTTTTCATATAACTACCACAAATTATTGATCATCTACTATGTACTACAAAGCGTGCTAAGGTCTTTGCAAATATTACATATGTTATTTGCAAATATTACATATGTTATTATGAATCTCTGTGACTTTACATGTGGTGAAATCAAAATTAGAAATTTACCTCAAGCCACTTATCTTGAATGGATCCAGAAGTCAAACTCAAGGCTGAGTAAATAAATTTGAATGACGAGACATAATATCATTGTCCACTTTTTCTTTGCCAGTTCTAAAAAATACTGATATTTCACAGAAGCAAGGACATTTTAATAAGCCAAAGCAAGGGAAGACCTAATCTTAGAAAAAAAGACAGACTCAAGCAAACACCTCGACCCTCCTCACTCCACTCCACAGTGTGGCACTGGATCTAGGGTGGTCAGGACCTGGGTAAAGACTTGAGCTAAGCACTCAGAGGCAGCCCAGGACATAGTCCAGGTGGGGCAGTGGCAGCCACAGTCGGTGCTCACTCAAAGCAGCACTCCAGAAGCAGCTCAAACTTCTGACAGCAATGTGGCCATCCAGATTTTCCACAGCTGCCTCACTGCATGCCCCAGCCCAAGCTGAGCCAATGCTCTGGCCCCGCTCCAGTCCCACTCACTCCATGGCAACACAGCACTAGATCTGGGGCAGCCAAGACCAGGGAAAAGATGCAACCATGGGCTGCATCGAGCAGAGCTGCAGACTTCTACACAGGCAACACACTGGTCCTCTATAAGAGCACAAGTCCCACTTGCTTCAGCACTCCCCTCCTTTGGGGCAAAGGTCCCAGTGTGGGAGAAGGAAAAATACACACTTAAAGGGAACAGATCCAGTGCAAGCCTGACCCTCAGGGCTTCTGCTCCAGCAACTAGGGATCAGACCCCGCCCCTGCCAGGACGATGACAGCCAGCGAGCAGAGAGGAAGTCCCACCTCAAACTGTGCACAGGCTCTAGCTCCTCCATCACCAGCCACACTCCCTACCAAGGTGAAAGCAGCCAGCACAACCTGAGGAAAGACGTGATTGGCATCCACATAACTTCCAGCCTTCCCACCAAAGGCTCTGGGCACACGCGCTCTGCGTAGGGAGGCTCCCACATGAGAACACCTCTTTAAGACCACAATAGGTAACGGTTTACCTAAATTCATAGACAGAGAAAGTTAAGTAAAATGAAAAGGAAGAGGAACTACTCTCAATTGAAAGAACAAGAGAAAACCCCTGAAAAAATAAATAATGAAACAGAAATAAACAATTTACCAGATAAAAAATTCAAAACAGGGTGGCATTCTGGCACGGAGTGGGGCCGGCACAGCTAGTCGGGTGGGGCATGGAGTGGGGCCCCCTCCCTCAGCCATGAGTCCCACCTCATCCCTCCCCCCCCAGCCGGTGAGGCCCACCTGACCGAACTATCCCCTGTGGCACAAGCCCAGGGTGGCTCCAGGCGCCCCTCCGGCAGAACCCCACCATGGGCAGCCAGAGCTCCAAGGCTCCCCAGGGCAATGTGACCGCCAAGGAGGCAGCAGGCACTCCCCCCACAAAGGTCAATGGACAGGAGAACGGCCACAAGAACGGCCGCGTGAAAAGCAGTGGAGACTTATCCCCCAAAGGTGAAGGGGAGTCGCCCCCGCCCCCATGAATGGAACAGAGGAGGCAGCTGGGGCCACTGGCGTTGCCATCAAGCTAGCACCCCTTAGCCAGGGCGCTGAGGCCAAGGGGGAGGAGACCCCCAAGAAGAAGAAGACATTCTCTTTCAAGAAGCCTTCCAAATTGAGTGGCCTGGCCTTCAGGAGAACTGGGAAGCGGTGGGGGGGATGATCTGTCTGCCTCGTCACCCACAGAGGAAGGGCAGGAGCCGGGGGAGTCGGTGCCTGCAGCGAGGAAGGCACTGCCCAGGGAGGGAAGGCTGCCGCTACCCGAGAGCCAGGAGCCCCAGGCCAAAGGGGCAGAGGCTGGTGCTGCCTCCAAGGGAGGAGACACAGAAGAGGCAGGGCCCCAGGCACAGAGCCATCCACTGCTCGGGCCGGAGAGTGGCCCTACACCAGCGGGCGGGCAGAATGAGTAGCTGGATGGGGGCAGGTGGGTGATCTCTAAGCTGCAGAAACTGCGCTGTCCTTGTGGTCACTGCCTGGACCTGGTGCCCTGGCTGCCTTCCTGTGTCCAGAAGGGAAGGGGCTGTTGCCCCCTAGCCATGTTCCCTCTCCTCCTCTCCCTCTTGTGGATTCTCCCATCATCCATCTGGTCTTCCTCTTAAGGCCAGTTGAAGATGGTCCCTTGCAGTTTCCTAAGTTAGGTTAGTGATGTGAAATGCTCCTGCCCCTGGCCCTACCTCCTTCCCTGTCCCCATCCATGCAGAAGGCAATTGCTCGTTTTCATCCCCAGTTCTTTTCCAGGCAGGTTTTGCTTACTCCCCAAATCCCTGAGCCAGAGGTGGGGGTGCCTACACTCCCAAACCCTGAGTGTCCAGCCTTCCCCTGCTGAGTTTGTAGTCTCTTGTGCTGTGCCTAGCGGCCCCTCGGCTGGGGAGGACACTGCCCCTGTCTGGGTTTTTATAAATGCCTTACTCAAGTTCAAACCTCCAGCTTGTGAATCAACTGTCTCCTTTTTGACTTGGTAAGCAAGTATTAAGCTTTGGGGTGGTGGGGAGGTCTGTAATGTGAAACAACTTCTTGTCTTTTTTTTTCCCCTCCCAGTGTTGTAACTGACTTTTAATGGCCAAACTCCAGATGTGTACTTTTTTTTTTCTAACTGCTAAAACCATTTTCTTCCACCTGGTTTTACTGTAACGTTTGGAAAAGGAATATATGTCGTCCCTTTAAAAAAAAAAGTTCAAGACATTAGTAACAAAAATGCTAATCGAATTAGGGAAGAGAATTGATCTAAACATAGATCATTTTAACAAGGAACTAGAAAATATAAAAGACCCAATCAAAAATAGATAATTCAATATCTGAAATAAAAAACACTCTGGAAGCTATGAATAGCAGACTAAATGACACAGAAAAACACATAAGTGATTTGGAAGATAAAATAATGAAAATCACCCAATCAGAATAGCAGACAGAAAAACAGATGAAGAAGAAAAAAAACAAAAGTAACATTTGAGATCTCTGGAATAATATTAAACCCACCAACATTCACACTATAAGGGTTCCAGAAGAAGAGAGAGAAGGGTATAGAAAATGTATTTGAAGACATTATGGCTGAAAACTTCCTAAAACTAAAGAAGGAAACATATATCTAGTTACAGGAGGCACAGAGGGTCCCAAACAAGATGATACCAAATAGACCCACATCAAGACATATCATAATTAAAATGGCAAAAATTAAAGATAAAGAGAATTCTAAAGGGAGCAAGAGAAAACCAAAGAGTCATGTACAAGGGAATTTCCATAAGGTTATCAGCTGATTTCTCTGCAGACACTTTGCAGGCCAGAAGGGAGTGGCATGATATATTCAAACTCCTGAAAGGGAAAAACCTGCAACCTAGGATACTCTATCCAGCAAGCTTATCCTTTAGAATAGAAGGAGAGATAAAGAACTTCTCAGACAAGCAAAAACTAAAAGAATTCAGCAATACTAAACTTACCCTAAAAGAAACCTTGAAGGATCTTCTCTAAATGGAAAAGAAGAATCTAGAGGAAAGGGTAAATCCCATTAGGAAAGGCAGATATATAGCAAGAATTGAAGATTACTTGAATAAGCCAGTATGTAGATTATAACACAAAAAACTGTAAAAGCAACTATAACTACAACAAACTGTTAAAGGGATAAGCATGAAGATGACATTAAAAAAAACAAAATGTGGGGAAGGAGAGTAAAAAATGTAGATGTTTTAGAATGTGTTTGAACTTAAATGACCATAAGTTTAAATCAAGTAGATATAATTATGGGTCAACATATATGAACCCCATGGTAACCACAAATGAAAAACCTACAATGGATACACAAAAAACAAAAGGAAAGGAACAGAAGCATACTACTAAAGAAATTCATCAAACCACAAGGGAAAAAACAAAAAGAAGAAGAAATGAACAGAAAAGAACTACAAAAAACAAGTTGAAAACAAATAATAAAATGGCAATAAGTACATTCCTATCAACAATTACTTTAAATATCAACAGACTAAATGCTCCAATCAAAAGACATATGGTGACTGACTGGATTAAAAAAAAAAAAAAGACCCTTCAACATGCTGCCTACAAGAGACTTACTTCAGGGCTAAAGACACACATAGACTGAAAGTGAGGGGATGGAAAAAGATATTTCACACAAATGGAAATGACAAGAAAGCAGGGGTAGCAATACTCATATCAGACAAAATAAACTTTAAAACAAAGGCTATAACAAAAGACAAAGAAGAGCATTATATAATGATAAAGGGATCAATACAAGAAGAGAACATTACACTTCTTAACATATATGCACCCAATATAGGAGCACCTAAAGCAAATATTAACAGACATAAAGGGAGAAACTGACAATAATACAATAACAGTAGGGGACTTTAAGACTCCACTTAGATCAATGGACAGATCATTCAGACAGAAAATCAATACGGCAACAGTGCTTAAATGACACAACAGACCAGTTGGCAGGGAGATCAGCTCGGTGCTTTGTGACCACCTAGAGGGGTGGGAGAGGGAGGGTGGGAGGGAGGGAGACACAAGAGGGAAGAGATATGGGGATATATGTATATGTATAACTGATTCACTTTGTTATAAAGCAGAAACTAACACACCATTGTAAAGCAATTACACTCCAATAAAGATGTTAAAAAAAAATGGAGGGGTACTTAAGCAAATAAAAACCATTTGATAAAAAAAAAAAAAAAAATAGACCAGTTGGATTGAATAGATTTATCTACAAGACATTTCATCCCCAAACAGCAGAATACACAATCTTTTCAACTGCATATGCAATGTTCTGCAAGATAGACCACATACTATCCTGAAGAACATACTGGGACACTAGGGCACGAAACAAGCCACAACAAATTTAAGAGGATAGAAATTATATCAAGCATTTTTTCTGACTACAATGGTATGAAACTAGAAATCAACTACATAAAGAAAAATGGAAAAAGAACAAACATGTGGGGACTAAACTACATGCTACTAAAAAACCAATGGGTCAATGAAATCAAAGAGGAAATCAGAAAATACCCCAAGACAAATGAAAATGGAAACACAGCTTTCCAAAATCTATGGGATGCAGCAAAAGCAGTTCTAAGAGGAAAGTTTATAGCAATATAGGCCTTCCTAAATAAACAAGAAAAATCTCAAATAATCAACCTAAACTACCACCTAAAAGAATTAGAAAAATAAAAAACAAAGCCCAAAGTCAGCAAAAGGAAGGAAATAATAAAGATCAGAGAGGAAATAAATAAACAGAGATAGAAAACAATAGAAAAGATCAGTGAAACCAAGAGCTGGGTTTTTGAAAAGATAAACAAAATTGAAAAACCTTTAGCCAGGCTCACCAGGAAGAAAAGAGGACTCAAACAGAATAAGAAGAGAAATTACAACCGATACTACAGAGATATAAAAAATCATAACAGAACACTACAAACAGTTACATGCCAACAAATTGGACAACCTAGAAGAAATGGACAAATTTCTAGAAACATATGGCTTGCCAAGACTGAACCAAGAGGAAACAGACAATTTGAACATACTGATCACTAGAAGTGAAATTGAATTTGTAATTCAAAAACTCCCAGCAAACAAAAGTCCAGGATGGGACAGCATCACAGGTAATTCCACCAAAATATAAAGAAGAACTAATACATATCCTTCTCAAACTATTCCAAAAAAGTTGAAGAGTATGGAACACACCCAAATTCATTCCATGAGGCCACTATTGCCCTGATACCAAAACCAAACACACTACAAAAAAAGAAAATTACAGGCCAATATCTTTGATGAATATAGATGCAAAAATCCTCAACTAAATATTAGCAAACTGAATCCAACAATACCTAAAAAGGATCATACACCATGATCAAGTTAGATTTATTCCAGGGTCAATATTCCCAAATCAACCAACATGATATACCACAATAACAAAAAGAAGGATAAAAATCACATGATCATCTCAATAGACAAGAAAAAGCACTTGATAAAACCCAACATCCATTCATGGTAAAAAACTCTCATCAAAGTGGGTATAACAGGAACATATCTCAAAATAATAAAGGCTATTTACAACAAACCCACAACCAACATCATACACAATGATGAAAAGATGATAGCCTTCCCACTAAACTCAGGAAAAAGACAAGGATGCCCACTCTCACCACTTCTTTTTAAAAAAGAATCGGAAGTCCTAGCCACAATAATCAGACATGAAAAAGAAATAAAAGGTATCCAAACTGGAAGGGAAAAAAGTAAAACTGTCACTATTTGCAGATGACATGATACTCTGTATAGAAAACCCTAAAGCTTCCACCCAAAAACCATTAGAACTAATAAATGAATTCAGCAAGGTCACAGGATACAAGATTAATGTACAAAAATCTGTTACATTTCTATACACTAATAACAAAATATCAGAAAGAGAAAGTAAAAAAAAAAAAAATCCCATTTAAAATCTCACCAAAAAGAATAAAATACCTAGGAATAAACTTAACCAAGGAATAAACTTAACCAAGGAGGTGAAAGACCTATACTCTGAAAAGTTTTGATGAAGGAAATTGAAGATGATACAAAGAGGAAAGATATCCCATGCTCTTGGATTGGAAGAATACTGTTAAAATGGCCATTCTGCCCAAAGCAATCTACAGATTAAATGCAATCCCTATCAAAATACGCATGACATTTTTCACAGAAGTAGAACAAATAATCCTAAAATTCGTATGAAACCACAAAAGACCCCAAAAACAATCTTGAGGAAAAAGAACAAAGCTGGAGGCATAACCCTCCCAGATTTCAGATTATACCACATAGCTACAGTAATCAAAAAAGTATGGTACTGGCACAAAAACAGACCCGTGGATCAATGGAACAGTATAGAGCCCAGAAATAAACCCATGCACTTATGGTCAATTAATCTAAAACAAAGAAGGCAAGAATATACAGTGGAGAAAAGACAACCTCTTCAACAAGTGGTGCTGGGAAAACTGGACAGCCACCAATGAGATTAGAGTATCCCCTCACACCAAATAAAACAATAAACTCAAAATGGTTTAAAAACCTAAATGTAAGAATGAAAACCATAGAACTCCTAGAAGAGAACAGAGGCAGAACACTCTTTGCCATATAAATTATAGCAAAAACAAACGAGACCTAATTAAATTTAAAAGCTTTTGCACAGCAAAGGACAACAAAAAAACAACCTATGGAATGGGAGAAAATATTTGCAAATGATGTGACTGACAAGGGATTAATATCCAAAATATGTAAACAGCTAATACAATTCAATATCAGAAAAACAAACACCCAATCAAAAAACGGAAAGATCTGAATATTTTTCCAAAAAAGACATACAGATGGCTAACCGGCACAAGAAAAGATGTTCAACACCACTAATTACTAGAGAAATGCAAATCAAAACCACAATGAGGTATCACCTCACACCTGTCAGAATGGCTATCATCAAAAAGTCTACAAACAACAAATGTTGGAGAGTATGTGGAGAAAAGGGAACCCTTGTACACTGTTGGTAGGAATGTAAATTGGTGCAGCCACTATGGAAAACAGTATGAAGGTTCCTCAAAAAACTAAAAATGGAGGCGGAGTCAAGATGGCAGTGTGGGAAGACACAGAGTTAGAGTCTCGCCACAACTAGGGTGCCTGCCGGCCACTGGTGGGGAACTCTGATGCCCAAGGAGGCGGGAGGAACCCCCAAGTGAACAAGTAGGATGTAGGGGAACTGAGGGGGGAGGAGAAGTGGAGGCCAGACAGGATTGGCATCCCTGAGGCTGGGGAGATCAGGAGAGGCAGGTGGGAGGAACTCTCCGGGAAGAGTGGGAGAGGAGCGAAGGCGATTACCCCGCCCATTTGGGCCCAGGGAGCCTGCGGAGCTCCCAGGTCGATCCCCAGCCCTCCAAGGCCCCCTCCAGGCCGTGTGGGTACTTGAGGGCATAGGATGGAGGTCAGGGTGATCAGGAGAGGCAGGCAGGAAGAGCCATCCTGAGGAACAGGAGAGGAGGGAGGGCAACTGCCCTGCCCACTTGGGCACAGGGAGCCTGCTGAGATCCCAGGCCAGTCCTCTGCCCTCCAAGCCCTCCCCCTCTCCCCTGGCCACACTGGTCCTGGGGGCATAGGAGGGAGGCCCGGGAGATCAGGAGAGGGAGGCAGGAGGGGCCCTCCCAGACCAGAGGAGCAGGAGAGGAGGGCGTATGCCCTGCCCACTCCAGCCCAGGAAATCTACTGGGCCCCAAGTGAGGTCCCCTGCCCTCTGAGACCAGGGCTGGGGGTCACACCTGGGCCCCTTCTGTTCCTTGAGCCTAAGCCCAAACCCTCACAGTCCCCAGGGCCTTTTGCAGCCCTGTGGGTCCTGAGCATTGGCCCTGCCCACAGCCCAAAACTCGACCTTGCTTAGGCCCTGCCCTCCACAGCCAAGGCCTTTTCCCCCCATTTTTTTTTCTTTTCTTTTCCCTCCTCCTCTTTTTTGCTATTGTGGTACTAATGAACCTTCCAGTTGTTGATTCACCTATATTTTTATTTTTACGTTCTTTCTAACATATCTGATAGTTTCCTAGTCTAATTTTATTTTTTACTTTGATATTGTTTCTTTTTTTGCCACCCCACGCAGCTTGCGGGACCTTGGTTCTCGAGCCCACGGTTGGGCCAAAGCTCCGGCAGTGGGAGCTCCGAGTCCAAACCACTGGACTAACAGAGAACCTCAGACCCAAGGGAATACTCATCAGAGTGAGGTCTCATGGAGTTCCTCATCTCAGCACCAAGACCCAGCTCTACCCAACAGCCTACAAACTCCAGTGTTGGAAGCCTCAGGCTAAACAACCAGTAAGACAGGAACACAATCCCACTCATTAAAAAAATTAGATGGCAAAAAAATGTCACAGATGAAGGAGCAAGGTAAAAACCTCCAAGATCAAATAAATGAAGAGGAAATAGGCAATCTACCTGAAAAAGGATTCAGAGTAATGATAGTAAAGATGATCCAGAATCTAGGAAACAGAATGGAAGCACAGATTGAGAAAATACAAGAAATGTTTAACAAAGATGTAGAAGAAATAAAGAACAAACAAACACAGGTGAACAACACAATAACTGAAATGAAAAATACACTAGAAGGAATCAATAACAGAAAAACTGAGGCAGAAGAACAAATAAGTGAGCTGGAAGACAAAATGATGGAAATAACTGCTGAGGAGCAGAATAAAGAAAAAAGAATGAAAAGAATTGAAGATAATCTCAGAGACCTCTGGGACAACACTAATTGCACCAACATTCGAATTATAGGGGTCCCAGAAGAAGAAGAGAAAAAGAAACAGTCTGAGAAAATATTTGAAGAGATTATAGTTGAAAACTTCCCTAACACGGGAAAGGAAATAGTCACCCAAGTCCAGGAAGCACAGAGAGTCCCATACAGGATAAACCTAGGGAAAACACACCAACACACATATTAATCAAACTAATAAAAGTTAAATTCAAAGAAAAAATATTAAAAGCAGCAAGGGGAAAACAAAAAATAACACACAAAGGAATTCCCATAAGGTTATCAGCTGATTTTTCAGCAGAAACTCTGCAGGCCAGAAGGGAGTGGCAGGATATACTTAAAGTGATGAAAGAGAAAAACCTACAACCAAGATTACCCAGCAAGGATCTCATTCAGATTCAATGGAGAAGTCAAAAGCTTTTCAGACAAACAAAAGCTAAGACAATTCAGCACCACCAAACCAGCTCTACAACAAATGCTAAAGAAACTTCTCTAAGTGGGAAACACAAGAGAAGAAAAACACCCACAAAAACAAACCCCCCAAAATCAAGAAAATGGTAATAGGAACATACATATCGATAATAACCTCGAATGTAAATGGATTAAATGTCCCACCAAAAGACACAGGGTCACTGAATGGATACAAAAACAAGACCCTTATACATGCTGTCTACAAGAGACCCACTTCAGACCTAGGGACACATACAGACTGAAAGTGAAGGGATGGAAAAAGATATTCCATACAAATGGAAATCAAAAGATAGCTGGAGTAGCAATACTTATATCAGATAAAATAGACTTTAAAATAAAGCCTGTTACAAGAGATAAGGAGGGACACTACATAATGATCAAAGGATCAGTCCAAGAAGAAGATGTAACATTAATAAATGTTCATGCACCCAACATAGGAGCACCTCAATACATAAGGCAAATGCTAACGACCATGAAAGGAGAAATCGACAATAACACAATAATAGTAGGGGACTTTAACACCCCACCTACACCAACGGACAGATCATCCAAACAGAAAATAAATAAGGAAACACAAGCTTTAAATGACACAATAGATCAGATAGATCTAATTGATATTTATAGAACATTCCACTCAAAAGTGGCAGAATACACTCTCTTCGCAAGTGCACGTGGAACATTCTCCAAGATAGATCACATCTTGGGTCACAAGTCAAGCCTCAGAAAATTTAAGGAAACTGAAATCGTATCAAGCATCTTCTCTGACCACAACGCTATGAGATTGGAAATCAATTACAGGAAAAAAACTGTAAAAAACACAAATACATGGAGGCTAAACAGTGTGCTACTAAATAACCAAGAGATCACTGAAGAAATCAAACAAGAAATAAAACAATACACAGAAACAAATGACAATGAAAACACGACAACCCAAAACCTGTGGGACACAGCAAAAGCAGTTCTAAGAGGGAAGTTTATAGCAATTCAATCTCACCTCAAGAAACAAGAAAAATCTCAAATAAACAATCTAACCCTACACTTAAAACAACTAGAGAAAGAAGAACAAAGAAAACCCAAAGTCAGTAGAAGGAAACAAATCATAAAGATCAGAAATAAACAAAACAAAAACAAAGACTACGAAAGCAAAGGTCACTAAAACTAAAAGCTGGTTCTTTGAGAAGATAAACAAAATTGATAAACCCTTAGCCAGACTCATCAAGAAAAAAAGGGAGAGGACTCAAATCAATAAAATTAGAAATGAAAAAGGAGAAATCACAACTGACACTGCAGAAATACAAAGGCTTTTAAGAGACTACTACACACAACTATATGCCAATAACATGGACAACCACGAAGAAATGGACAAATTCATGGAAAGGTACAATTTTCCAAGATTGAACCAGGAAGAATTAGAAAATATAAGCAGACCTATCACAAGTAATGAAATTGAAAGTGTAATTAAAAATCTTCCAACAAACAAAAGTCCATGACCAGATGGCTTCACAGGCGAATTCTATCAAACATTTAGAGAAGAGCTAACACCGATCTTTCTCAAACTCTTCCAAAAAATTGCAGAGGAAGGAACGCTCACAAATTCATTCTACGAAGCTACCATCACCCTGATACCAAAACCAGAAAAAGATATCACAAAAAAAGAAAATTACAGACCAATATCACTGATGTATATAGATGCAAAAATCCTCAACAAAATACTAGCAAACAAATTCCAACAGCACATTAAAAGGATCATACACCACGATCAAGTGGGATTTATCCCAGGGATGCAAGGATTCTTCAATACACGCAAATTGATCAATGTGACAGACCATGTTAACAAATTGAAGAATAAAAACCATATGATCATCTCAATAGATGCAGAAAAAGCTTTTGACAAAATTCAACACTCATTTACAATAAAAACTCTCCAGAAAATGGGCATAGAGGGAACCTACCTCAACATAATAAAGGCCATGTATGACAAACCCACAGCAAGCATCACACTCAATGGTGAAAAACTGAAAGCATTTCCACTAAGATCAGGAACAAGACTATTACCATTCTTATTCAACATAATTTTGGAAGTTCTAGCCACAGCAATCAGAGAAGAAAAAGAAATAAAAGGAATACAAATTGGAAAAGGAGTAAAACTGTCACTGTTTGCAGATGACATGATACTATACATAGAAAATCCTAAGGATGCCACCAGAAAACTACTAGAACTAAATGAATTTGGTTAAGGTTGCAGGATATAAAATTAATGCACAGAAATCTCTGGCATTCCTATATACCAACAATGAAAAATCAGAAAGAGAAATTAAGGAAACACTCCCATTTACCACTGCAACAAAAAGAATAAAATACCTAGGAATAAACCTGCCTAAGGAGGCAAAAGACTTGTACTCAGAAAACTATAAAACACTGGTGAAAGAAATCAAAGATGACATAAATAGATGGAGAAATATACCATGTTCTTGGATTGGAAGAATCAATATTGTGAAAATGACTATACTACCCAAAGCAATCTACAGATTCAATGCAATCCCTATCAAATTACCAATGGCATTCTTCACAGAATTAGAACAAAAAATCTTACAATTCGTATGGAAACACAAAAGACCCTGAATAGCCAAAGCAATCTTGAGAAAGAAAAACAGAGCTGGAGGAATCAGGCTCGCCGACTTCAAACTATACCACAAAGCTACAGTAATCAAGAAAGTACGGTACTGGCACAAAAACAGAATATAGATCAATGGTACAGGATAGAATGCCCAGAGATAAACCCACGTGCATATGGGCACCTAATTTATGACAAAGGAGGCAAGAACATACAATGGAGAAAAGACAGCCTCTTCAATAAGTGGTGCTGGGAAAAATTGAATAAATATAGCTTCATGGAAAACTCACATGTAAAAGAATGAAACGAGAACACTACCGAACACCATACACAAAAATAAACTCCAAATGGAATAAAGATTTAAATGTAAGATCAGACACTATAAAACTCTTAGAGAAAAACACAGGAAAAACACTCCTTGACATAAACCACAGCAAGAACTTTTTTGACCCACCTCCTAGAGTAACAGAAATATAAACAAAAATAAACAAATGGGACCTAATTAAACTTAAAAGCTTTTGCACAGCAAAGAAAACCAAAGACAAGACAAAAAGACAACCTTCAGAATGGGAGAAAACATTTGCAAATGAAACAACAGACAAAGGATTAATCTCCAAAATATACAAAAAGCTCATGGAGCTCAATATCAAAAAAACAAACAATCCAGTTAAAACATGGGCAGAAGACCTAAATAGACATCTCTCCAAGAAGACATACAGATGGCCAAGAGGCACATGAAAAGATGCTCAGCATCACTAATTATTAGAGAAATGCAAATCAAAACTGCGATGAGGTATCACCTCACGCCGGTCAGAATGGTCATTATCAAAAAATCTAGAAACAATAAATGCTGGAAAGGGTGTGGTGAAAAGGGAACCCTCCTGCACTGTTGGTAGGAATGTAAATTGATAACAACCACTACGGAGAACAGTATGGAGGTTCCTTAAAAAACTAAAAACAGACCTACCACATGACCCAGCAATACCACTACTGGGCATATATCCTGAGAAAACCAAAATTCAAAAAGAGACATGTACCACAATGTTCATTGCAGCTCTATTTACAATAGCCAGGACATGGAAGCAACCTAAATGTCCATCGACAGATGAATGGATAAAGAAGATGTGGCACATATATACAATGGAATATTACTCAGCCATAAAAAGAAACAAAATTGAGTTATTTGTAGTGAGGTGGATGTACCTACAGTCTGTCATACAGTGTGAAGTAAGAAAGAGAAAAAACAAATACCGTATGCTAACGCATATATATAGAATCTAAAAAAAAAAATGGTCTGATGAACCTAGTTGCAGGGTAGGAATAAAGAGGTAGACATAGAGAATGGACTTGAGGACATGGGGTGGGAGGGCGAAGCTGGGGTGAAGTGAGAGTAGCATTGACATATATACACTACCGAATGTAAAATAGTTGGCTGGTGGGAAGCAGCAGCATGGCACAGGGAGATGGGTTCAGTGTTTTGCGATGACCTAGAGGGGTGCGATAGGGAGGATGGGAGGGAGGCTCAAGAGGAAGGGGATATGGGGACATGTGTATGCATATGGTTGATTTGCTTTGTTGGGCAACAGAAACTAACACAGTATTGTGAAGCAATTATACTCCAATAAAGATCTACTGAAAAAAATGTAAAAAACTAAAAATGGAACTACCATATGATCCAGCAATTCCACTCCTGGGCATTTACCCAGAAAAAACAAAAACGCTAATTCAAAAAGATATATGCACCCTAATGTTCATAACAATACTATTTACAATAGCCAAGGCATAGAAGCAACCCAAGAGCCTATCAACAGATGACTGGATTAAGAAGATGTGCTACACACACACACACACACACACACACACACACAATGGAATACTACCCAGCCATAAAAAAGAATGAAATTTTGCCATTTGTGGAAATGTGGATGGACCTAGAGAATACTATGCTTAGTGAACTAAGTCAGAGAAAGACAAATACTGTCTGATATCACTTACATGTGGAATCTAAAACCTAATACAAATGAATATATATGCAAAACAGAAACAGACTCACAGATATAGAAAACAAACTTGTGGTTACCAAAGGGGAGAGGTAAGGGGAGAGGGACAAATTAGGGGTATGGGTTAACAGACACAAACTACTATGTATAAAATAGGTAATAAGAATTTACTCTGAAAAAAAAAAAAAAAGAATTTACTCTGTAACACAGGGATTTATAGCCATTATCTTGTAATAACCTATAATGGACTATAATCTGCAAAAATACTGGATCACTATGCTGTACACCTGAAACTAATAAAATATTGTAAATCAACTATACTTTAATTTTTTAAAGTTACTAAAATAATAAATACATACATACATAAAAGACAGTAGGCTCAATTGAATAAATATAGCTTCATGGAAAACTCACTACATTATCCTTTTCCTCATTGGGATATAAACTGGCTCCAGTCCTGGACCAGCATTTACTACCCAGGGCACATCACCTCTTGTAACTGACCTAGTTTCTTTCAATTCTTTGGTTCTTTACAGCTTGCGGGGTAATCATAATCTCTACCTTGAGGTTTTGAAAGGGATGTTATATACTTGTACTTTTCAGCTCATCTTATCAGATAACTGTTACCTTTTATGGTGATCTTCGGGGAGCCACTAAAATTCAGAGATCATTGCATTAAACACAGGTATCTGAAAGTCCCCATCTCAGAATCAAACGTCAATGTGAATAGTTAATTTGCTCCTGGGTACCTCCCTTCCTTTGTACTGCCCATTATTTGTGGGGCAGTTATTCCATTTACATTATAAATTTTTAGTATCGAACTTATTTTTTACTCTCCTTGAAGTTGGAAAAGTCATGTAGTTCTTTTAAATTCCAAATAATAGAATTTGCTTCCCCATAATGGCCAGAAGTGAATGTTGTGTACTTTGCCCCAGTCATATAAACTTGCACTCATTCACAGGAAAAATGAGGTTAGAAAAAAAGACAGTCACACTCTAAAAAATTGAAACAAGTGGCTCTGCAATTTCAAGGAAAGTTTCACATACATTATATCATTTTTACCCCACAGCAGCCCTATGAAGGAGGAAGAAACTGATCTCGCATGTAACAAATGCAGGCCTGAGACATCAGGAGATAAAGTGACTCTAGGTCTCATAGCTAGCTGGTGGGTGAAAGGAGGCCAAGACTAAACCCCTCTCTGTTTCAATCACACTCTTTGAATTACATTTTTACCCTTACTGTCCTCATTCATTTAACAAATATTACTGAGTATCTTCTCAATAAGAAGGCAGGGGGTGAGTCTAGCTGAAGATACAACTGTCAGTATACCACGTAATTCCTGTGTTTCAGGGAGCTTACAGTTTTTTGGGGGTGGAGGCAAGTGCACAAATAAGTTTAGAACTAGGCAGAATACACGTGCTGTTCAAAAGCTTTATTTACTGAACCACTGGGATCCAAAGAAGGTACAACTCCTGTGCAATTGGTTCAGCCTTACTGCCTCACATTCACATGTGTTTCTCTGCTTTTTCTGAGTGAGATTTGCAGTGTTTCTCACAATGAAAGTTAAGGATCACCTGCACCAGAATCACCTGGGGTGGTTATTACATACAGATTCCTGGGCTCCACCTCAGACCTACCAAAATAAATATGTCTTGGAACCCAGGAAATTTTTTAAAATATGGAATGCTTCAGAGATTGGTTCAAGATGGCAGAGTAGAAGGACGTGCACTCATTCCCTCCTGTGAGAGCACCGGAATCACAACTAACTGCTGAACAATCATCGACAGGAAGACACTGGAACTCACCAAAAAAGATATCCCACATCCAAAGACAAAGGAGAAGCCACAATGAGATGGTAGGAGGGGCGCAATCACAATAGAATCAAATCTCATAACTGCTGGGTGGGTGACTCACAAACTGGAGAACAATTATACCACAGAAGTCCACCCACTGGAGTGAAGGTTCTGAGCCCCATATCAGACTTCCCAAGCTGAGGGTCTGGCAACAGGAGGAGGAATTCTCAGAGAATGACTTTGAAGGCTAGTGGGATTTGATTGCAGGACTCTGACAGGACTGGGGGATACAGAGACTCCACTCTTGGAGGGCACACACAAAGTAGTGTGTGCATCAGGACCAAGGGGAAGGAGCAGTGACCCCATAGGAGACTGAACCAGACCTACCTGCTAGTGTTGGAGGGTCTCCTGCAGAGGCAGGGGGTGGCTGTGGCTCACTGTGGGGACAACGACACTGGCAGCAGAAGTTCTGGGAAGTACTCCTTGGCGTGAGCCCTCCCAGAGTCTGCCATTAGCCCCACCAAAGAGCCAGGTAGTCTCCAGTGCTGGGTTGCTTCAGGCCAAACAACCAACAGGGAGGGAACCCAGCCCCACCTATCAGCAGACAAGCTGATTAAACTTTTACTGAGCTCTGCCCACCTGAGCAACACCCAAGCTCTACCCATCACCAGTCCCTCCCATCAGGAAGCTTGCACAAGTTCCTCATCCACCAGACAGTAGACAGCGGAAGCAACAAGAATCACAATTCTGCAGCCTGTGGAAGGAAAACCACATTCACAGAAATATAGACAAAATGAAAAGGCAGAGGACTATGTACCAGATGAAGGAACAAGATAAAACCCCAGAAAAACAATTAAATGAAGTGGAGATAGGCAACCTTCCAGAAAAAGAATTCAGAATAATGATAGTGAAGATGACCCAGGACCTCGGAAAAAGAATGGAGGCAAAGACTGAGAAGATGCAAGAAATGTTTAACAAAGACCTAGAAGAATTAAAGAACAAACACCTAGAAGAATTAAAGAACAAACAAACAGAGATGAACAATACAATAACTGAAATGAAAAATACACTAGAAGGAATCAATAGCAGAAAAACTGAGGTAGAAGAACAGATAAGTGACCTGGAAGACAGGATGGTGGAATTCACTGCCACGCAACAGAATAAAAAAAGAATGAAAAGAAATGAAAACAGCCTAAGAGACCTCTGGGACAATATTAAATGCACCTCTAAACGCATTCACATTATAGAGGTCCCAGAAGGAGAAGAGAGAGAGAGAGAAAGGACCCGAGAAAATATTTGAAGAGATTATAGTCGAAAATTTCCCTAACATGGGAAAGGAAATAGCCACCCAAGTCCAGGAAGCACAGAGAGTCCCATGCAGGATAAACCCAAGGAGAAAAATGCCGAGACACAAAGTAAGCAAATTGACAAAAATTAAAGACAAAGAAAAATTATTGAAACCAACAAGGGAAAAACGACAAATAACATACAAGGGAACTCCCATAAGGTTAACAGCTATTTCTCAACAGAAACTCTACAAGCCAGAAGGGAGTGGCACAATATATTTAAAGTGATCAAAGGGAAGAACCTACAACCAAGATTACTCTACCCGGCAAGGATCTCATTCAGATTCGAAGGAGAAATCAAAAGCTTTACAGACAAGCAAAAGCTAAGAGAATTCACCACCACCAAACCAGCTCTACAACAAATGCTAAGGAACTTAAGTGGGAAACACAAGAGAAAAAAAGGACCTACGAAAACAAACCTATAACAATTAAGACGATGGTAATAGGAACATACATATTGATAATCACCTTAAATGTGAATGGATTAAATGCTCCAACCAAAAGACACAGGCTTGCTGAATGGATACAAAAACAAGACCCATATATAGGCTGTCTACAAGAGACCCACTTCAGACCTAGGGACACATACAGACTGAAAGAGAGGGGATGGAAAAAGATATTCCATGAAAATGGAAATCAAAAGAAAGCTGGAGTAGCAATACTCATATCAGATAAAATAGACTTTAAAATAAAGAATGTTATAAGAGACAAGGAAGGACACTGCATAATGGTCAAGGGATCAACCCAAGAAGAAGATATAACAATTATAAATATATATGCACCCAACATAGGAGCACCTCAATCCATAAGGCAAATGCTAACAGTTATAAAAGGGGAAATCGACAGTAACACAATAATGGTGTGGGGCTTTAACATGTCACATACACCAATGGACAGATCATCCAAACAGAAAATTAATAAAGAAACACAAGCTTTAAATGACACAACAGACCAGATAGATTTAATGGATATTTACAGGACATTCTATCCAAAAACAGCAGATTACACTTTCTTCTCAAGTGCACACGGAACATTCTCCAGGATAGATCACATCTTTGGCCACAAATCAAGCCTCGGTAAATTTGAGAAAACTGAAATCATATCAAGCACCTTTTCTGACCCCAACACTATGAGACTAGACATAAATTACAGGGAAAAAAATGTAAAAGACACAAACACATGGAGGCTAAACAATACGTTACTAAATAACCAAGAGATCACTGAAGAAATCAAAGAGGAAATCAAAAAATACCTAGAGACAAATGACAAAAAAATCATGACAATCCAAAACCTATGGGATGCAGCAAAAGCAGTTCTAAGAGGGAAGTTTATAGCAATACAATCCTACCTCAAGAAACAAGAAAAATCTCAAATAAACAATCTAACCTTACACCTAAAGGAACTAGAGAATGAAGAACAAACAAAACCCAAAGTTAGTAGAAGGAAAGAAATATAAAGATCAGAGCAGAAATAAATGAAATAGAAACAAAGAAAACAATAGCAAAGATCAATAAAACTAAAAGCTGGTTCTTTGAGAAGATAAACAAAATTGACAAACTTTTAGCCAGACTCACCAAGAAAAAGAGGGAGAGGACTCAAATCAATAAAATTAGAAATGAAGAAGGAGAAGTTACAACAGACACAGCAGAAATACGAAGCATCACAAGAGACTACTAAAAGCAACACTATGCCAATAAAATGGACAACCTGGAAGAAATGGACAAATTCTTGGAAAGGTAGAACTTTCAAGACTGAATCAGGAAGAATTAGAAAATATGAAGAGACCAATCACAAGAAATGAAATTGAAACCGCGATTAAAAATCTTCCAACAAACAAAAGTCCAGGACCAGATGGCTTCACAGGTGAATTCTATCAAACATTTAGAGAAGAGCTAACACCCATCCTTCTCAAACTCTTCCAAAAAACTGCAGAGGAAGGAACACTCCCAAACTCATTCTATGAGGCCACCATCACCCTGGTACCAAAACCAGACAGAGATACTACAAAAAAAGAAAATTACAGACCAATATCACTGATGTATATAGATGCAAAACTCCTCAAAAAAATACTAGCAAACAGAATCCAACAGCACATTAAAAGGATCATACACCATGATCAAGTGGGATGTATCCCAGGGATGCAACGATTCTTCAATATACGCAAATCAATCAATGTGATACACCATATTAACAAATTGAAGAATAAAAAACCATATGATCATCTCAATAGATGCAGAAAAAGCTTTTGACAACATTCAACACCCATTTATGATAAAAACTCTCCAGAAAGTGGGCATAGAGGTAACCTACCTCAACGTAATAAAGGCCATATACGACAAACCCACAGCAAACATCATTCTCAATGGTGAAAAACTGAAAGCATTTCCTCTAAGATCAGGAACAAGACAAGGATGTCCACTCTCGCCACTATTATTCAACATAGTTTTGGAAGTCCTAGCCACGGTAATCAGAGAAGAAAAAGAAATAAAAGGAATACAAATTGGAAAAGGAGAAGTACAACTGTCACTGTGTGCAGATGACATGATACTATACATATACATAGAGAATCCTAAAGATGCCACCAGAAAACTACTAGAGCTCATCAATGAAACTGGTAAAGTTGCATGATATAAAATTAATGCACAGAAATCTCTTGCATTCCTGCACACTAACAACGAAAGATCAGAAAGAGAAATTAAGGAAACAATCCCATTTACCACTGCAACAAAAAGAATAAAATACCTAGGAATAAACCTACCTAAGGAGGTAAAGACCTGTATTCAGAAAACTATAAGACACTGGTGAAAGAAATCAAAGATGAAACAAACAGATGGAGAGATATACCATGTTCTTGGATTGGAAGAATCAATATTGTGAAAATAACTGTACTACCCAAAGCAATCTACAGATTCAATGCAATCCCTATCAAATTACCAGTGGCATTTTTTTTTACAGAACTAGAACAAAAAATCTTAAATTTGTATGGAGCCACAAAAGACCTCGAATAGCCAAAGCAATCTTGAGGGAAAAAAACGGAGCTGGAGGAATCAGACTCCCTGACTTCAGACTATACTACAAAGCTACAGTAATCAAGACAATATTGTACTGCCACAAAAACAGAAATATATATCAATGGAACAGGATAGAAAGCCCAGAGACAAACCCACGCACCTATGGTCAACTAATCTATGACAAAGGAGGCAAGGATATATAACGGAGAAAAGACAGTCTCTTCAATAAGTGGTGCTGGGAAAACTGGACAGCTACATGTAAAAGAATGAAATTAGAACACTGCCTAACAGCATACACAAAAATAAACTCAAAATGGATTCAAGATCTAAATGTAAGACTGGACACTATAAAACTCTTAGAGGAAAACATAGGAAGAACACTTTTCAACATAAACCACAGCAAGATCTTTTTTTGACCCACCTCCTAGAGTAATGGAAATAAAAACAAAAATAAACAAATGGGACCTAATGAAACTTAAAACCTTTTGCACAGCAAAGGAAACTATAAACAAGATGAAAAGACAAGCTTCAGAATGGGAGAAAATATTTGCAAACAAATCAACAGACAAAGGATTAATCTCTAAAATATATAAACAGCTCATGCAGCTCAATATTAAAAAAACAAACAACTAAATCAAAAAATGGGCAGAAGACCTAAATAGACACCTCTCCAAAGAAGACATACAGATGGCCAAGAGGCACATGAAAAGCTGCTCAACATCACTAATTATTAGAGAAATGCAAATCAAAACTACAATGAGGTATCATCTCACACCAGTTAGAATGGGCATCATCAGAAAATCTGCAAATAAATGCTGGAGAGGGTGTGGAGAAAAGGGAACCCTCTTGCACTGTTGGTGGGAATGTAAATTGATACAGCCACTATGGAGAACAGTATGGAGGTTCCTTAAAAAACTAAAAACAGAACTACCATATGACCCAGCAATCCCACTACTGGGCATATACCCTGAGAAAACCATAATTCAAAAAGACACATGCACCCCAATGTTCAGTGCAGCACTATTTACAGCAGCCAGGTCATGGAAGCAACCTAAATGCCCATCGACAGACGAATGGATAAAGAAGATGTGGTACATATATACAGTGGAATATTAGTCAGCCATAAAAAAGAACGAAATTGGGTCATTTGTAGAGACGTGAATGGAACTAGAGACTCATACAGAGTGAAGTAAGTCAAAAGAGAAAAACAAATATCATATATTAACACATATATGTGGAATCTAGAAAAATGGTGCAGATGAACTGGTTTGCAAGGCAGATACAGAGACACAGATGTAGAGAACAAACGTATGGACAGCAAAGTGGGAAAGTGAGGGGGGGTGGGATGAATTGGGAGATTGGGATTGACATATATACACTAATATGTATAATATAGATAACTAATAAGAACCTACTGTATAAAAAAAACTAAAATAAAATTCAAAAAATAATATGGAATGCTTCATGAGTTTCCATGTTATCCTCGCACAGGGACCATGCTAATTTTCTCTGTATCGCTTGAATTTCAGTATATGTGTTGCCAAAGCAACCATGACCGTGGGAATTTGTATTTTTAACAAGCTTCAAGGTCATTCTGATGCACATTCAGGATTTAGAATCACTGTTTATCCTTGCATTTGGGTCTTTAAAAGAATATATTCATATATGTGAGAATATATTTTTAGATATAGAATGTATAAAGTAATATGAAGATTAAATGATAAGATGGCATTCACTTTTTTTTTTAAATTATTTATTTATTTATTTTTGGCTGTGTTGGGTCTTCGTTTCTGTGCGAGGGCTTTCTCTAGTTGTGGCAAGCGGGAGCCACTCTTCATCGCGGTGCGTGGGCCTCTCACTATCGCGGCCTCTCTTGTTGCGGAGCACAGGCTCCAGACGCTCAGGCTCAGTAGTTGTGGCTCACGGGCCTAGTTGCTCCGCGGCACGTGTGATCTTCCCAGACCAGGGCTCGAACCCGTGTCCCCTGCATTGGCAGGCAGATTCTCAACCACTGCACCACCAGGGAAGCCCGGCATTCACTTTTTGTCATACTCTTCTACTCCATTTAACATTGCCCCACGCATGCTGAT